>NC_080859.1:4208290-4512237 GCF_030435755.1 Ochotona princeps
AGAAAGGCTGGCAGGAAGAACCCCGAAGGTGCGTACCACCGAAAAATTACCAATGAGATTCATCTCTCCATTTGATTTGAACATTACTCAATGTGTATATATTTATACACATGTAGATATAAAAGAAACATCACATACTATTCCCAAAATGTGATTATCAGAAAAAATGTAGCTATTCACAAGTTCAATGTTCATGTAGTCACGTACCACATAAAGGATTTCCTGCAGGTTCCTGCCGGGTAACAGGCACATCCCTTCAGGAGGTTACGGGAATGTGCAACGGCCTTGGACTGAAGGGTCCTGCCATGGCCTGCAAGCCTCACTGGCAGAATGGGCGCTGGGGAGGCGGGGCCATGTGAGCACACTCCCTGACTCGCAGAGCTCTGTGGTGCACGGCTGGCTCTGCCGGCTCTGCCCTGCCCACTGCAGGGAGGCTGGCCTTCCCTGGACCTGGGCCACCAATGCTGTGGCCGACTGTCTACTGTAGACCACGCACACTTACCTACCGAGGAGCACACCTTATTCAAGTGTGCAAAACAATCCTATTTTCAAACTGTTACACACCTGAAACTCTAGCTCCGCATCAGTATCAATGTCCACATCCTTGCCCCCAGGACCAATCAGAGTGGCACAAAGCTCTCACGTTGGTGGAAAATGAACAGAGCCACGCGTGGGGCTCAGCATGACTGGGACTGAGTTACAGGCAGTCCTGTTTTCACTCCCTGCTGCACTTTCTTTGAAAGTGCACTTTCGTCATTAATCAGCAGAACAGAGGCTGTAAGATGCATTCATAATGGGGAGCAAGGAAAGGATGAGAACTGACACCACATCACTTGTCTGTCTTCCCGGGAGCTCCCCTGTGCTGAGGTCAGTTTTGCTCTGTGGCACAGCGGATCGGTCTGCCGCCAGGGAGGCCCGTGACCTGGGTCAAAGTGGCGAGGTTCGAGTCCTGGTGACTCTGTGAATGAGCCCAGGCAGGCAGCATGTGACAGGCTACAGCCTTAGGCTCCTGCACCCCTCAAGGGAGACCCGGATGCAGCCCCTGGCGCCTGGCTTCATCCTGGACGAGCCTGAGCTGCTGCAGGCATTTGAAGAGAACCAGGGAATGAAAGTTCTTTCTCTCCCTTTTTCTCTTTGTCACTTGGCCCTTCGAGTAAGTCTTTTCATTCAAAAAGTCCACGGAAAATGGGATTTAAAAAAAACACACAAATCTTGCTTATGGTTGTGTTTCTGTTGCACTCTTGGCGTTAGCTGACCTCTGGGGGGCGGGCAGAGGGTGAGGGCTGCTACTGGGGGCGGAAGGTGAAGGGGCACTGCCAGCCTGTCATGTATGTGTAGGCTTTGTCCTCTCTGCTTGTCCTTTGCTACCAGAGTCACTGAAACCCGCCTGGCATGACTGCGAGACGCAGAGTGGATTCATGTACTCTATTTCACCTGATCTGGCGACAGTCATGGCAACCACAAAACAAGGCGGCTTGGACTTTACGTGCAAGGTTCTAGCACTGAGACCACCACTTAACTGCCTCATCCCACTAATGTTGACTAAAAATGTAACGCATCCCACTCATTGCAAGCCCAAGCATCTCCTGCGATCCCCCACGCCACCCTGTTTCCAGCTTGCCTGCCATCTTACAGTTAGCAGGTGCACTTGGAAAAGCTCTCAGAACCTTCGCTGCTGGGCCAAGGGCTGCTCAGGCAGGTGGGCCACAGAGTGACAGAACACAAAAGAAAGTCATTTACGTTTCAGGAAGTTCAAGGGCAGGATAAGGTCTCTTTCCTCCACATCTGGAAGGGTGTGTTGTTTTGTTCATTCCTGAATTTCAAAGGAAGAATTTCATTTTGAAATGTCCTTTAACAGTAAGAAAACAACATAATAAGTAATAGGTGAAGCTGGCTGTTGAAAGTTAAGGTGACACACACTTCGGGCTGCGAAACAAAAGAAGATGTACCATCGAATTATGAAATGTGCACAACCATTGCAAAAACACACAGAGAAAACAGAAAATGATCTCATCTGAGCAATTAACTACAATGCTGCTCTAGTCAAAATCAATTTTTAAAAACTGCCCAAAATGCCAAATGTGCTCTGAGCTTGCAGGGCACGGCCTGAGGAGACCCGAGCTGTCGCTCCCCCGGAGCATAACCCGGGGCTCGGGCAGGGGCGCCTGGACTGACGTGTGTATGTTCCAATACTCGTGAGGAAGCTCTCCTCACAACAACCTCTCGGCAAGGCACACGTTTCTGTTCAGTCACATGCCTGATCGGATTCAACAGCTCTGTGCTGGCAGTGTTTTAGGAGCAAGTACATCAAGTGCAATCTCCATCCCAAATCTCTCCCATGCGACGGGAGTCCAAACCAGGAGTGATGCCTGGAAACCCCAGAGGTTGGCAAGCCGTGTGATGGCAGTGGGCTTAGCAACTCAACTCGGTCAGCTAGAGTACTGTCTACCTCGTATTGTGAGTCCTTGTATTTCAAACACGTAGATTGGAGACATGTTGAATGACTATTTTGCAAGGTATATCTGTCAAGAGTTTTGGCATATCCTGTTCCTTAATATATACGGTCGACAAAAGAAAGCATCAGGAAGTTCTATTTTTGGTCTTCAGTATTAGAATATTTAAATTCTAGAAATGAACATTTTAGGTTTTGTCTTTCTTCTGGAACATCAAAAGGATCATATTACTTCTTTGATTTTTCTTGAGGTACAAATATTTGATCGACAAGAATGTCTTAAGTCACGAAGCAGGCCAAGTGGGATAGCGTAAATTTGCTTTCATGCCTGCCCATTCCCTCGAATCTATTCTTTTATCTTAAGCACGTCCCACTGTCTGGGGGCCTACCAGCCACAGGAGCACCCCCTGCCAGGCTCTCTCCACCTTCTAACCAAACCCACCTTTCAGCCCCTCCGGCCCTCTTTCACAGAGAACACCCCTTCTTTCGTCTTCTGGAAATCTACTCTAACAGCGCTTTTTGATTGAATGGTTTATGTTTCACAGTGCACGCTTTAGGCAAGGGGAGAAGTGTTTTGTCCAAGGGGTTAACCCAGCGATCCCCGAAAGGCCCGGCCACCTTGTCTGTCTCCTGTGAGGTGCCGGGCTGTACTTCTGCCGACGCGCAAGCACAGTTTTTCCCACTCTTCAGCTCTCTTCACAGATTAAACTTTCCAGAACCCACAGTAGACCTGGCTTGAGCTCAATTGAGCATCCCCACATTAAGACCTTCTCATCCTCCATTGTGAAGCGAACTTGATTCAAAATGCTGGCATACTTGCCTGGATTCTCTCCAGTAATTCAGTACCCATGAAAAGCAAATGGATGTTGGCATCTTTTGCCAGCGTCCGTGATTTTGGATAATTTCTTGGGCGATGTTTGCCCATGCAGCTCTGAGTCTGGTCTTTTTTCTTTGACTTTGGAGAGGGTGTATTGGAGGAAAGCACTTTGCAACGGGAAACGTTAATGTAGACGAGGGAGGCAGGACAAGTGCCTTAGGGCAATGGCGGACACAAGAAGGAAACCTCTTCCTTCTCCGAGCATCTTGACAGGAAGAAAAAGCTGCCCATATTGCCATTAATAAAGCTACAAGCAGAGAAAACCGAGCTGGAAGTTATGAAAATATAATTTTGCCTCTCGATGCCATTGGCTCTTATGTAGTAAGGCTGAAATACACCATGTGGGACTGAAATGCATACCCAATGTCAGATTTAAGTTTAATCTAGTATAGACATTGAATTTGCACAGCCCCTGAATACCATGAAGAATGACCCTGTTTGGGGGAATGCGAAGCCTACCATGGGCCCCAAGTTGCCTTGATTTGGACTCACTGTCTCATGGCCAGTCATCCTATTTGCAACAGGTTTTCGTTTTCATGACAAAGATTGACACTTCTTCCTACTGATAAGGCTCAGGGCCAGTGAATTTTTCCAAGCTCAAAATGGAGCATTCTGAGCACCTAAATGGTTGTGATTTTCCTGGTGACCCTGTTCCACAGACACAGCCAGTGCAGTAATAAAAAATAAAAACCACCATAATGGGCATCCGAAGAAGGAACCCTAATACTGCTGGCTTGCTGGGTTTCCTGGACACCCTGTTTTTAGATTTTCAGGGTGACACAAAAAAAGGCCTCCCACCTGAGGTGCGTTTTCCCCCCCACCCCTCAGACAGGAACAAGAGTTGAAAGGGAGTCTCTTGGGAGTGGCTGGCGCATTCACTGACTTGGGTGTCTTCCCTGCTGGGGTGGGCAGCAGCGGGCAGTGGGAGCGGCCCTGCACTGCAGGTGGCTATCCGACCAGCGAGTGAAATCCAAGGGGCAGACGAGGCTAAGGAGGGGCCGAGTTTAGAAACTGGGAAACTTTCTTACTACTCCACAATCACAGATCCTTGGGCTGTATTAAATGTTGAGTCCAGCATGGAAAGCGGCATGTGCGTAGGCTCCTATTTGCCAAAAAAGTAAACAGACCAGGAAGCTCCCACATACACGTCTAGCTAAACTCTACTGGTTCTAAGGCAAATGTGAAGACACACCAAAAATCTATACAAAAATAGAATTCAGAAAGAACTTTCTTTGATGGTACGCATTGTTATCAATTTTTAAAAATGCGTTCATTTCAAAGGTGGAATTATAAAGTAACAGAGGTGGAGTCACTGGTTCACCGCCAGCTGCCTGCAATTGCTGGGCCAGGCTGATGTCAGGTGCAGGGTCCCAGGGCTTTGGGCCGTCCTCGACTGCTTTCCCAGGCCACAGGCAGGGAGCTGGATGGGAAGTGGAGCGGCCAGGACACAAACTGGCACCCATATGGAATCCTGGTGGGTGCAAGGCAAGCATTTAGCCACTAGGCTATTGCTCAGGGCACTAGATCACAAGCTTTTTAAAGACTCCTCCTATGCCTGCATTTCTTTCCTTTTTTGTTTCATATCAAAATAAACACCTTTTAATTACATCTTCTTCTAAAACTTTTAAAGTACTCTCAAATACACATATAAAAGTAAAATATTACTTTGTGTGTGTGTGTGGGTGTCATTGGACTTACACAATTTTTTTTCCTCTAAAATTTAGAGATGGGGCCTACCACCGTGGTGTAGCAGGTTAAGCCCCTGCCTGTGGCACCAGCATCCCATGTGGGTGCTAGTTTGTGTCCTAGCAGCTCATTCCTGGTTTTGCTCCCTGCTTGTGGCCTGGGAAAGCAGAGGAGGATAGCCCAAAGCCTTGGGATCCTGAACCCACGTGGGAGACCCAAAAAGGGTTCAACTGCATTCCTGGGGCCGTTTGAGGAGCTAACCAGTGAGTGGAAAATCTCTTTGTGTAGCTTTGCCTTTGAAACAAAAATAAAATTTTGCTTTTTAAAACCAGAGATAGGAAAACACTAAATTATCTTTCCTTCTCTGCTAGGTTCAAAGCTAACAGCGAATGTCACTTCACTTCTGCGGTATGACTTTACTAGTGGTTTTTTTTTTTTCCAAAAAGCTATTTTTTTTTCCAAGACCACCCAGAAGTTTCATGTTGAGGCAGCTCTCTTCAGCCTGCTCTGGTGGAAATACGCCTGGGATCCAAGACTGGCCTCACTTACCCACATCAGGGCCACCAGCAAGCCTGACAGTACTCGGACCTTTGCTGTTTGTCCCTTTGACAACGAAAGCAAAAGAAAACACAAGTTAGGAGTTTTTCTGCCTTTTTCAGAGAGGAGACTGTGTCCCGACCTGAGGCTGAGACGCTGCAGGGAAACCCAAGCCACCCAGGGAGATCAGACGTCAAGGTCTGGACGCCACAGTGCTTCCTGCGTGTGGGGAAAGTGAGAGGCAGTGAGGCGTGGGACCATGCGATTCTCATTAGCTCCTCGGTCACGGGCGAGACACCTGTGAGAGCGCAGGGAGGCTTTATGAAGAGAATCCTCAGGGAACGTGTCGGGACCCAGCGGGCCTCCGAGCTGAGGTCGTCTGTATCGAGGGCCGTTTCCCCTTTGTTTTCACAGGGTTTCTTGCAATATTTTGGAGGATATCGATAATATGGTTTATATATGGGTTTCAACGCTTATGCACTTTTCAAAAAAGAGACTTCTATCTTTATTTCCTATATTATGAAACTGTGGGTTTTTAATTTTTGCTCCTTAGGAAAACGTAATTTGATGCAATTTGCTTATTGATCCAGAATTCAAAAAAACAATGTATATAATTTTTAAAAGCCTGTTGGCATGTTTGTGCAATTAATTACTGCATGCAGTCCTTTAATGCCACCCTATTTTATCAAGTTAATATAAGTTAATTTTATGATCATAAGTTTTCCATGTAAATTATGCTTTTTTCAAGAAAATAGAAAAATGACGTATAAAAGCAAAATGATCCTGATTTCAACTGATGATCAAGATGATATATGCAAGTCAGGATTTAACCTGTCTGATAATAGCTGAAAATGGGCGAAATGTAGGAAAGAAATAACGCTGAGCATATTGGCTGTTAGGCAAAGAAGGACAGTAACTTCAACGGACAAGTTGCAGATGGGGCTGGCCATGGCGCGGGCCACGGTTGAGTTTCCGTACGGCCCAGAGGGGAACTCACAGAGCGTGCCTGACAGCTGATCCGGGGGGACGGGCCAGGAGTCCTGTGACAGATAACAGGAAAGACAGCACAGGTAAGAGGGGAACTCCGTGGAGCCCTGCCCAGTGCACGTGTGTGTAATTTCTACACGTCCAGAGCCAGGTCTGTCCTTCCTGGAAGGCTTCACCCAGCGGCACGAAGCGGCCTGCTTTCAAGGCGGGGCAGAAGGCCACAGAGCTCTAGGTCTAGGATCTTAGGAAGATACTCTGAACGATGAACTCCACGCAACTTGCATGAAGGTGCCAGGAGAGTCAAGCTGTCTCCAGTGTAAGCGTGCCTCCGCACAGCACACAGTGTTGGTAGGAATAAAGCGCGTTTGACATTAAAAACGGGAAATGAAAAAGTGACGGCACCCACCGCAAGTTGTGAAAAGTAGCAAAATACCAAGAGAGTGAATGCTCAGTGAACTCATTCAGAAATGACAGAGATGACAAAGTTAGGAGGTCTGGATGACAGGAACAGGTAAGAACTTAAGAAGGTAATTGTATCTAAATCCCAAATAATGAAGAGGCTAGAAGAAGGTTAGAGGCATGGAAGGCAATTTAAACGATCCATATGAAACATTCAGAAATGCAGCTGACAACATCTGCCAAGAGCCACCAGCACCGCGGATGGCAGCCCGCGAGGCCGGCAGAAACGCCGGGGAGCTCAGCAGATTGAACTGAGGCTGTCCAAGCTGAAACACAGACAGAAAAAAGGAACAGAGCATCTCTGCTTTGGGACAACTTAGTTGACTCCCCTCACCCCTGAAACAAAACTGAAGATTCCAAAAGGAAAGAGAGAAGGGACAGAGAAAAAAATGGAAGAAATACCAACTTCAGTCTTTCCAATTTTATGAAACTGTAAGCCCACATATCCGAGAGGCTCAGCAAACACGGAGAAAATGGAACCGAGGCACGGAATGAGCCAACTATTCAAAAGTAATGTTAAGAAGAAAATCTGAAAAAGGGGGAGGGAGAGAAAAGACAAGAGAAAGGAAAAGATGGAGGTGTTTTGCTTCCGTGAGACAAAACAACACCACAGCAGCATCTTAAACTGCAGGAAAACATAGTAACCACCAACCCAGAATTCTTCGCAAAAACACAAAATAAAATGGCAAAACAAGGATATTATCAGACATATCCTTGCATGTGCCAGGATATATTCAACTTGGCTGCTCCACTTCCCATCCAGCTACCCGTTTGTGGCCTGGGAAAGCAGCAGAGGACGGCCCAAAGCCTTGGGACCCTGCACCCGTGTGGGAGACACGGAAGAAGCTCCTGGCTCCTGGCTTCAGATCAGCCGTTGCAGCCGATTGGAGAGTGAACCAGCACGCAGAAGATCATTCCCTCTGTCTCTCCTCTCTGTAAATCTGCCTTTTCAATAAAAATAACCAAATCTAAAAAAAGGGCTAAAGTAAGTCATTAGTAACTTACATTATATTAATGTACCTATTATGTGAAAGTGAACTGTGCTGAATTAACACATAGGTTACACACATGAAAACCCCCAACTAGATTATATATCCAGGGGCCAGGGTGGTGATGTGGCAAGCTAATCTTCCCCCTGCCAAGGCCTGTGTTTCATCTGGGCACTGCTGCCTTTCAGATAAAAATACATAATTAATATATTTCTAAAAATATTATATATCAAAGAGCCATAACTAAGAAGGCAAATTGAGGAAATAGATACATGAAAATTAGTAGGATGGTATATTTGGAGCTGATTACATTAATATGAAAAATCAAATTCACTACCATGCATAAATTTTCCATCAGTGCACGTAAAATGGCAGGTAGTGTGAAATAGTCAACTACAAAATATTCAAGGCAATCGAAGGAGATTCTTTTGTAACCAAACGTCCCTAAATGTGTAATGGTACCAGTGGAGCAGCCCTACATGGAGTTGGTTCACTCGGAGGGGCTCAACCACAGGATCCTTAAGGAACAAGCATACAGGTCAGGAGGCCAGGGATCAAGACCCAGGGAATTTACTTCTAGCAGAAATTCTGTGGTTCGAGAGCTGCTCGGCTTCTGAGCTGCCTTCCTTTGCTAAAGGCCCAAGAGAGCAGAGCGTCCGTGCATCAGCATTTAGGCCTTCACAGGGCACCGTGTGACACCGCACTGCGACATTCTTCAGGAGTCTCAGGCCACAAACGGCAGACAACGCCTTCGCTGTCCCTTCAAGCTCAACTGCTGTCCTGTTCTCCCAGTCACCACTCACTCACTCATCATGGGACTCTCACATCCCACAAAGGATATGTTCTGAACAAAGAACCGATCTGCAGCATACGTAATACTAAATTTGCTTGTCCCATAGGTTCAAATTATTGGCCGAATTAAGATGCTGATAACAGGAAGGTGGGCCAAAGGACACAGCCGGGTTCGGAAACGCCGCCTTCTGGTAGGTTGGAAAAATGCTTTATTTAAAATTACACATATCTATGAAAAAAAATCACAGAGTTTAAGATTTTCGGACAGGGGGTACCGTGGCATTCAAGGATCAGAGACCTCACCCAGAGGGTCCTTCTTTCGGCAGCAACACCTTTGCCATCTAGGATTAAGACAGATTTATGCAAGAGAGTCTCCATTTCCTGCTTAGCATGGCTGTCATGCTGGTCATGGACACAGGGACGGGGCGGGGAGAGCACATCTGTAAATATTGTATCCTAAGGTAAACTGAAATCCCATCTGGCTTTATACCCGAGCGCAGTCAGTCGGTCCTTGCCTTGAATGTTCATATCTCAAGGCCTTCTGTTTTACTTAGGGGTGGCTATTGCATTGCTGGCAGGACACAGATATTGCACAGATATTGTGGTGCAACTGTCTCCTTATTCTGCTCTCTGGATACTGTGTCATGAAGTGAAGAGAGCAGACGCACACAGGCGGCCAGGGCGTTCCTCGCCGAAACAAAGGCTTCGACTCTGTACCGACTCTATTTCTCTGGTGTGCTAGCTTTTTGTCAAATAAAAGGAGACCTTTCTGACGACAAGGACATTATCGTATTCATTTCAGTGATCCCGTTAGCATGATCAGTCATGAAGCTTACTCTGGAGCGATGTTAATACAAATGAGTGTTTTGTTTCTCGTCTCAGACAGTTCCGAGGCTCGAGGCCCTTACAGGGTTGCAATGCCAGCACCAAGGGAATTACAGCGTGGCTTGCAAGTGAAAAGCAATAAAAACATCTTTAGACTTTGGAAGGATGAGTTCAAAGTGACCAAGTTTTCTAAAGAAAAAAATCATTTCCATTGAAAAATAAATTACCCACATATGGAGACAATCTTAAACTTATTGGCTGTATCGTCCCTGGGCAGCCTGTAAATGCATGGGGGCTAAGAAAGCTGAGTTTGCACACTGTCATACATCATGGAACAGTGAAAAGCATTTCACTGTGTGAACTCCATGGTGCTCACTGCCCCGGCGGGTGGCACAGCAGCCCACCAGCCCACCAGCCCACCAGCCTGCTGCCCTCCTATCACACTGGGGCGTGTGCGGCACGCAGCATGCTGGAACCGACTGCACTCTTTCAACTCCGATTCCACATCTAACCTTTCAACTCAGAACCCTGAGTATATAAAGAGAGCTTAAAAAAACCCTGTGAACAAAGATGCTGTCAATCCGTAAGAGACAGACCTTGCAATAATTAACAGCAGTACCAGACATGGACAAGGCTTTGCAGTAACGGTGGCACAAGTGTAACATTACAAGACAGATGTGGCTGTTCTGAGCTAAAGAGATGACGCAAGGGGCTTGGGGCAGTGGGTGCATGGCCTCGCCTGAGCAGTGTTCCTGGTGGGAGAAAGCAGGAAGGGAGTCTTGTCTGAGTGCAGAGGCACTGCCGCCGGACCACGTGAAGGTCTGGGAAGAGATGAAGTTGTTATAAGCTGTGAGACATTTGTACTTACTCCAGTATCAAGGCTTGCTTTTCAGTGACAAACAGCTGTAACATGGCCCAGCGCCCCACAAGCGTCACATTTCTCATTGATTACATGTATATCCTGTTTCCAATTTATAACAACAATTAATAGAGATAAAGGTATCCACTGCTTCTGGAATGTTCTCTGCTTGGCCATAGGCCCATTGCAGGCACTGAGTCACCACGAACATGTGTCCCCTGCCAGGGCCTCGAGGGAGCTGGGTGTACTGCAGCCCCGCCAGCTCAGGTAAGGGCTGCCCTGGACACCGTCAAGCCAGCTCTGTCGATGGTTGGTGTCCCCAGAGTGGAAAGAAAAGCAAATTTTCCAACTTGTTATTTTGGTACTTGTTGGTCTGTCTGGAAGGCTTTCGTTTCTGGAAGTTTTTAATATTCTGTTTTTGTCAGCAGTTTTTCAGTGCCACGTGTGGGCATGAGTTTTTTCAGTTATTTATCTTGTTGGGGACCTGCATTGCTTTCTGAATCTGTGGTTTAGCGGGGAGTCCAGCCCACCTTTCTGAGACGGCGTCTGCCCTTGGCTGGCTTCTCCGAGGTGCCAATGTCTGTCCACATCTTTCTTTCCCCATTTTTTTTTTTTCGTATCTTTCGCTGATTTTGCTCAGGCTTCAGTCTTGCTGGTTTTTTTTTTTCAGGCCCTATTTTCTAGTTTTCCAGTTACCTCCTCAGTATATTTAAACTTGCCAAACTCATGTACTTTCAACTCATTGTGGGATTTTTTTTCCAGTTCTAGAATTTCTGTTTTAATAATTTCTTACCATTTCCAGTTCTTCCGTAAAATCCTTTATCTAGGTATCTAATTCCTGCAACATAGATTATACACAGCCCAGCTCTGACTACTCTAAGATGTAGCTCTCCCACTGACTTATTTCAGCTGTCTCATTACCTTGACTTTTGGGGTCACTTAATCCCGGTATATTGAGTGAGTTTTTTTGATGGGGCTGGAAAGGGAGGCTAGAGTCAGGTCCCTGGAAATCGTGAGCCATATTCGATAATTTGGATCTAATTTCATAGCAACGGAAAGACGCTGAAGAGCTAGAAGTAGGGGCCTATTTTCCTATTTGCTCTTGAGAAAGACTTCCTATGTTCAGATAGGAAGAAGACCGGATACACAGAGCCCCAGGGGAAGGTCCACAGGCACCAGGCACGGGGTGGTGCTCTGGGGTGGGGTAGGTGTGTGTGCAGGGAACAAGGTCCCCGAGCTGAAATCCCACTGGGCCTGGCAGCAGGCATGCCCACGGGGATCAAGGGAGACATTGTGTTTCTGTGAGGCAAGGATGAGTGAGGTCATTCATGATGGAGGATTTGATGGGAAAGAAAAAGACTGCGGGTGGAATGTGTGTGGGATCCGAGAGCGTTTCAGTTTTAAGATGAACGCTGATAGAAACAAATAGAGCAGGAGACGTTGGAGATGAAGGGCGAAAACAACCTGTAGGGAATTCCCTGCAAGAAGTGGGATGCACCTCTCAGATGGTGAGCTCTCCTTCAGACTCTAGAGGAAGATTTTTAAGAATTATAGATAGGATATGAGAGACCGGGGAAGGGCGGGGGTCCAGGCCAGGCAGAATGTGACAAGGTTCCTTACAGGTGGTTCCTAGTTCAGTTACTGGTGAGGGAGGTTAGGACAATTGCCATGGCGAGTTGCAGACACCATGAGCTCAGCACCGAGGCCCTGCTGACAGGAGGTGGTGGAGAGGTGGGATTGTCCACTCTGCGCCGGGACGCGCTTCTCCCAGAAGCTGCCAGCAGGTGGAGCCAGTGCGGAGGAGATGGACACTGGGGATTCATCTTTAAAAGGACTTCGCCATGTGGTTCCTTCCTCGCAGGCAACCGGATGACACTGAAGACGTTGCTGAGCGTGACTGGCAACAGGACGTAACATGAAAAGGAACGGAAACCAACAGGCAGGAGGAGGGCAGGACATCTAAGAGAGAGAGAGGCAAGTTCCACGGACCTGTAAGTTAAGAACTCCACGTTTCTTACTTTGATGACCTTACGTTTTGTAAGTGGCCAGCGGTGTGCATGAGGCAGTTTGTGCTTTTCTTGCACATTGCCAAGTGCTCCTAATCACCTAACGACTCAAAAAATGGAAAGTTTAATTTTCAAAGGTGCATGTGACTAATATTTTGGATACATTAAAGAAAGATCTTTTTAATGGAATTGGAAGACTTCCGAATCTGTGTTCCGAATTAAAAGACAAATCATACTTTCTTGGTACACGGAGACAAGGGTTACGCTTCGTTGAAGGAAAACAGAGCTTTGTAAACACTGGCCTCACAAAGTTTATGGGAAATTCGGGTTGAAAGGCAACAAAATGAACGGACGCGCCTCATTCATTCCTAAAATATAAACCCATAGAGAACTGAATGATTTCTATGTTAAGGGTTCTCTCAGCAATGCTATACTACTCTGCAAGCTTAGAAAACATTTGCATTTCATACTAGACAAGAATTTCTTGGTGTTGATGTGTATAGCATGGAGGGGGGACGGTAAACTGGAAGCCATTGATTGTGTAATGGCCAGATGGGCCAGATGGGCCTCTGCACATGTTAATGCATTTTTATTCAGGGTAATATCTCACAACGTCCACCAGGTGGCAGCAG
Source organism: Ochotona princeps (assembly GCF_030435755.1). Lineage (NCBI taxonomy): Eukaryota > Metazoa > Chordata > Mammalia > Lagomorpha > Ochotonidae > Ochotona > Ochotona princeps. Next base: position 4,221,392 of record NC_080859.1, read on the forward strand.
AGCTATAACATGAGATTCACAAGGGACCCGCTCTCTCTGGTGTTTTGCAGTTAAAATAGTTGAGATTTTGCCTGTTGTATATTTTCTCTGAATGTGTGTCACTTCTCTGAACTTTATCACTAATGATGACTTGAAAAATGGAAAAAGTTAAAGTCCACATTTCAAAAGTGGACATTATTTTGAAATATTGTGGATAGAGTGGAAACATGGTCGCTGGGATACACGGATAGAATTTCCAGTGTATCTGTTAGCATACAGGGTTGCAGTTATAAATGACCTACCCGTTTGCACCTTGATTGGGTTATTTTAGAGCATCTTCCAAATACATTTATCTCACGAGTGAAAACAGTTAATAAGTTCACAAATCAGTCCTTCCAAGGACATTCATAATTCTCGAGAAATTCTTGCGTATTCTATTCCAGTTACAGTAACTTCAGATAGAGAAAACTTGGCATATTTAACCAATAAAAATACAGAACACTCAGACTGCATAAAAAGAATTTTTTTCTAGTACAGACATGTTTGTTCCAATATTGGAGCTATGGTTGCCTAACACGCTGTTCAGTCGTTCTTTGCATTTTCTGTGACAGTCCGATGGGCAGAGGGGAAGGGAATTACAGAAAACACAAGCCACTTCCTGAGAAATCCAAGAACTGGAAGTCTCAGTGGCAAGAAACTAGAAAGGGAGTTACAAGCGGACTCAGGAAGTGCGCGTTCTGTGGGAACTCATTTACATGTTAACCTAAACAGCACGGGCTGGGGTTAACCAGCAAGCCTGCTGCGTTGCCATCCGTACCACACACAGGTTACTGATTTTTAAACAAAATGCAGGAACATATATTTAACGTTAGCTCGGTTGGGGTGGGGAATTGATCAATAACTACAATTCAGACATTGTGGGATCTTACTCAGAGTTACAATTAGGAAAACGTGTCATTAGGACACAAGTACAGTTGATGACGTAGGGGGTCGGAATCAGGCGTAAATACGGACACAGCTCATTCCTACCGCGGTGCCCTTGGTCTCTGCTTCACGCTCATTTCCGGTGGGTGACCGCCCCCGGTCCAGACCATTTCCACCACTGACGCCAGCGAGGCCCGTCTCTTTCCTGCCAGACTCCTGCCCTAAGCTGGAGATTTGCATGTTCAGTCTCAACAGGTTCTTGGCTCTCCCATGGCTGGGTACCTCTTCAAGCCACACCGTTTCCTTCTAGAATCCAGCCTTTTCTCTCTGTGCGGGCTGGGTCTGCAGCCTCCCCAGCGCCTTGGAGGCAGTCACGGCTCTTCCCCGTCTCAGGGCGCCTCACCAGCTGCCGCACACTCTACTGCCCTGGCTCTGTGCAGATTCTTGTCTCTGGTCTGGCTTTAAGTTTAGATATTTACTGTAGTGATGAATTGTATTTCAATGACCAGTTTGATACAATGCTGAGTATGACTTGGACCCGAGAAGAGTTGAAGATACAACATTGACTGGACAGGAGAGAATCCCAAGGAAGCAGATGGCTGCGACTCGGCCTGGGAGCGTTCAGACATTTGGAACACAGGAGCTGGGGGAGGATGGCCAGGAAACTTCTGCTGGCCCGTTCCGCAGCGGGCACAGACAGCAGGAGGCAGCCTTAGGGCACCTGCCAACACCAGCCTCCTGTTCCACGCCTGTGATGCAGATGCCTTGTACGGTGGGGCCTCCTCCCTTAGCTTCAGGTGCCCTTGCCCTGCCTTCTAGTAGCAAATATGTCAGTTACTTACACTGACTCCTGGAACTGAGGGAGCAGTCCAGCCAGTATCCTCACCCCTGGGTACCTGAGGTCCTGCGCTTCTCTGGGAGGTAACACCTCCATGACCCGTACCGTTGTAAGGCTTTCCTTTTGAGTTGGGGGAGATTCTGTCCACAGAGCAACGTTACTATCACCTGCTTGTAATTCCCCAGAATGAATAAAGTCCACAGAACATCCCCTAAAGATGTAACATGGCCGCCTGACCCCAGCAGGTCCATGGGCACCACTGTCCAACTGGAAACCTGGACAAGTCCTGAACACGCACCTCGCGGCCCATGTTCAGCCCACCAGAACCTGCACTCCGCTCCCCCTCGCAGGCTAAGAAGTCAGCGTTAGCTGCCTGCCTGCTTGCTCTGTGCTTTGCCATAAACACCTCTGTTCTTCTCCCACCCTCCCGCCAGCGACTGGCCTTCTGTGACCCGGGCTGCACGCCCAGCTCCAGGGGCTCCATGGCTACGCCTCCACCAGGCCTGGGGGCTGTTCTACGGCAATGCGGATGGTGAGGCATTCACCTCTGCCACCCAGATGACAAGTGCAGATCCGTAGTGACCCCTCCCCGAGCTGCAGGGCAGGAACCTGGCCCTAAATCAGAGGCAAAGCTCCTAGCAACTCAATGAACAGTGGGTACATCCTTGGGTTCCAAGAGCAGAGCAGTGACTTAGACCAGCCCCAAACCAAGGTGGCCCAATCTGGTGGGGTATAATAAAAATATATGAGCTAACTTGAAATATCTGATAACAAGACTATCATTATTACATTTGTTGGCATCGAAGGCGAGATATGTAGGCCCGGATTCAGACTAGTGTTATTTTAATAAAGCCACAGCAAAATTTCCCCATTTTTTTATCCTACATAGTTTCCCAGCATCTTTCATTAACATCAAGGTGCTTACAGACCGGAGTGCATTTGTACGCAGTGTGGGTTTCGACCTGCATTTTTTGGCAGGGTGGCTCATTCCTGAGCTTAAGCTCTGAGTGACTGTATTCCTCCTTGAGCTTGAGTTTTTGGACCAAACACGTGAGTTCTCACTGCTGCTGGCCACTAGAGGTGCCTGGTGTGGCTTCAGGGCTCAAAGCCGCAGAGCCGAAGCAGCCACCATCACTCTAGCGTGTCCAGGGCAGTAAGCTAGCCCTGGCCTGTGATGAAAGTTTAGGTAGATCTCAAATTGTTTCTGGACAGGAAGGTGCAATCAGGAGAAAAAGTGCCTGCACAAAGCCCCAAGGCGCTGGGCAGGTTGGTCAGGCTTCGCTCAAAGAGGAGCCCCCAGGTGAACAGGAGCCTTGTGTCTTTCAGGTTTCTGGGAACAGGCCTTGAAGGCATCCCACTAACCTCATACCCGCAGTGGGGGTCACTGAGGATGACCAGGGGTCTCAGCCAGGCTAATCACACCCCCTCGGGCTCCATCACCCACACGGGAGACCTGGGAGAAGCTTCCTGGCTTTGGCCCAGTCCAGGGCTGGCTGCCGTGACCATCTCAGGAGTCAGTTAGCAATTGGAAAATCTGCCTCTGCATGTCTTCCCCTTTCTTCCCTATATGTCTACCTCTGAAAAATGAATGAATACCTCTTTTAAAAAGCTAGAATTTCCCGTTTCACGTGACTTAAAAGTTGATCCTAGCAATTACCTGCCATCAGCACAGGGCGCCATCTTGTGTCTGGAATGCAGGAGGAGTGAACCGCCAGCCTTCCTGCCTCACTGTGTCGGCCTCAGGGCGTCCCACCCAAGTCCCCTGAACCGGCAGCTCTCACCCCACAGCCGCAGGCCCGACTCGATTTGTGTGTTACACCTTGGAGCCCCACAAGTAACAAATTCATCATTTTTCCCCTACCGAGGCATTGTACCCGTAAATCTGCATTTCCCAACTTGTCTGGATTAATGCTGACGTGTAGAACTCTGCTGGCATCAACTCATCCCTCTTGCAAAGAACCAAATCAAGCAATAGTTCACATATCTCAGAAGAGTTTTTCAAACCTCTGTGCAGTATTCGGAGGGATTACTGTTCGGTGAAACCCACACGCCTGTTTCGCAGAGTGGTTTTCTGTGCAGCAGACACCTTCTAGAACTTTCTTAAGCAATTCAGTGGCACAACAGGTAAAGATGAAGTTGTTCCACGTCCAGATGATGACGTTTCTGAGTGCACTTCACTGCCTCACACAATTTTCACCATCTTTTACCACATAATTAAGAAATCTAAATTTTGTATGATTCATTGGGTGAATATGTGCCTGCTAACTTAAAAAAGATTTATTTATTTTTATTGGAAATGCAGATATACAGAGAGAAAGATAGAAGGCTCTTCCATCTGCTGTGTCCCTCCCCAGATGGCCATAAATGGCTGGAGCTGAGCTGATCTGAAGCCAGGAGCCAGGAACTTCTTCCAGGTCTCCCATGCGAATGCAGGGTCCTAAGGCTGTGCAACATCTGCCGCTGCTTTCCTACGTCATAGGCAGGAATCTGGATGGGAAGTAGAGCAGCAACAGGATACGAACCAGTGCCCAGATGGGATGCCAGTTCTTGCAGGTGGAGGATTAGCCAATTGAGCCATCACACGAGCATCCCATATGCTACTGATATTTATTCAACTAAACTGAGTTAGCAATAACTCAGAGATGTATCTCGGTCTGAGAAATAGTCATTCAACGTGGCCAGACGTGCTCCGCTTTCCCATTCTGTTGTGACTCCTGTAGTAGAATTGAGCTGTGGTCCAGGCAGATGCGGGTGGTCACCCAGCGGAGTGCAGTGACTTCAGGCGCAGCCACTGGGCACCTGCTGCACTGCTGACGGGAGCCTTGAATTTCAAAGTATGAGCCAGTTGCCTGTTGCATTTTCTACGCTGTGCACCTACACCCCAGCATCTGGCACTTGGTTCTTCCACAAATGTTAACCAAATGAAAGCCTTAGACTTGTCTGAGGCCGCTGGGAAAGCTGCCTGGGACTCGTCCACCAGGTGGCACACAGGGACCGTGCCTGACACATGTAAGGCCACAGCCTCTTCCATTTATAGTGTAAATAAAGAGCTGCATTATTAATTTACACGGGGAGGGGCTCTCTATACCTAATATTTGCTTAACCAGCTGCTTCCTTTAACCCCCTTACATACCATTGATTAACACCCCCAGTATATTCAGGTTTTCTTGCCTCCCCAACTGCCCCAGGTCATTCTGTTACCTTTAAATGACAGACTCAACACACTTAAATGACACAGATTAAATAGTATAGGGGCCAGTAACGACTGCAGGATGTCGGGAAATTAATTAGAGGGAACAGAAATCTTTAATATAAATGTGATATTCAGATGTGCCTTGCGTTGTGTTGGGATTCTAAGCGGTGGCACATCATTATGTGGAAAAAGAAAAAGTCATCTGGGAAACAATGCGTTGGGGCCAAAGGGAGTGTAAAGGCAGGCAGCATTTTCTGAAGGTCACTCGTTCATCTGTGATGCGCCATGCGCTGCCACCTTCAGACCCAAGACTCCTCTGTTCAGAGAATGCCCCGTTCCAGTCCACGAGCCACAAGGCAGGGCTGTGGAGCGGCCCGTCTGCCTAGAGCATCCGTCTGCACACAGAGAACGTACTTATCCTGGACGTGCTATTAGCTCCCAGAGGAAGGGAAAGGAAATGAAACCGCCGGGGATATAATGAATTGATTTTTCTCTGTGCAAGTCTCCTCAGTATTTCTAAATTACAGTGTCAGTCACTCCTCAGAGAGACAGGGCCTTCCTGCGAATAGACACCTCGCTTCATCAGAACGCAGCACCCCCCAGGTCCCACACACAGCACCCTCATCCCAGGTCCCACACACAGCCCCTCGCTTCATCAGAACGCAGCACCCCCCAGGTCCCACACACAGCCCCTCGCTTCATCAGAACGCAGCACCCCCCAGGTCCCACACACAGCCCCTCGCTTCATCAGAACGTAGCACCCCCCCAGGTCCCACACACAGCACCCTCACCCCAGGTCCCACACACAGCCCCAGGCCACCGCACCCCTGGGGCCCGCAGCGCCAGCACCCCGTGGCTTTGCTCTGCTCATTGGATTAGTTTTCAGTCCAACTGCTTCTTATCTAATTTTCCTATTCTTAAGCTGTTTTCAATTTAGAGGAGAGGGAACCAACAAAATACAAACTCCATCAATTAGCTGAACCGGCCAGAATGTGGGCAACACACAAGAGAGAAGTAAGTCGAGCCTGAAGCTAGTCTTTAGGCGTACGTTCCATTCCATAGAAGGGAAGAAAAACATCCTTCCGGCTATAAAACTCAACGGAACCAGAGATCAGGATGGACGTGAGGACGGAGAGATATCACAAACTTCCCAGACACAGCCACTCCCTTTTTGGTAGAGCAATATTCCCACTTTAGGATTCCATCAAGATACGAAAGCACAGCATGGCTGAAAAATCTAGAACATCAAAATAGTCTAAAAGGGTTACCAGAAACTACATCTACAACAGTCCGTCAGAAACGGAGTCACAAGGCTTGCCTTCCTAAAGTCCGTTAGCTTGTAAGGAGCCAGCCAGGAGGCTTGGTTTTGTGACATCCCATTGGAACATGTGCCCGGACACTTTCCACCCTAAACGTCCCCCAACATGGACACTTTCCACCCTAAACGTCCCCCAACATCCTGGCATCTTGGTGTGTTTTTCCAGTGACAAATGAAAAAAAAAAGGCAACCACTTTTCAAAACAATGAACTGTCTTGTCCTGAATGCAAACATCATGTATCAATGGGAGGAAACGACCTCACTGAAGCCCAGGCTTGGCTGTTCCTCTTGGTGTGTCATGTTCCCAACCAACACACCATCCCTCGAGCCAACTTTCAAAAGTATGAAAACCAGGCTTTGCCTTTTTATTTTTCAGCATATTCTAATGATCCTCCAGCATCATTCTCCATAGGAAATGCATCACAAACCCCTGATTTGAATTTCACAATTAGCTGGAAAAGTCTAGACTAAAAATGGTACCATCTCAAAAAGTACTAATGCAACAGGTATGGCCCCAAATGAACATATTTCGCTGTTTCACACAAATCTAAATATTTCCTGAAATAAAACAAGCCTCCTGAATCTGGGAGTGAGGCGCCCAGCCCTCAGCTCCTCCTTCAGCTTCCGCAGTCCTTTGTACCCCTGCAGGCACTGTAGAAGTGCTGGCTGGAACACATGGACGCCACCGCTTGGGGACCGCCGGCCCACCAGGTTTACAGCAGCAACAGTAGCGAAATACAAGCCGATTCCGTTTTCTTCCCCCACTTATAGAAAGAGCCCATTTGTTGCAATAGTATTTCATCCTACCATAGGAACTTTGGGAAAGAGACTGAAGTGTCACCTTAAAACTAAAGAAAGTGTTCAAGGTATGTATCCATAGCAAAAGTATGGCTTGTTTGAAATCTTAAAAGGCGCCACGGTCTGAGCAAAAGAGGGAAGGGAAATGTGTGGAAGTTTTACCTTGTCCCGAAATCCAGAAGTTCGGATGCCCTCGGGTCCTGCACAAGCTGCCAGCTGCAGATGAAGTGAAGCTAGCGCGCCCGCTCCTCACCTTAAGTTTGGGTCTGGGCGAGCGTGTGCGCGTGTGTGCGCCCTCCTGTGTGCGCGCCTGCCCGTGTGCGCGCAGGGACTGTTTGTGGCGCTGGGTGGCAGAGGTCCTGTTCCTGGGAAGAAGGAGGTACTTTCTCACCGACAGCAGAAGCAAAGCGAGAGAGTCCCCAGGAAAGTTCTCCCAGATCCCCTAATTACAGCCTAACGCGCACTTCATGCAAACTTCGGCGCGCAGGGAGGGGCCGGCCGCCCAGTGCCCAAACCTTGTAAAACAGCAGCGTCTCAGACTTGCCGTGGCCCTGGCTCGGATCCGCCACCCGCAAGCCCCCAGCTACACCACACCCTGGGCCCCTCCACCCCTGGTCCGCCCAGGGAGACGGGCGGGGGGTGGCGGTGAGAGGTCTGGGGGCCGCAGCGTTGGGCAGATGCCTCAGGATAGCCCACCTTGGTCTGACTTTTTTCGGTGTCTGCTTAAAAGGGAAACCCAGATGGTAGGGAGACCGTCCCCTTCCCGCCTTCCCGGGCCAAGCTAGATTCAGGGTAACGCAAGGTTAGGATAACAGCGGGTCTGAGCGCCCCAAACTCCAGCCGCCCTTTCACCCCCAACCGCCCGGAGCCTGTTTTGTGGTTTACTGTCTCTGCATGAGTATTGGGTTTAAATCCCGGGTCACAAACAACAGCTATTGTATCCCGGGATGACAGAACTCAAACAACCTGGGTTTATTTATAGAGCATGGAATGCGAGCGGGAGACGGATGGGTGGGGCCCGGCTTGGGGCCATCCCCAGGATTAGAACCAGATGGGCGCGGGGTGTCCGCGCCCGGGGAATGCGCCCGGGGGAAGATGCTGGGGCGCGCGGGAAAACGCCTGCCGAATAAATAACGCACTTATTTATAACTCGGGAGTGAGTCTATAGGCCCATTGATGGCAGCCTTGAGTAACCAAGGGTTTTGGAGAGGAAATGGCTTCATATTTCAATAACAGAGACACCTTTGATGAAGCCCAGTGAGGGGAAAAAAAAGAAACACCCCGCAGGAAGCAAAGGGCTATGGAGGCGGCAGGGAGAAGGGACTCACTGGGCTGGACGAGGTACCCGCGGGGCAGAAAAGTTGCATTGGTAGGGGCCACGGATACCAGCGGGGCAGGTGACTCCGGGACAGATTAGCCTGCGATGGCTAGGCGCGGCACCCCAGGCGCCCAGTGGCTGCAAGCGGCGCTATTGTCTTAGAGATCCTCTGAGCTGCCTGCTAGTCTCAGGAGCAAGGAGGAGGGTAAAAAGATCCCAGGAAAAAAAAAAATCAAAGAGGCTTCTTCCCGCCTTTCTTTGCCGGATTTCACCGGTTCTGTGGGACCAAACTCCACCTCGCCATTCTGTCTCCGGTAAATTAACGCGCGGCTCTTGGAAAGAATTTTTTCCACTAAAGGCAAACTAAACACAACCCTCAGTAAATGAAGACAGTTCTATTCGAAATGAAATGATTAAAAATGAATCCTTCATCAGGCAATGCAACACCTTTTTTGGAATTCCAAAAACCGAGCCAGGCGCCTTTCTTCGATTTATTTTTTTCTATGTCTCCATACAGGGAGCAGGCTAAAGGTTTTGCCATTTTATGTTGCTAATTTCGTGGCGATTGAGACAGCTGTTATGTATGATTCCATAGAAACTGCCAATAAAAAGCAGACACATATCTGCCTGGCAACTATGAAAGCATTTTTATGTTATTTCTTGTAAATGTTCAAAGTGATGTGTATTTTCAGGAACATAAAGGAATTAGACTTCGCAACTACACTACAATTTTCGTGTTAGAGCCTTGCAGGTGGTGAGCCTGGTGGTGCGGCGCTGTGAAATCAGACAGTTTGATCATTGGTCTTGCTCTCTGCGTGGAAAACCCTCGTGTTTTCAGCTTGTCCCTGGGGTCCTTGGGGTCAGCTGGTTGGTGGGCGCCGCTTGTGGCCTCCTATTTGTCCTCCGCTGGCTATGCTCACTCCGGTAAAAGCAGTCAGAGAATTCGATTTGTTCTGCCCAGAAAATGCCCCCATTTACCAGGTGAGAAAATTTGTCACACGGCAAAGTGGCACCCGAGTGAATGAGATTTGGACTTTTTCCGTTTCAGGTAGGATCCCAACCGTGGAGGCTGGCTCCTGGGCGGAGTGACAGCTGCTGACCGCCGCTTTCCGAGGCGCAGGCCTGCAGTGCATCTTTCCCACCCTGTCCGGCCTCTCCTTCCTCCCAGTCGCCCCATTCACTGATCTGTTGGCACACCCTCCTCCCTGGTTGCTCACTGCGTGTCTAGGATGTTCCTGGTGTTGTTCAGGTCCAAGCTGACCTCCGTCCATTCCCAGCCATCTTTTTGGGTTGACAGGCTTCACTCCTTATTTGAAGTTTATGTTGGAATTAGCATTAGGAGTTTTATTTCTAAAGATTTTGTGTGTGCGTGCTTAGCTAATTCATGTTTAGCTAAATACTATTTATAAAGGCATATATTACTTTGATTAGCCATTATAATTTCACAGCAGTGCATAGGAGTTATCATAAGCCATGGTTTAAAAAAAATCAAGAAAATGAAATGCAAGTCTTTTGTGATGCCAAATGTGTTAAAAGGTGTGCATTGTTAGAACCTTGGGCTGAGTGTTGTTCAAAGTGCTTGCCATTGGAGAATGGAGGGCGGTCAGCTCTTACAAGTGTCGCGACAAAACAAAGATTTTCTTAATAAAGTAACTTGCAGCATGGTTTTACGTGTTTCAGATTTCTGTGGGGTGCTTCCTGACATTGGTCCGTTGGTACCGGAGACAGGAAACCCTGAGTATTGACTCCGAAGAGCAGGCTTAGCTGGGGAATGGCAGGCGTACACTCAGCGATGATGCTGCGTGGAGGAGTGGACACGAGGCCTTCAAAAACTTTCTGGAAAAACTTCTACTGAAAAAACTCTGCATAGATCTCAACATTTTTTTTTTGTGCCCAAAATCAACATCTCTTTCTCTCTTTTTAAATATTTACTTATTTGAGATGTAGAGAGATAGGATCAGAGCTCCCATGTCCTAGTTCACTCCCCAAATGCCTGAAGCTTCTAGGATGGGGTCCAAGCGGGAACTGAGTCCAGGACCCCAACGTGGGCGTCTGGAGTCCCATGGCTTGAGCCATGCCTGCTGCCTCCTAGGGTCTACACTGGCAGGAACTGGTGCTAGGAATCCAGGGGGCCTGGGGTCCTAACTCCCAGGCTAAATTCCTGTTCCCAAGCTTTCCTTTTTATTTCATTGGCAGTGAACTTTTGGAAGTTCCCGCATTATAAAAAACCATAATACAAGAGCATTGTTTCAGAGCACAAATAGGTCAAAGTGGTGGTAGAAAAATGTAGCTTTGCATTGCTTTTGTTCATTGTGGGACAATGTGAAGAGTTAGGTTGAACCAGGTAAAATGAAATATAAATCTTTACTGAAAAAGATGTCAGTTGATTTTATTTTATATAAATTTGAATACATGCACAACAAACATGGCAAGAAAAATTGATGTTTTAAAACTATTAATTTAAAATAGCTTTCTTATTTAATATGTAATAAATTTCCAAACAGAACGATGGTCCTGGGGGCACATCCAGTGAAAGTCCATGTACAGTCAAGGGAAATGATCTCAATTCATCTTTTCCTCGAGCCCCAGCAGAGACAGCTCTGTTATGTCCTGAATTCCACAGATTCCCAGAGAGTCCTTGTTCCCTGGAATTTTTGCCACAGGCTAACATTATACCTGGTTGAACATCTGCTATGATAAAGGTACTTTGAGGTACGTAGGGGGAGAAAAGCCATTTGACCTTTGCTGTTGCAGGGCTGGGCGCTTCGTTCACGTGCCCCCTGGGATTGCAGTGGACATCCGCTGAAACACATCGTTTGTAATTAAATCCTTCCCACTGGCCATTTTCCTCCTGAACTCCATGATTAAAATACAAATTCAATATTCGAGATGGTCACTAAGCATTTGAATAAAAGGTTATTTTGCAGATAATGGGCTGGAAGTGACCACTTCCCAAGGACACATTTTTTGGTGCTCCATCTGGGAGAGGACCCTGCAGACACATTCTTCAAAAGGGCAAACTTCGCAATTAGGCAATAAATTGCGAAGTTAACAGAGCGCTCTCCTCCACCCCCTCCCCCATGCTACCCAGGCTGAATGGGTGCTTGGCTGAGTTAGACCGACCCCCAGCTCCTGAGAAGGCGCGGCCCGTGGGTGCCTTTCTCACTCTCTTATTTTCCCACTGTATCACTTCGGTCCGCAGTTTGTCTTCTCCGTAACCGATGTGCGTGTCATTGTTAACTGGATCCCTTCTGCGCTAGGGCCCCGCCCCCCGGCCACGTCCTGGGATGTGCTGTTTGGGGTTGCCTGGCACACAATTCCTTATTCTGTCCAGAGCTCCTGTCCTCTGCCTCTGTACTGCCACGCGTTTTCTTCTGTATTTTTGGGTACTTGGTCCTTTCGGCAGCTGTGGCAAAAGCCCTTAAGGGCCAGTGTGTTCTCTTTGCATCTTCCATTTCTGGCGTGCAGCCTTGCTGTTAGAGACTACCCAAAAGTGGAGTTCATTTATTTGATTATATATTATTTATTTGATGTTGTTGAATGTTAGGCTGTTTTGAAACAGGCAAGAAAATAAAATAATAAACAGGTGAAATTAAACGAACTAGTCCAGAGTGTTTTGCATCTAGTAGCCAACAGTATAAATAATCATGAAAAAGTTGATTAATTAAAAGAAGCTTAATACGTATTTATCTTCCATCCTTGGTGGATCCGCTATTGTATAAATAATAACTAATGGAGACAAATGCTATATTCTTTTAAGAAATTCAGTTGAAGTCAGTGACAAAATAGGGTTATTGTCTTAGAATTACAATATAGGCCACTTAAATATTGATTTTTTTCACTTACATTTATATAGTTCTTTTAAGCTTAGGCCAATTGCAACTATCATTTGATGTATTCCTCATGATAGTTTTTCTTGCTCTTTTTTCTTACAACCTTCAGAGAAAAGGTTGTCAAGTCTAATTGGGTTGGAGTGATTTATATTTAGACTTCTTAGGGTAAAATGGGTGAATTAACTAATACATCAAGGTTGGCACAGGGCAGGGCTACTCAAGAAAGCCTGAAGTGTGGATTTCGATTATTTGGAAGTGAAGAAAAACAGTCTAGAGTTGTCAGAAAGACAGAAATGCAGGAATATTTGCTTTCAGAAGACCTTGATGATGAATTTGAAAACAAAGCTTAGTGAAAAAATTCCCAGCTAAGGGACAATGTACTGTAAGCAGACTAACAGATGCCCGGAACAGCATGGCCCTTACAGAATCGTGATGGGAGTGGTTTAGAATAAACAGCCGGATGATTTTGCGATTTCATGAAGGCCTATGATCCACTTGATAGGTTAAGTCTACTTTTTCCTGGTATCTTCAGAAATATAGTTACTTCCGTGCTTATACGCACCTTGCAGGCAGGGACTGGAACATTTTTCAAAGAATAGCAAAGCAGCTAATATTGTGGCACAGGTGATGAGCTGCCTCCTGCCACAGTGGCATACTTTCTGAGTGATGGGTGAGTTCCGGATGCTCCCCTTCCAGTCCAGCTTTTCACTAATGATCTGGGGAAACGTGGAAGATGACCTGGGTGCCTGAGACCCTACCACACAAGTGGGAGATCCACTTGAAATTCTAGGCTTCAACCTGGTCTAGCCCTGGCCATTGAGGCTGCTCGGGCAGCAGACTAGCAGGTGGAAGATCTCTCCTCCCCTCTCTCCCTTGCTCTCTCTATTTCTGCTCTGCCTCTCCCTTTCTTTCGACTGAATAAATAAATCATTTTTGAAAGAAAATAATAGCCAAGTTGCCCATTTGTATTTACATTCATGTAATATCTATATACATGTTGCAGGGGCCTTGGCTATTACATGCATTGATCTTGAATCATAATTCTCACATGCCAGTTCCAGCCCAGCCCAGCCCAACCCAGCCGGCCTGAGCCCACCTGAGCCAGTGACTTTTTCTGTCAATAGGAATGGTGTGGTTGTTCCCGAACCATAATCTGCTGTTACAACATATGGCTAATTCAGAGCATCAAAGCCCAGCCTGAAAGCAAGACACATCAAAGAAGCACTTCTCCACCTGTGCCTGATTGCTGCTGGCTTGCTAACCAAATGTGCAGTAATTCATCAGTAAAGCAAAGGTCCACTAGAGAAGGCTGGCTGGTCTACATAGGCGTTGCGCCATTTCTTTTAAGTATAAAGACAGGTAATTTGGGAACATGGAAAACACTGAGTTGATGCCTGAAAGCATTTGTATGTTAGTAACTTCACCATCTGCCAGTTCCCGCGTCGTCCTTCCTCACTACCATGCTTGAGTCTAAGCTCTCATTTCCTTTACAACATGAAGGACACGTGACTGTTTTCTTTCTTTTTTTCAGAATTAAAAAAATCAGTAGAAATGATCTACCTAACTGCTCTACTGATTTTGGATAAAAAAACAATTAAGTAAGATTGAAGAATTGTCCCCAAATCCCCTAGGTATCATGCAGTCATCTGAATTTTTCTTGCCCACCCAATTCTGGGTCTTGGAATACTTAGAATGCCATTGTAATGAACCTAACTGTAAATTAATTTTTCTTTCTCCATATCTCTCTCATGATACCATGAGCACTTTGTTCATATCTAATTCATTCTTAAGTCTTCCAGGGTTTCTGCCCACCCCATCCTAAGCAGAGTGCCTTATCTATGTAGGAGTAAACGTTTGTGGAATTGAATCATGTCAAAATTACACTGTAAGGTGATTCAAGTTAGATTTCCCAGGTTCATCTTCTACATGAAATAGCAAAGTTTTTTTGTTTTTTGAGGCCGGGGGGAGGGGAACTCTCTTAAGTTTTTTTCCTGACCTTGGGTCCCTCCCTGTTCCCTGTTCAACACCTGAATTCTTCACCAAGCAAATGCCTGCCTGGTCTTTGCTCGCACTTGGCAATGGCCATGTTAGGATTCTGTCTGTAGAAGGAAGTTTGGAGTGAGTCTCACGCCCTTTGCTTGCAGCACCCAGTGATGGCTGAACCCCACTCTTCATGCTAGCATCCTGGTTGAGTCCCTGAGCCTTTGCTTTTCAAGTGGTGTGTGTGTGGGGTGCGTTATCTACTTCCACGTCCCCATGGCGTTCTTCCAGTCTTTGGTAGCCCTGATTAGAAAGGTTTTGAACAAGTCTTTGAGAAAGCTGAGTTCACACACGTTGACTTGTGGTGTTTGGTTTGGTGACATAGATGTGAAGATGGACTTTGCTGTATTATTTTTGGTCAGAGCGTGGCATTCCTTACTCTTTGAGTTAAGTTGTTTATAGACAGCAGAGATTAACTTTAGAGCAAGTTGACGGGGCTTCGCTGCTCATGAAACACCACAAACTCTTAAAATACAGTTTTGAGTGCCTAAGTTACAATGCATGAGACTATGTTAAATAGGTTAGTGCTGTTGGGTGGAATTTTATATTCCGATTTTATAGATAGCTGCTAAGTTCCATTCCTATAGATCAAGAGTCATAAAACAATAGATAAATATTAGTAGAGCAAAAATACATATTTGAGGTGCCAGAGCGGTGGCATGGTGAATTGAGTCGCTGCCTGAGAGGCCAGCATCGTATGTAGGCACTGGTTCCTGTCCCAGCTGCTCCACTTCTTATCTAGCTTCCTGCCTGGAAAAAGCAGCAAATGGTAGTCCGTTTGCTTGGCCACCTGCCACCCATGTGGGAGACCTGGAAGAAACTCCTGGTTTCAGCTGTCTGCCCACTTGAGGAGTGAGACAGCAAATGGAAGAATCTCTCTCTCTCTCTCTCTCTTTCTCTCTCTCTCTCTCCCCCTCCCTCCCTCCCTTTTTCTCTTTCCTTCCCTCTTTCTGTAACGTTGAGCTTCCAAACCATAACTGTATCTTTTGTGTCATGGCCTGATTACTCTGGATGTTGGGGGTCATTAGACTCGTCTGATCTGCACGCTTGTGACAATTTACGCACTATGCTCAGGCGACTACGGGGAGTTCAGAGCCCCATCCTTTCTGCGAGTCTCCAAGCCCAAAATATGACCATCACCTTATTGAGCCTCTATTTTTAATGTGGGCAGATAATTTAAGAAACTAACAGTAAACATCTGTGAGATTCCATCTCAATGGAACATTTATGGTCCTAGTAACCACTTAGAAAACACACACACAAAAGCACAAATTTGGGAGCTTTGAAAAACATGTTATTTAGTTCAAAATATGTCCTGATGTATTTGCTAGCTTCTCTGTAGTTCAGCAGAAAGGGGGGTATGACTAAAAGTTTTGGAGAAAAATAGCTCAGTGTGGGTGTGTGCATGTGTGCGCGTGTGTGTGCGTGCTGGGGGTCCACTCCTGTCCCTTTGGTGGAAATGATTGTGCTTTTCCTCTGGGGACTGTCACACAGGTTGCCTCATTCCAACGTACACTTAATAACCAGCCTTTTCATCTTTATTTGTGATGGGATTATTTTCTATCTTGTAACTTAGTTATTAAAACTGTGAATTATTTAAGGCAATTTTGATGCTCCTGGCATTATTTCCATTTCACTGTAAAATATGTATGTCATATTGTGATAGCCTTTTTAAAAGTCAGCTGTGAAAATGACTTCTTCCCACCACCATTTTTTTTTTTCAATAATTGAGTTTGAAGCATATTTTGTCACACATATTCTTCAAAGTTCTGGCTGTCAAAAAAAATCTTTTTTTTCCTTAGGGTTTAGAGTGAGAAGGCTCTTAAATAATAAAACACATCATTGTAAGGCCTGTAATTTTTCCGTGCAGTAATTTTATCAGAGAGCCATTTCATTTCTTTGCTTGACTTTTAGGAAGGTAGTGATTTGATGCAATCGCTGTTTGTTGCCTTGATGGTAGAATGATTTGGGTGGTTTTTGTTGTTTTCCTTCTAAAATATAGTCAGGTTTTACCTTCACATCATGGATTTGGATGCTGTGATGGATGCATCCATGCTCTACCAAATACCAACCCCCTACTCCCTGCAGTCACCCAGTGCTGTGGGGTCCAAGCACGCATCTCCAGGCGGGGAGTGGCTGGCTTGTTCCGTTAGCTCTTCGCCTTGGATTGGACTTGCAGTGAATAGTGGAATGCGCATGTTGAGGTGTGATGGAGACATGTCTACAGGTGAGGGCCAGCAGAGGTGTCTCCGGGCCTCCTGGCTAGTGGAAGGCTCTGCCTGGCATGGGAAGGTGTCTCGCTGGCAGTCTGTAAAAACTCCAAACGGAGTGCAAGAATCTCATTACCTTGACCAGGTGAACTTCTGCTGGTTTTTCTCAGACTCCTCATTGGATTTTTTCTTCCTGAGAAGTGTCTACTGGCATGTAAGCAACAGAGCTGCGATGTAAGCAACAGAGCTGCTGGTTTTATTTGTCCTTAAAAAATAGCTTTTTGTGGGGGAGTCTGTTCACCCTGTCTGTCAAGATACTGAACAATGTTCGCTCCCACTGTCTTTGAACGCACTCAGTTCCTGGGAGGTTGTGCTGTAACTGGATTGAGCTGCTCTGTTCGTAGCAGATAGGATTACTGCTTCCTACATGCTAAATGTTTTTAGTAACTCTGAGTGCAGTTACAGATAAACAGGAATCAGAAAAGACCCCCAATTAAGTTCCTCTTCACTACCACTCATTTTCTGATGTTTTTTCATAAGAGGAACGATAAACTGTGGAAACTGCAATAGATTCAGAAGAAAATAGTATCTACATTTTCTCTGCTAAGAAAACACAGGTGTTACTTGCTCCATCTCAGACTCCTTAAGCCCTGAACTTCGTTAGTGGTAGTTTTAGTATTTGCTATCTGTCTTCCTTGGTAGAATTTGAGCCATGGTAGGACAGGACCTGTATTTACCTTACTCATTGTTTTGTCTTCAATATTGGCTGTGCGGCACGTCTCAAAAAAAAAAAAAAAATCTGGCTTCTTTTTCCTTTTCAAATAAACATTTATTTTATTTTAAAGATGTGTTTTTCTTGGAAAGGCAATCAGATTTACAGAGAGAAAGAAGAGGTAGAAAGGTCTTCACCTACTGGTTCGTTCTCCAGATGTCCACAGCTGCCAGAGTTGGGCCAATCCAAAGCCAGAGGCTTCTTTTGGGTTTCCCTTTGGGCCATCTTCCACTGCTTTCTCGCATCATAAACAGGGAGCTAGATTCCATGCAAGTGGATCCCAGTTCATATCTTGGCTGCTCCACTTCCCATCTGGCTCCCTGCTTATAGTCTGGGAAAGCAGTAGAGGATGGTCTAAAACCTTGGGACCCTGCACCTGTGTGGGAGACCCAGAAGAAGCTCCTGGCTCCTGACTTCAGATTGATTCAGCTTGGGGAATGAACCAGAAGATGGCAGATCTTTCTCTCTTTATCTCCTCTCTGTATGGCAAGAAGGAAAACACGGGAAAGAAGAAAGGGAATGGTAGATTTGAGTCACTCCCTTCATCAATATCCAGTCTTCTGAATCACTGAGTCAATCTCTAATATTTGTGTGAAGATCTTAACAAATCTTTGCAAATTTTGAGCATTCGCTCCGATACTGTCAGAAACAGGTACCGTGCTACGGGAGATCTCCAGAACCTACTTACCACGTCTCAGAGGAGCTCCAGGCAACAGGACCATCCGTATCCGCTGGCTTTCTGAAGCAGACATTTCCTGTATGAAACAAATGAGTGCTGGGCCAGTGGAGAGCAATCCAGAGGGAACAGACTTCGGGGTCTGGGCTGGGCCTCTGTACATGCCCGGTCATGTGTGTGCGCCTCGGCTCTGGCATCGGGCACGCTGTGGAACCGGGCTCAGCTGCAGTTTCTTCTTCTGCTGGAACGTGGAAATGGTCACGGGGCCTCCCTGCTGGGTTCCATGGAGGTTATAGGAACCAAAGTGTGAGGAGAACATGACCTATACCCTCTACCCTCCCGGCAAGCTGCTCAGCACTGTGAGCGGTATTCCTCAGGGGAGCAGCCCCGAGCGTGTCAGGCTGCAAGGATCAGAGAGCTAAAAGGGATGCGGTACTTGAGAGTACTGGTTCTGACACCCTTCTAGTTAAAATATGGCAATTATACAAAAGCAACCCCCCCCCCCCAGGGCCTTGCCTTGCATGGGGTGGGGGATGCTTGTCTCATTGGTACAAGTATATGGGAAAAGGAAACCTTTGATCTCTGACAACAGTGGCGTTTCATTGAGCTTGTTTTCTTGCTAGGAGATTTGAATCAGAGTTGGTTTCATGAAGTGAATGCTAACCAAGTTATTAGAGGAAGCTTTGAACTGTAATTGTGGAGAATTTTAAGTAATACTACATGATAGATAATTTACACACAAACTATGCTGGACAGACTAATTAAACTCACCTTTTGAACTTCCTTCTTGCACAATTGGATACAATTTTGCTTTTTTCCCCTAAACTCTCTGTTTCAGAAACATTGCTCTAGAATCTTGTTATAGTAACTGCTTGCCTTTAACAGTTTTGTTGTTCAAATATGACCACTTTTTCCAGCCCGCACCTACCGTACTGTTCACGTTAGGGATACAGATGGCATAAGGCAAACACACAGACAAATCAGTGACACCCCTCCTGGTAGCCAGGGTAGCAGGGACAGTGAGGTCATTCAGTGTGCTGATTCAGCTTTTGTAGCTTATGGTGTTGTTCTATGCTATAAACATATATGTGTGTATATATTTAAAAGTATTCTCTTAGCTTTGGCGATGGTATTCCTTGATCTCACACATTGTGAGATGTGCCTTAGTTTACCAGACTTTTCCTCTCTGCCCCCCTCTGATGCTTGCTGCAAAGCCCCTTGCGATGTACGGATTCTTCAATGATCTCGTTGGCTTGCTGTCCCTAACTCTGCGCCTTTTTATCAGATTTTTATTCTCAGGCATGTGTGTGATCCTATGTGCAAAGAGATGTCTCCACCCAAACCAGTTTTGCTCCAAACTTCAGCGTGGTTTTAGTCATTTGAGTCTTCTTTTTAATAGTCATTATAACTGAACATTTATCAGTGTTGACCTTCAATGAGCTGGTCTCCAGTTTTATGGATTTTCTTTAACATATTCTGTTTTCCAGTCATTTCCGTTTCTGTTTGTTATTTCCTTCCTTCTGTTTGATATTGGTTTACATTTCTTTTTGTTGTAGATTTTTTTTGCAGTAAAAGTGATGAAGTTCAGTTCCTTCTATGCTTTACTGCATATGTTGATAGCAATAAATTTCTCTTTATGAATTGTTTTAACTCCCTACATTTTAGTCTGATTCTGTCCAGACCTAGTAAAATGCAATTGTGATATCATCTTGATATCATCTTTGGCCTGTGTTAATAGTGCTTACTTTCATATTTCTACTTGCTCTTAAATTTCCTAAAATGTATTGTTATTCATTTACAATTTAAGTGTATTTTGGATAACTAATACAATTTTAATAGTAACAATTTTTAAATAATAAAAACAATTGCTAAAATGTCAACCCTTACAAACCTATTGAGGTATTATTTTTCATGATTCAGCGTGTTGTCTACCCTTGGGAGTGTTTCATGGGGACCAACAAAGAATGTGTTGCTTTGTGGAGTATTACTAGATCTCTATTAAATCGAATGAGATTGTAATTGTCAAAGTTTTTGTTTCCTTATTCATTTTCTGCTAGCTTTTCTACGAACTGATAGTAGTGTGTTCAAATCTGCATCTGCTATTTGTTATTTGTCTATTTTTTCTTCTATTCTGCCAATTTACTTTTTCTGTTTGGGAAACTGTTTTAAAATGTGTGGGTATTTATAGTTGTTAAGTTTTCTTAGTAAATCGAATAATATTATCAAATGTTCATATTTGTGTATAGCAACAATTTTTGTCTTAAAAATTATTTTTTTCTGATATGAATGTAGCCATATCACCTTTCTTTGGCTATTACTTGCGTGTTAAATACTTTCCCATCCTTCTACTGGACTCTATCGTATCTATAAAAAAACCTAAAGTGTGCTACTACTGGCATTGCTCATAGGCAAAGCTCCTATGCATTCTTCTCGTCTCTGGCTGTTAATTAGGGTATGTAGTCTATGCATGTATAATATAAAGTAGGGTTATTTTAAGTCCACACGAGGCTTTGAGACTTGTTTTTCTTGTTACTGTCGATATTTTCTGACCTTAGGTTTTGGACGTTTGTGTACTAGATGTGAACATTTGGGAGTTCATCTGAGTTGGTTCATCTCTCTGAATGTTTTGACTGATGTTTTTCATCCTGTTTGTTGGAACGTTTACAATGTGTCTGTGAAGTCCTTCCCTATTCACATAGCGTTTCCTTCCTTTTTCTCCTTCTGCCTCTACTTCCAGTGTATGTTACTAGATGATGGCGGACACATTTCTTAGGCTCTTCTCATCTTACGCATGTTTTTCCTTTTTGTTCCTCGGATTGGAGTCTCAGTGAGCTTAGACTTAGGCTTGTTGGCTCTTCCTGCTGCTTGTTCAGTCACACCGCTGAGTCCTTTCAGCGACCCTTCACTTGGTGACTGTGTTTTCAGTCCTAGAATTTCTCCCTGATTCTTTTTCAGAATCAGTGTTTCTTGACATTCACTTTTTGGTGAGATATTGTTCTTTTGTGAGATGCAGTTCTTTTGATGTGGTCTTAATACATATTTTAATAACTGATGTGAAGTTTTGATTCAACAAACCTAATGCACACTTTCTCACAAACATTTCCTGTTAACTGCCTTGTCTCTGTGAATGGGTGATATCTTTCTGTTTCTTTGTGGGATCTACATTTTTTTTTTTGAACGTGGACCTTTAAAATAATAGAATTTGGCATCTCTTGGAAAAAAATTCCTCAGGCACTTGAAAGACAGTTGCTTCTCTGGCTGGTTTTGTAGATTTGTTTCAACTCTTTCTTGGACTTCCGACTTACCTGTCAATGTTCAGCTGTGAGATGGAAATCTACCAAACTGTCTCCTGTGGTGTTTAGCCGATGACAGCCTGTGGTTCGTTCACTCTGTGCTAAGATGCCCTTCGACACTGTGGTAGCTTCCAATTCCTTCTTAGTCTTCGGCGTCTTGTTCATCAGGGCCTCAAGGTTGCCCCGAGTCTAGGATGTGGGCCTCTCTGCACCTTTCCGGTGACGCACCTGTGCCCGCCTGGATCCCCAGGAATCCATGGGAAGCTCTCAGAGCTCCCTGTGGATGTCTGGTTCCTCCGTTACTCCTTTGAAAGTTTTTGGACTTTTATGTCCTTTGCTCCAACTGAAATGACTGCTTCTCGTGGTGGGATTGTTGGCTGTTTGCATAATTATTTTTGAAGACTGCGTGGACAAGAGTTTGCCTATGGAGGCAGTTTTGAAGCAAGTCAAGGCAAGACAGCCCTGTGAGTGGAGATGCTTGGAGGAGCTAGCAGACGGGAAAATAAGTGACAGTTCTTCAGAGACAAAACTTTTGAAGGGACTCCAAACTCAGCTTCTTCCGGCCGCTGCCAGGCTGCTGGTTTCCATGGTTGCCATGCTTCTAATGTTGCTGATTTTCCTGGCTATCGTAGAGTTAAGGAGGGCGGGATGGGGATTGGGCAAAGAAGGACACCACAAAAATTTGCTGTGTGTACCAAAACGGCAGTTTTCCTTCAACAAACACCCTTTGAGTTCTTGCAAGCTTTTAGTTAATTTCCAGAAATTCAAAAAAGGTGATGATTTGTGAGTAGGTTTTGGGGGATCCTTATGTGCCATTTCAGAAGTCTGCTTCCTAAACAATCTCCCAGTGTCCTCTATTCCTCCCTGCCTGGGACACACACATTGAAACCTCTGGGCTCTCAGAGTAGGCCTTATAGTACATCAGAAAAGGGGTTGCTTGAGTTGCTTGCATCCTATCGAGTGGTGCCTGGGTGAAGCCCCAGTTACTCCGTCTTTCCAGTCCAGGTCCTTGCTGATACACCTGAGAGGCAGTGGATGATGACATATACATTTGGGTTCCTCTCACCCATATGGCAGATTCAGACAGAGTACTTGGCTTCTGGATTTGGCCTAACCTAGACCTAGTGTGGTGGGCCGTTTGGGGAGTGGGCCAGGCAAGGGAGAGCTCTCTCTTTCTCCTCCTCCTCTATCCCTCTTCTTTCTTCTTCTTTTTCTTCCCTTTTTCTTGTCTCCTTTGCCTCTTTCTCCATTTCTGTTACTGTTTTTAAATAAATAAACCTAAAAATAAAAAGAAGTCTTTCAGCCATCATTTTCTCATTTATAAAACAAAACTTAAGATGTATGCTTTACAGGGATGTTGTAAAGAGTAAATCTGAAATTCCTGAGCCCTGTGCCTGGAAAGTGCTAGGAATTTAAGGGAGGTCATTTCTCCGCATCCCTTTCAGCCTCCAGGTCTGTAAACACCATTTAAATTTCCCCGGAGTCTGTTTTAGAAGGCAGCTGGGACCCTTCGTGTTTCTGTCTCCTGTAGTCTAACCCCATCTACCTTCCCAGTGGTGGTCTGCCTTTAGAATGTCAGTCATGCCTATAATCAGCCAAGCTATTTCCTCGAGTTTTCCTTAGGTTGCAAAAGATGTTTGATGTTATTTCCATATATTTATCTGTTTATCTTATGAATTAATCTTTCCCATATCCCTGCTATCTCACTGATATTGAATCAATGAGTCAAGGGTTTTTTTCCCCCTTCTTTCCTTCCTTCCTCCCATCCCTTTCTTCCTTGCTTTCTCTCTCTTACTTTAATGGAAGGCAGAAATATTTGGTTCTTGAAATAACAGAGCTATTTCTGAACCCCACCCCCACCTCTTAATTAAACAGCCTTCAAAAGTCTCTGTCCTTTTATGCTGAACTCCTCATTCAGACCCAGTTTGAGGCTCTATTTCTGCATGGGAATGCAGTCAATCTGTTTAATTATGTTGTGGTTTGGTCTCTTTGGTTGTTTTCTGACCAATGTGTTGGCAGCCCTTTAATATTAGAATTAAAGTACCTTGGGTAGAATTACAATCAGAAGAAAACAGAATTTGAAAACATTTGAATATAAAAATAAGCAATATTTCAGAAAGGGACTAATAAATGAAGTATTCATGCAGTTTATTCCTGCATAATTTTGCCCAAAGCTTCTAAAACAGAAGTGAAATATAAATTTAAGCAATGCCACTCAAAAAAAAAAAACTAACTTAAGTGGCATTTATCAAATATTGCTGTAAAACATTGGAAAAGTTAGCGCAAAACTTTCTTACTTCCCATCCAGCAACTTAGTCTGGCTTTTGTTAAGTGTATGACTATTTTCTTTTTGTTTTCAAGGCTTATAATATATTCTGTTTTTAAAAAAGATTTATTTATTTCTATTGGAAAGGTAGATTTACAAAGAGGAGGAGAGACAGAGAGAAAGATCTTCCATCCACTGGTTCACTCCCCAAATGGCTGTAATGGCTAGAGCTGAGCCAAGTTGAAGCCAGACTTCCTGGCACCCCACATGGACACAGGGTCCCAAGGTTTTGGGCCGTCCTCGACTGCTTTCCCAGGCCACAAGCAGGGAGCTGGATGGGAAGTGGAGCTGCCAGGATTAGAACCAGCGCCCATATGGGATCCTGGTGCATGCAAGACAAGGACTTTAGTCACTAGGCTACACGCTGGGACCAGTATATTTATTATTAATCTGAACTTTGAAACTGAACACTAAAATACATACATTTCTTTTATGATGATAAATGTATCTTGTAGGATTTCTTGAATGGATGCCAAGTGTATTTTATTGCTTGTCTCTCCCACGTTTCCTGACCTCATCCTGTTGCAGGACGATATTTTCTGCCTTTGCTGTCGATGCATTCCTCTGATCATCACCCTTGACACTGAATTACGGCTCACAGACTTTTATTTTCAATCTGTCTTCCAACAAGTTTTGAAAAAAAAAAAATGACTTTACAAAGTCTATTTGGGTAATCATTGGCTATTATGTTGACCGAGCACACAGGAATTGTAATTAATACAGAAGGAACCTGCTGCAGTTCACCCGTAGAATTAGAATGGCGTCTTTCCCGCCAGGGTTTGGGAAGTTGCGCTTAGATAACATCTGAAAAGGACCTGCTCTCAGACCGTGCAGTATACGTCATTTCACTGTGGAGGCAGGTTTATGAAACCACTGCACCCGGTGCACCTTTCTGCTTTATGACCTCTGCGAGTGCATGGCGACTTAGCCAAACTGAAAACCCTGAGAAAATGTCACACCGGGCTGGCTTCTCCACATCCCTGGATTCACAGGCTGTAGCAGATTCAAAGTCTGCAGTGATTAGGAATGCTTAACGCATAGCTTTTTGGCACAGTGAATGATAATGGTGTTTCCATATATATCATTTATTGATGATTATCTAGATATTTAATATGCAGATGATTGCTACCGTAATTGCAGACCCATCCTACCAGTCGTAATGATGATATTTTGTATACTAGGAAAAAAATCCGTCAAAGATTCTGCAGGTACATTGTAAATATAGTGGAGAAAATAATCACTGTTGGCTAGCTAGCTAGTATCTTTCATAACATTTCCAAAGAATGTACTGAAATACATGACTTCATAAAATGGGTTAAGCTTGGAGGAGTTTATTTTTAAGAATCTATCTGAAAACGTGCTTGGGTTAAAGGAGAAGCAGAGTGCATAAATAATCCCAAATGCTTCACTTATACCTACCCAATTAAAAACAGGCTCTTCACGGCACCTGTCAAGTGGAATGTGTACGCGCTTCTCAAGTCTGCACCTCTCTGTAGAAGCATTTGAGAAAGAAGCAGTTACTATTGTAATATGGCATGCATTGGGCCGTGTTTTTGCAAAATCTTGCTGTGTGCAGGATCCTATACCGGGGACCAGGAAACATGAGTTCAGTATGATGTGACATTCCATCCTTGGTTAGTTGGCTGTTCAGAGGGAGAGGAAGACAGGCAACTAGAGATGTCATTTCACATTCATAGCAGGGCAGGCCCATGCAGGGTTCTGGCGGCGGAGTCCTCACAGGTGAAGCGAGCTGCACGGAAGGTCGCCCAGGCAGCGGGGAAGTCCGTCCTGGTCCCCGCGCCAGCATGGCTGGGTTGCCAAGATCATGGGCATGGAGACTGCGCCTGGCCATCCCACCCAGAGGGTCCTGGCTCGTACTTGCTCGCCTTCTTCTCCTGCCTCGCGGACGCATCTTTCTTCAGTTTCTCTATTGAGAGTCACCTTTTCCTATTTGCTCACTGAGAGCAACATTTCTGTAACTCCATGATGACGCTGTACCTTTGAACACCGTACACTCCCACACCCTTGCCTCTCGAAACTTCTGGGGATCCCACTGGTGGTATTCTGGCAGCCAGCAGATGCGGACTGAACACCGGATGCCCAGTGTCAGTTTCACTCTGCGATGCCCACCCATGTTGCTGCCCGGCTCAAACAGCCAGAGGCGAGGACCCCGTCTGGCCAGCCCAGCGGGTACTTGTCCAAAGGGCAGCACTGGGCAGCTAGATGGCGTCCAGAAAGTCAGCTTCTGGGGCTGGCCCGCTCGCTGCTGTCGTGTGATTGCCGCGTGTGCCCCTCATCTTTTTGAGTCCTTTAGAGCAAAACTTGAGCTTTAAGCCTCTCGCTTTGTTTTCCTCTTTATAGCGGATGATTCACATCTCCCTGTGGGAGAGGGGAGAGGTCACCGCTGTGACCGAGAAAAGCTCACCGCGTTTGGAGGTGCATGTAGAGGGGGAAACAGAGACGGACATTTCAAACTATCGTGTTGTGCTGTTAACTGTTAATTGCTTGCCAAGCATTTTGTCAGCCTCGAGGAGAGTGGCCAGTACATACTGTCGTTCAACTGCATGAGAGGACTCGCATGAAACAGACCTTTTTAAAAAAATTATTTATTTTTATTGGAAAGATGGGTATACAAAGAGGAGGAGAGAGAGAGAGAGAGAAAGATCTTCCATCGATGGTTCACTCCCCAAGCGGCCGCAATGGCTGGAGCTGAGCCAATCCGAAGCCAGGAGCCAGGAGCTTCCTCTGGGTCTCCCACACGGGTGCAGGGTCCCAAAGCTTTGGGCCGTCCTCGACTGCTTTCCCAGGCCACAAGCAGGGAGCTGGATGGGAAGTGGAGCTGCCGGGATTAGAACCGGTGCCCATATGGGATGCTGGCGTTCAAGGCAAGGATTTTAACGACTAAGCTATCGCTCAGGGCCCAAAATAGACTTTTTTTTTCACCATTGGCCTTTTACTGGCCATGGGCAGTGTCTTGTTGGGCATTGGAACTGAACCAAGCAAACGAGCAAAGAGGATTGGCCTCTATCTGGAAGTTGTTGAGCCAACATGAATGCCATTGGTTATGTAGGATTAGAGGTTGGAGTTTAAATTCCTGAGGTGAGCAGGTTGCAAACTATTTTCAAGAGTCTCTAACTTTTTAAATGAATATTTCTGAGGTACTGGGGGAGGGGGATGTTGCAATCGGAGCACTGTGGCTTCGAACGGAGGTTGTGGTAGAATCCAGTGGAGCCATGCCCTGGCCAAGTCCTCTTGTGTTTAGGCAGCCATGAAAACCTGAACTATCAGCTGGCAGGTGCTGCAGCCTGTTTACAGTTGGAGCCATAAACGTGGAGAAGAGAGTTACACTGAGTATGTCGGTAAGTCCTTAAGCACTTGTTGTTTGGGGAACAGTACTGATGTATCGAGTTGGCTGATTTGTTTGGCTTGAAGGACTCCTCACTGGCTAACTTCACTCTATGCTGGTTTAACAGCTGGCTAATAGAGTTCCCAACACTCTGCTCTGATCAGCTACACTTGGTCTTGGGCTCGAACATCTGTAACCTTCCGTGATGATGTGTAGGAGGGTTCTCTAAAACCCTTGTGGAAAACAGAATTAAAAGATAGGGTTTTTTTTTTTTTAGTGTAAAAATATTGAAATCCATGGCTAGGAGACATCTTAAAAATTATACAAAATGATGTGTTATGAAAATATTATGCATGGGTTTCAAACATTTTTGCACCAAGATAGTTATTTTTTAATTTTATTCCTCATGAATATTTTGAAACATTCTTGTGTACATTGTTGCATTTATACTCCTTTTCTCAGTTGCCTCTGCAATGCATTTCCTTATTTATTTATTTTTGAGTAGATTGTTGTTTCCTCTTTGAACCCCAGCAATGTTCGTGTGTCCTTGTGCTTCTCCCCCTTTGTGGCTCTTGCTGAGTGTTACAATTGTGATGCAGCTAACATAGCTGGTAAATGCTTTCCCCCAACTGTTTAGCTAGAGTTACACACCCTTAATGTGATGTGAAAAATAACCCACCAAGAACCCTTATACTAGAAATGAAACTGAATGATAACCACGAGATGCTATTTTTAACAGCATTTCTAAAACTAAATGGCATCATTATATCAGACAGCATTGGAGTTGTTCTCGCTAAATTTTCTCTTTCAGCAAATGCTTGGTGCTTGGACAATAGGGACATGCCTGGCTCAATTGCTAGAAAGCTCAAAACACCTGTGTTTGACACATGCCATGAAGCAGTTGTGACGCGCTCCAGCTGCCAATAGATTTGACAGCAAAATCTTTATTGTACCATTTTGTTGAGAAAGAGAGAGAGGGAGAGAGAGAGAAGGAAAAGCATGAAAAAACGAAAACAGAAATAAAACCCTGGAGAATTCTCAACCAGCACCCAGCGATGACCTTGACTTTCTCAGAATCCGAGAGCAGGTGTGACACAAAGTCCTGCCCCTGGAGGAAGCTCCCCATGGCGATTCTGATTTCATTTTGGGGAACCCTTTCTGAGCTGCTTTCCTCACACCTGCCTCTGCCTGGCTCAACCTCTGTCAAAAAGCACTTTGCTAGAACACATCGATCAATAAATTAATTAAATTATTCCAATTACTCATTGCATAATGAATTTTTTATTTTACTCGAAAATATTATTTTCATAGGAAGTTAGGGAATGAATTTTTCAAAGTGTCATCAGATTGTTCTAATAGTAATTAATCCAGACTGAGTCAGGTGTATTTGAAATCTGGATTGGCACAAAAACAGCAGTGTTCTGTTTTCGGCGACGTGTTCAGTATATGGCACGTTCGCTTAAGGGATGCTGAGCTGTGGAAGAGTATTGAGGAGTTTAGCTTGTGTTTGAAGTGAACATGGATCATGTGGGAGTGGGGGTTAAGTGCAGACGCACCGTTGAGAGACGGAATCACTGGGATTCCTTGCAGCAAGGCCATCAGGGAGCTCCCAGGGAGGCGTGGAGAGCTCTCTGCCATCCCAAGTAACCAATGTCTAGATTGACCGAGCTCGCTTTGGCGGCACACAGGCTCGTGTGACGTGACAGGGTGTGAGAGGAACGTAAAGATGATGCCTAGTTTCTCCATATCGTAACTCATGCCTTCTCATGGAAGATGAGACCAGTTTTAAGAAACAAAGTGATTATTTTCCTAAGAAGTCTGGAAAATAGGCTAAGTACTTTTTTGTTTGCAACAACAGCAGCAACAATTTGTTTGCAACAAATAGAGATTTCCTTGCTCCCAAATCTCTATTCCCTCCCAATAATGGGATCTTGAGTTTAATTTTGCCAAGTGCTTGCACACAAGCCATGTGGATACGTGCCTTGAGTGAGATGATGACAGCAGGGAAAGCTAATTCCATGTGTTCCTCTTCCCATCTCCTGTCTGTGCCAGTCAGCAAGCGGAGGGGCTTTTCAGTATCTCCAAAAGTACTAGTGCATGCCACACTAAATGTGTTATGTTTTCAAAGCACTGTCACATACTGTACTTGATCTAAACCCGAAAGTAGAAAGGGGAGACATTGTGATTATTAATGTGACACTAATGACATTTCATATTCATGGAGCATTTTGTAATAAGCAGAATATTTTCACAGAATTTTCTTCTTCCAGGTCCAACACATTATCACAGTATCAGGACAATTTGCAGGAGAATAAATATGAGTAGTTAGTATTCATAAACGTTGTTCAAGGTCACGTAAGACTAAAGAAGTAGAAAATACAATAACCAAGAAAACATTTTCACCTACCAAATAGTTGAGAGAATTATACACTCAGTTTTATTCAGGGCATGTGTTGGCCAAAGGGTACTAGTGTAGGCTGCTGGTGAAAGTTACAATTTGTTTCATCCTGTCTGGATGACATTTTGCCACTGGGAATTTATTCTAAAGACAAATGGGAGGTATAAACAAAGGTGCACATGTAAATGAATTCATCAGAGTTATTTATAATGCAGAATATTAGAAACCACATTGATTTGGGCAAGTGTAATTCGAGGCAGACGTCTCGGAGCAGGCGGTGACCTTGGAAATGTAGAAGCTGTCAGGAGAAGCCAGAATGACAGATGCCTGGGCTGAAAGCTGCTCTGATGGACACCCGCACTCCTGGAGTCTCATACCAGGGTTGGGAGGGGGCTTCCAGAGAGTTCAAGGAAAATGAAATTGGAAGACACACTAATTTCGGAGCAATTAAAAAAATCATGTGTATTTTTTTTCCAAATTACACATTTTCTACGAACTTTTGGAAATCCCTTTGTGTGTTTGGATTTCAAACAGTTCTTGCAGCAAATCAACCTGCTCTGTCATTCTATTTTTCATCAACGTTTTGCATTATAAGCACACATTTTTTGAAGTACAAGAAAAATGACATGCTTGGGTAAGGTAGCATGGGCAGAGGGTTGGGACTCTTGTTAAAATCAAACCTAATTCTAACTGGTGTGACTGTGCTCATGTGGTTGTGTATATGTGGATGCATTTATTTAATGTTTGAACATTGTGTTTCAGTAAGCACACTTTTGTGCTTTACCTTGTGCGAGCCTTTATTGTGAACAGAGAAATGATTGCTAAGACAATGGTAGGAATGAGCGTACGCAGCCGTCACTGACTTGGCTGCTCATTTGAAAGCCAGTAGATATTGAAAACCTCAAGTTATTGTTAAGACAACTGAAATGTATGCATCTGTTTAAACTGGCTTAGGTAATATCCTTTCTGCTAAGGCTTGATGATCCTGAGATTTCTTTCGGCTTTATGAGTCTGTGGTTAATTTAGCAGCCACACTTATTAGATGAAGAAAGTCTGAAAGATGGTGTTAAATGTTCCTCAAAGAGAAACTGAAGTTTTAATTATTATAGGACATATGGGGGAAAGAGACATTGAGGAGTTCAATTCCAAGTCCAAGAACTTTTCACTGGATATTTAACTAAGCAATGGTGGTGTATTCAGACAGGGAGCCGCTGGGACTTTGATCTGATGTCACTGGGCAAAATGTGACCACTCACGTAGGACTCCCGAAGCAACAGAGGGAAGAACCATCAGACACCAATTAATACTCCCTTCCTTTCTCTTAGGGAAAACTGACACTGTCAAAACTATGTGAGACTGTTACTAACCTACTGTGAGTTCTGGGGTTTAAGTTGAAAGCCATCATTACAGTCAGTGGAACTGGCAAAGTTACTTTCAGCACATTGGGTGGTAGGGAATTCTCAGATTTCTTCTCTTGCTGGGTTCATTGCCTTGGGAATGTCTCAACTGGAAATGATCAGAAGTTTCCTTCAAGTCTTCTCCTTCCTGAACTCCTCTTTCAGCCTCTCAGAAGACAGCTTCCATTGTTTTTCCACAGAGCCTGAGCTAGTGAACCTCTCTTGAACCTCCAAGATTACTCAGTACTCTTCTTTCCTGCTCTCCCTTTGTTCCTTCATTCCTTTTGTCCTCTTCAGCTTTGGAGATCAAAATGTGGGTGCTTCTATGGAAGGGGTTAAGGGTTGACTGTGGCTTTCTGGGAACAGCCACCCAGATCTGGGCTCCTCTCCCAGAGTGAAGGCAGCCACCGGGACTCCGGCAGAGAGAAACCTGCGGAGCTGGCAGCCTCTGTCCCGAGTGCAGAGAATAACACACCTCCTGGAGAATACGGTGGCTCCAAAGCAGAGCTGTGTCCTGCCCTGAGCCCAGCTGTTCTGTCCCCATCTCTGTCCAGTTCCTTCTCTCCACTGCTTCCTCTGCTGGCTCAGTTTGCTTCTCTGGGGGAGCTCAGGGTTTCTCCTTACACCCATTTTCTAGTGGTCCCTTGGGCGCACTTGGCATTCACCTATCGGTTCCATGCAGGAGGCCTTGGATCTGTTTCTGCAGGCCTGGTTTCCAAGCCTCTCACCGGACATCGGCACACAACATGTGTTTCATACGCAGCCTTGACTCCTTGCGCTCACACAAGCCCTGCCTTTGTGGCTGTATCATGGCTTTGCAGCCAACCAGACGCAGGGTCTGATACCACTCCTGTCGGCACCGGCGACCCTGCTGCATCTCTCAGCATCCATCCTTGCCTTTCCGTTCCCACTGATAGCATGCAGGCTCTGTCCGCCTCCACCCTGAGGACTTACACTGGCACCCAGTCTGAGGGGGCCACGAGGAGATTAGTTTATCCCACCGTGCTTCCTGTCCCTTCCTCTTCCTCTTCTCCTGGCATCCATCTGTCTCCTTTAAGTTCCATCTCCCTTGCGATTAAATCCCTTTGTACTGCCCTCAGACGCTCACACAGTTTGTCTGTTAGATTTCCTTCAAGCCAATCTACTCTTCCCACCCAAACCTTGTATTCTGATCCAGCTACACTGATCACTCTGACCCTGCTGTTAGCTTTTCCTCCATGGCTTGTTCTCGTCACCCTGTCCTCTGGATCTTAACTCATTTCTCTAGCAAGACCTCACTCCACATTTAAAGCCCAAATTAAGTTTCAGGCCTTTTCGTAGACTTCCCCAAGTTGAAATGACATGTCTACAGTTTAAACTCAGCAATGAGTTATTAGGATACTGCTTGAATATTAATCAGTTTTTTATGTCTTGTTGCTTTAAATCTTAATTTATTTTTTAAAAAAGATTTATTTATTTATTTGAAAGAAAGAGTTACAGAGAGAGAGAGAGAAAAGGAGAGAGAGAGAAAAGGAGAGAGAAAGTGAGAAATATCTTTCATCCCTTGGTTCATTCACCAAATGGCACAATGGCCAGGACTGGAGCAGCTTGAAGTCAGGAGCCAGGATCTTTATCCAAGTGTGCCATGTAGGTGGCAGGGCCCAAGCCCTTAGGCCATCTTCCACTGCTTTGCCAGGATCAGTAGCAGGGAGGTAGGTGGGAAGTGGAGCAGCTGGGTCTGGAAACTGCGCCCATATGAGAAGCTAGAATTACAGGGATGGCTTTTACTGACTGCTCCAAACCAACTCCAAGATTTTCTATGGGTAGATTGTAAGAGACATGAGGGCAGAAGTTTATGCATGGGTTATATCGGAAATGGGAAGGCTCAAAGTGAGCTCATCAATTGGCATTCATCATCCTCATGGTAGGGGTGAGTGAATCTGAAATAATCCTAAATAATAATGACTGCGTTTTTCTTGGTGCTGTACATGTGTTTGGTTTTCACCCTGTTTCGTGTGCCAGTGTGGGTTTCCATTCACTGAATTTTATTCCGACTTTGTGTCAGCTCTGGCCTCCTTTGACTTAGAGGCTCCTGTCTGTCTTTGGTAAATAGCATCAGGCTGAAATTATTCAGAAGTCTGCAAATTAAAAATTAAATTCTCACATGATGGTGTGCAAAATTGCCAAATTTAAATTATGTCTGTGGACAGGGTCATTGCCATTAAAACAATGTTCTGTTATCTGCAGAGCTGGAAAGAAATTTCCAAGAGAAAGTAACACATGGCCAAGCCAACGTGCATCAAAAGGAGGGGAAGGCACTATCCTGAAGGCCATGCCATCCTCGCAGGAGCTCTACCCCACCCCCAGCCCCAAACCAGGGGGAAGCTGTGAGCTGACAGCTTAGCTAGCAGTGGGGTCCATGTCAACTTTGGAAGGCAGAGTAGGAAGTTGGCAGTAAGAAAACCAAGAGAGTAAAAGCAAACTCTTAATCAAAAGTCACATTGCTTCAAGTGCAGCAGTGAAATCAAATGTTTTTCTTGAACACATGGAGTCCATGTCCTAACAGGAAGTTCTCATGATTTGCAGTTCTTCCACTCTTATGCGAAAGCCAGTTGGGGGGCAGGACCAGCTGAAGATGCAGCTGTTGAATAAGAAAGCCCCGAGCTCTCCAATGGGAAGCCTAGTTGGCAGTGTTATAGATTGAGTTCCAGCCACCCTGGAGTTGGAAAAATCTATAGAATCTCTTCTTTAAGATAATTTGTATTGATTTGCCTACAAGCAGAAATACTAGAATCCTATTTTCTATGAACAGCTTTTATTAAATATTCATAGGAATGTTCTTTCTAGTTTTCCCATGTCCTCTTTTTCAGCGACATTGGGCTACTAAGCACTCATCAACGCACATGCCCACCCAAATCTGCTCTCCAATTGTCTTCCAGATCCCTTTGCAGGCAATTGCAGAAGGTGTGAAACCCAGTTCGGGTTGATTACCGCTACCAATCATGCCTTCCCTGGAGCAGACGAAGTAACTCAAGTCCACCTTTTAGCCAGTTTCCTCGCACCTATGTGCTGACCTGGCTACCTGATGAACCCCATCTTACAAGCAGCAAAGGAATTGGGGGCTTCTCAAGCTGATAGATCTGGGTTGAAATATTGGCTAGGTACATTACCCCTACAATTCCAACAGTGACCCAAGGAAGCTGGGGATTTTGAGATATTTGCAGAAAGTGCAGTTTGAACATCTCGATTGCCTTTCCAGGACAGTACAACATTTTTATAATGCACCATTTCTAAGATCATGTCTGTGACTGTTGGACAGCCTCCTTCTCAGCCAGTTCAAATGCGAGACCTCTTTGCACTGCGGGTTCCTGGGGGGGGGGACGGTCTGTGCTTGGGCAGTGTGTGATCTCTGGAAGATTCCAGTGTGTTGCTTTTAATCTGTATTTTCATTATGAAGATGCTCAGACTTTGTAACTGAAGAAAAAGTCTGAGTATCTCTTTTTACACTTACAGCTTTACCTGGTCATGTTTATCCTGTAATTATAAAGGAGAAGAGATAATAGCTGATGAGCTACTGGCACTGTTTCTGAGCAAAAGGCAAAAGTCCTACTTTCAAGAAAGCATGAACTTTCTGGATCAGAGTAACTTAACTATATATGTAAGCTTCTATACAAAAAGCAATTCCCAAGACTCGTGTCAGGGAGGTCGCCAAGTGGCACCATCTCTGTCATGGTGACGGTAAAATGGGGACAGGTGCACGTTGTGGGCACTGGCTTTGTTCAGAAGTGCCCATGTCCCTTTTCTTCTGAAGCTGCCCCTTCCGGTGCTTCTGGTGGTGTCTGGTGCGTGTGCCTTCACCGTCAGGTGACGTAGATCAGCTCCAACCGTCTGCAACCACCCCACAGGCCAGTCACTGTCCCCAACAGCACACACCCCGGGAATGCGAGTGGCGGGGTGGGAGAGGCGCTTGCCGCTGCCTCTGGCCATGCGGGGAACAGGGTGAGCCCAGGGCAGCCGGCAAGGACCCATGCCTTTGTTACTCTGGGGAAGCACGTTTTACATTGGAGGAAGGATGAGCCGATACATTGGTATTGGTTTATTGCTTAAGCCAATTTTAACAGGGTTTTCAGAATCCTAAGACCATGTAAGTTATATTTCTTTTTCATTTCACACACAAGTGGCTACCTGACTTCCCCAAAACACACAAAGCAAGCGTAGATTTGAGACCAAGTCTTTCTGATTTCAGAACTGTGGCCATACTGTGCCAGCTAGAGTAGTTTGGGTGATCTGGCAACCAGTTACTTAAAAAATCAAGGTGGCCTGGGACTAGCAGTCTAAATTGAACAAACTCTTTTCTTGCCAGGAGGTTGTCTAACCATCCTTGTTTCAAAACAACCTTGAAGGGTATTTGCTTATCTTAGCCTTGCCTTTTACTTCATGCTGATTCTTACTCCTGGCATTTACTGGTGTGCAGATGGTCAGTATCCTCTCAGGCCCCTGGATGGGCTCTGCTGAGAAAATCCCTGGTGTCAGCCACTCTCCGCTCCTAAACGGGCCTTCCTGGTGTGCAGGTCTGCCAGGCCAGGCGAGCTATTTGTCCTCCCTGCCCCCTGTGTGTTTTGATGACCTCGCTAGGCAGAGGTCTTTGCTGGCGGGGCTGAGATAACTGGGGAGAGCTGCTGCTTTGAAGTCTGAGCCGTTCCTTGCGGTCCACGGTCTGGCGAGCGCTCACGGACTGCCGCAGACGAGAGCTTGCCCTGAGATAACAACTGCAGGAATTCTGCTCCAACGAGGATGTTCCAAAAGTTACAAGTTACTCTAAAATTTCCTCCCACAAGCATAGTGACAAAGAAGTTATGGGACTAGAAGCAGTGGTCCTCAGCTGTAAAGAGGGTCGTATATGCTTCTCGTGAAATTTCTATCTCTTAACGGTGATTCATGAGGCTGGGGTTGCAGGCATCCAGTAATTCAGGCACCTGATATGCTGGACATAACGGGAACTTGCAACTGCCTGAGAGTTGGGGTTTACACATGTTCAAATGTTGTTTCATTGTTTGCAGTCTTTGGTTTTTGCCTCATTCAAAGCAGAAAGAAAACTTTAGGATACTGATCGCAAAAGTTAGGATTCACATGTTCAGCATTCATTAGGGAAGACATTTGAATCTTGGCGAGTTAGATTCCAGGGCACAGGAGGAGTTAATTATGTTATCAGAATTACTTTAAAATGAGTTTGTATCACCTAGTATTAACTTTGCTTATAAGATGCCATATTTGTTGCTTGGAAATCTAGGCTTTGGGGATTAAGTAACAGACATCACTAGTTTAACATCATTTTTGTGAAGGCTGAAAAATATTTATATTGCAAAAATGACGACTTGATATGGGCAGGGGAAGATAGTAGTTCTGAGTGGATGTCTCCTGCTCCCCGTGAATTGAGAAGCACCCTAGAGGCCTCAGGTAGGTCCCTGTCTTACAAAAATAAATGCAACTCAAATACGTATCTTCATATATATTTATACGTACTTGCTGGATGTGGGTGTATGAAGATGCATGCATGTAGCTGGATGGGCATCAAATAACCAGCTTTGGATTAAAGACAAGGGTCACCGGAAGGGAGAATGACAGAGATTTCTCACATTGAGGAGCAGCATGTCCTGGCACACAAGACTCAGGAGGGTTCCCCCTCATCCCTGCTCTCCGACTGCTCACTCTTTCCATGCCCCCATCCAGGAGAGGAGTGGACTACCTGCTCCCTTAGCTCGTTCTTCCCTTTTGGCATTAGTCACAGGTGACTTTTGGTTTCTTCTCTCTTCATCTTTTCCTGTTGCTACTACATATCCTTAGCTTTGCCTTTTGTAGCTTCCATTTCTTGGACAGAGGATGTTTGACTGTTTCCTTGATTTCAAGTTCAAAACCATATTGGGTCAGTATCCACCTCTGTGGCAAGGGCTTAGGGTTTTGTAAAGATATACATTTGGATGAAACAGGGCTGTTTCTGTAAGGAGGGGGATGTCCGGCAGGTGCTCCTGAGTGTTACCTACATCGGTGCTTATGGTTAAGGCTCTGAAAAAGAGGGTATGCAATTGCCAGTAAAATTGTGTTGGATGAGATTTGTTGGGATAAAAGAGGATCATATCTAGAAATGTCAAGAAATTCCACCCCTCGTTTCCAAACCTCATGCTTGTCTATTCATATTATTGCACACTATTTTAAACACTTATTTTCCATTTTGTCAGAGGTAAATAGAATAAGCCAAGTTGAAGTTGATAAAAATGTTAATTCTCTTTGCTAATGAACTCTACCCAGCACTGCAATCTTCAGATGCATTTTTAAAATCCCAGTGAAAAATGAAGGTGAGATATCTTGGGAAAATTAGATTAAACAGATTCTGTTTACCCCTGAGCCAGGGACGTGGTTATAGGAAAATGGAAGACTTTGGGGGAAATGTATTGTTTACAGTTTAGTGTGGCAATAAAAGTGTCCAGCACAACACATTGATTCAGGCAGTGTCATCGCACATTCTGTTACTAAGCAATGAAGTATGACAAGAGAGCTTTTAGAAAATCTATGAGTTTTAGATTATAAATAGAAATATTGGCTCATAAATATCAGCTCATTTGAGGAGTACTCACTTCTCCAAGAAAGGATTCATATGAATAACCATGTGCAGATTTGATGGAATTCTGGGAGCTGGGTTTCACAATGGAATTGCATTTTCCCTTTGTTGTTTAAACATACATCCGTTCATTTCTATTTAACCCTAACCAGAAAAAACTATACAGTGTGAGGAATATCACAGTTTACACATCAAAATATTCTTTTAAAAAAGTTCTATTCTTTGGGAAAAGTTACTCTGTTATGCTTAATTCCTTAGGAATTAATGAAGTACTACTGTTAGGTCTTTCACTTCTACATGAATGGGTATCTGATTGCTTATGTATTCAGGGTAGAGATTTCTAATTTAAAATAGAGAGCCTAATCACGCTCTGCTCCTTGCTTTGGGAGCCTGCTCTCGGAGCTAACCATTCATCATTGGCCTTGAAATTGCTGTAGGCAAGCAAAACAGGATTTCCTTCCATACATTTTCTTAGTAGACTTTCACAGAAAAGAAAAATAAGAACTGTATTAAAAAATTCCCTGAGAACTCTTGTGGCCACTGCGATTTAGAGATGGTATTGAATTGGGAAAAAAAATAGTATGAATAAAAGTACCAAAAAGGTTAAGAAGTGCACTATTTTGCTCTTTAAAATATGACTGTGATGAACAAGAAAAAGTTAAAATGTAAGTTTCTGATCACAGATATCCAGGTGAGCTAGACACTCTCCTGGCCATTACATCAGTAACAATGTGAGGTAATGATGGACAACAGAGTCACATCTGGCCTCATTTTTAGAAGCAAACACACAAGTACAATTAAAGCATGTAGGAATTCAATTTCCAGCTATCAGCTAAGGAGACTTGCCAGCCGCCTGTGAGTAAGCTAATGGGAGAAACAGCATTTTCCTCTTACATTCTACTGGTGGAACTGGATATCAGTGAGAACTGTGAGAAATTTAATAATATTTACCAACACTGAAAGTGCTTATAATCTAGAATTCTACTTCTAAATATTTATGCACATGTATCCAAGCTGTTCTTTCTCTTTTATGCAAATAAAATGAGAACTCAGGAAATACTTCAAATGTCAGGTTAAATTGATCTCTAGATAAGCGAATTATCATAGATTTCTGGCAGGAGGACGCCTGTATCATTTGTTAGGGTAGCAGTGCAGAGCACTGCGTGCAGGTGGAAGGCTGCCTGCTGCCCTTCTCTTGGTGGTGTAGATTTCTGTAGTGCTTGTGCAAGGTCTCCTAAGAGGCTGGGTACAGGATTGGTCTTGGGGAGGCAAGCTCTCGGACTGGCCTGTCCCTAGGTACCGTTTTGTATTTCTGATCCAAAAAGGGTTACCTTGCCCAGGGCAACATCTTCTGCTCAGTTAAAACTTCCAAGAGCGAAGGAGCAGGTGCAGTTGAATGAGCTACTGCAGCTGGCACCTGTCAGTAGTCCCTAATGTGTCCAGTGGCACTCTGGAGGCTGAAGGGAAACTGGGAAGCAGCTAGAACAGAGCACATAGGGTGATGGGAGCACCACCCAAAGCAATGACACTCCTTACCTTTGTGAATACGTGCATAGTGAGTGAGCCGGTCTAAGCATTTGATGGGCATTAACTGACTTAATCCTGCCTATTGTGCTGAGAACAATGCCCTGTTTCTGGATGCTCATGAAGACGGGCAGCTGTGCCAGCAGGGGTTGAACAGTCTGTCCAGGATGGTAGAGCTATTACTGTTAAATAGCTGTCCACTATGTCATTGCGTACAAGCGCTTCCCGGAGGGTTTCCTGCATCCTTCCAGCCCAGTGCTGCCCTCTGTAGCTAATTCTATCCCCAGTTCTTCCTCTAAAAGGGGAAGCTAGTCTGGCTGGCTGCTGGATTTGCCATATTTTCTCAACTGCTTACTTCCTCAGGAACTGGAAAGATGAGAAAACTTAAAAAAAAACCCAAGTTTGGGCACAGCGCTAGGCAAATACTAAGAGAAGGATAGTGAGTTGCCAATATCGGTGTCGGAAAACACAATGGCACAATGAAAATAATATGTGGGAGGTTCTGGAGCTGAGCATCCTCCCGGATGCCTCATCCTGAGCAGAAAGGGAAAACCAGTTCTCACAAGTGAGGATGATTTTAGCTGTGGTTGTTTCTGACAGAGGCTCCATCAGAATGAAGAAACCCCAGAGAAGTGTGACCATGAAGACGTATTGGATTTTGTCAAATGCCTTCCTATATTAATTGAGATGCCATGTGATTTTTATTATTATTGAGTTTATTAAAAATTACGGAAAATTGCATTGAGTATTTTTGGCTATAATCCCCCTTAGATTCCTGTGGTTGCATTTCTGCCATGGTCTATTTTCATGTTTCTGTGTTTTGGGATGGGATTTTCTACCAGTTGGTTTGCGCTTCTGACGCTGTATTCATGTGGAATGTTTGGGTCTTGGTTTTAGTTGTCACTGAAGGCCTTAGTTTTTGCTGCAGAGTAGAGCTGGCCTCGCTGGATGATCGGGAAGTCAATCATCCTCTCTGTGTGTCGTCTTCTGAATATTCCCGAGGTTTATTCTGGGACACAGTGTGTTTCTTTCCAATATTGCTTCCAAGGCTCGCTAAGTGGGAGCAGAACTGTGTTTTTCGTAGGCCTCAGTAACCCTCCCTGCTGAATGCTGTCTGTTCCCAGAGATTCGTCCTGCCACATCTGAGGTTCTCTGCTTTGGACACACTACTCCCTGTCTGTGCTGCTTTCAGCCACTGTTCCCTCCTCTCCTCAGATGGCTCTGCCCTTGCCCTGGGGTTATTTCCTTGTGTTCACACACTGACTTGCTGAACGCTCAGCCTCTGTAGGGCTCCAGGGCTTTTTCCATGTCGAGTGCTCCGTGGATCCACAGCTGTGGATCCTCTGCTGTATCTCCTCAGCTCCCAGAGCACCAGCCTCCACCTGGCACCCCCCCACCAGAATATCACCCGGAAGCGTTCTTGAGAGAGTCAGCTGGACGAGTGTGAGGACCACCGCATTTGCTGCTTAATCTCAGAGGTCGCTGTGTTTCCTTGCCTACTAGGTAGACATAAGGTCATCGTTTCCGATGGGTTGTCTGATTCTGGAGTTGTTCCTAGTAGGAGGGTAGATCTACCCCTGATACTCCATCTGGGACCCTCAAAGCTAACTTTGCTTTTGCTTTTTTGTTTTGCTCATTAAGAAAGACGTCGTGGTTTCACTAATATTATGCTGCTAGTAAATCAAAGCTGGCTAGGCACAGCGAGAACCAGAATTTGTGACTCACATTCATTCCGTTCAGTAATCTCCAACACACTCAGTGTTATCAAAGTTGGGATGTAGGTACATGTGCACAATTCTGACACTCAGGATGCTTGCTAATTTATTTTTAAGCAATTTATACATATTCTGATACAAACAGAAAGTGTGATGATGTAATGGAGTTTTAGAGAGCAGCCTATTCCCATCTGCCTTACCTTAGTGTAGATGTGTTACCTAGTGTGTTACGGGACTCAGTGATCTCATTTCAAACACTTCTCCAACATGATCCACTCAAAGCTGTTAGCTCCCAGCTGTATGTTTATTTTGCATTAAACTCATGCTGGAAGGTGAAGGCTTCTATCTATACACTATGATTTTTATGCAGACATAATGCTTAAATTAACACATAGATTTAATTTCATTTACATATTTTAACATTATGAAAAATTGTATCTTCCAGATTTACTGGTGAGAGCTGTATAGTAGATTGGTTATTCCAAAAGTAGAGTTGGCTTATGTTTTGCTCATAGCAATTACTTCCATCCGGGGAAACCTTAGTACTGAATGAAGCAACTCACAGGCGAGCTTCTGGCAGGTGCTGTTTGCATATACATATATGAATGAATATTCACATGGATGAGTACTCACAGGTTTTTTTGTAGCCGTGATCATATTTTTTTTTATTCTTTCATTTTCAAGTTTGCTCAGAGTCATAAAGCACCTGTAAGAGCAGGCACTAGAGAAGACACAAAGATGAGTCAGTTACAGTTAGTTGTTCGAGGAGCTCCGGGTGTGTAACACATGGCTAGTGACACAGTGTGCAGTGGTAGCGATGGTGCTATAGAGCAGTCCGAAAAAGTTCCACAGGATGTTGTCACCTCAAAGTCAGAGAGCAGTCACCTGCACTGGGTAGGGATTGGAAAAATGGACCAAGCATTTGAGTTAAATTTGGACATATGAGTAATGCGTTGGTGGGTGAAATTAAGCAACAACAAAATTCCCTGCAGGAGAATACCATGAACAGAAACAGACCTGCTTGGGTCAAGTGTTCTTGCCATTTGCTGGCCAGGGAAACAGGAGACAGGAGAGGGCTGAGGTGCCAGGAGTGTTCTGGGGTTACCAGCCTTGTGCGTGACCAGGAGGGGTTTACCTTCGATGTCAATAGGGAAGTTGGAAGCCGAACATGTATTTTATTTTATTTTATTTTATTTTTTTAAAGATTTATTAATTTTCATTACAAAGTCAGATGTACAGAGAGGAGGAGAGACAGAGAGGAAGATCTTCCGTCCGATGATTCACTCCCCAAGTGAATGCAATGGCCGGTGCTGTGCCGAATTGAAGCCAGGAGCCAGGAACTTCCTCCAGGTCTCCCACGTGGGTACAGGATCCCAAAGCATTGGGCCATCCTCGACTGCTTTCCCAGGCCATAAGCAGGGAGCTGGATGGGAAGAGGAGCTGCCGGGATTAGAACTGGCACCCATAAGGGATCCCGGGGCGTTCAAGGCGAGGACTTTAGCTGCTAGGCCACGCCGCTGGGCCCAGAGCGTGTATTTTATTAGGGTTAACACATGGTTGGACCTTTTCAGCTGACCTCTGAAAGCAGGAATACCATGAGCAGAGATAAGAGCTATGGCAGGCCAATCAGGAATACAACTGCAAGAATTCTGGAGATTGAGAGTTGATGGGTGAGACCAAGAAGACTGTGAAGACAGAGTTAAAAATCAAAGTCATCTGGCAGTTGGTAGACCATTGACTATCAAAGTGAAAAAGACATGAGGCTGTTGAGAAAGCATTTTCCAAGTGTGTTTATTGTTTTTAGCTAACTTTTCCAAACAAGAAGCCACGGAATACTGAATCTGATGATGAAGTGTGTGCGAGCACATGGTCAACTGGATGCAACTGTGTCCTGAGATTAGTACACAAAAATGAAGGCCAGGAGGGTAAATAAAGCTTTCCAAAGTATTTCCTTCAATAGCTGCTTTTCCCCCTAACATTAAAAATTTGGAAGTTCTGAGCTTCTGTGATGGGTGGAGTAGGCCTACTATTAATGAGCAGTAGGAATTTGGGAATTCAGCAGGCAGGCTAATAATTGATTACTGTCAATCATATCTTTTCTGTCCTCTTTTTTTTTTTAAAGGTTTAGTTATTTTTATTACAAAGGCAGATATACAGAGAGGAGGAGAGACAGAGAGGAAGATCTTCCGTCTGCTGATGTTTCATTCCCCAAGTGAGCCGCAACGGGCCAGTGCTGCGCTGATATGAAGCCGGGAACCAGGAACTTCTTCTGGGTCTCCCACGTGGGTACAGGGTCCCAAAGCTTTGGGCCGTCCTCAACTGCTTTCCCAG
The DNA here is from genome assembly GCF_030435755.1 of Ochotona princeps. Taxonomy (NCBI): domain Eukaryota; kingdom Metazoa; phylum Chordata; class Mammalia; order Lagomorpha; family Ochotonidae; genus Ochotona; species Ochotona princeps. The sequence goes on from NC_080859.1 coordinate 4,264,216, forward strand.
GCCACAAGCAGGGAGCTGGATGGGAAGCAGGGCCGCCGGGATTAGAACCGGTGACCATATGGGATGCCCGCGTATTCAAGGCGAGGACTTTAACCTCTAGGCCATGCCACTGGGCCCCCTGTCCTCCTCTTGAACCTGAATATACACTAGACTGACCCAATCCCAAAAGAGCATTCATACACACACAATCACACACATACACAATGTCTTCCTGTTCTTTCAAAATAAAATTGCAAGCTGTCAGGACAAGAATATATTACAGGGAGTTGGAGATAGGAATTTAAAACGCAGATTATATTTCAAAAACCACACTGAGTCTGTTGGTAGGTAGGTCCCCATAAAACCATGCCAACCCTAGATGTTTCCTAAAATCACACTGGGCTGGCTGACATCTAACACTGATGTTCAAAATTAATTTTTTTTTAATTATTTATTATTTAACTTCAGTAATTACATTGTATTATGTGACACAGTTACATAGATACTTGGGTTCTCCCCACCCCTCCCCAAACCCTCCCACCATGGTGGATTCCTCCACCTTGTTGCATAACCACAGCTCAAGTTCAGTTGAGACTTCCCCATTGCAAGCGTATACCAAACATAGAGTCCAGCATCTTATTGTCCTGTCAAGTTCAACGGCTTCTTAGGTATACCCTCTCTGGTCTGATGATAGAGCCAGCAGAGTATTGGTTACTCATTACTATGTCAATTAATTCCATAATGATGTAAATTTTTGCTGATGGTATGTTCAAAATTAATTTTAATTTTTGTTGCAATAATCACTTTTGTCTCCTTTTTGGTCAGAGGATTGTGTAGGCATTAAGGTTTTCTTTATTGTATGTGAATATTCTTTTTGATAGTTATATCTGATTTCAAATAATTTATCCCCTATCATACCATCATCACTTTCTTAGCACTTTTAGAAAAATATTTGCTTATTTACCTGAAAGAGTGACAAGGAAAGCAGGCAACACAGGTGACAGAGAAGGTGGAAAAGTGGGAGGGAGGGGCAAAGGAGGGAGAGAGGAGGGACAGATGCCAGCTGACCTTGTATCTGCTGGTTCATTCCTCAAATGGCCCCAGCAGGCAGGCATTGGCCAGGCCCACACCTGGGCCCTGGAACTGCATCTTGGTTCTCCAAAATGTAGCAGATGCCCCATGACGTGGCTGTGATGCCTTCCCTGGAACAACAGTAGGACGCGGAAGTGGAGCGGCTGGGCAGCATTGGCACTCTGACATGGGAAGCAGCTGTCCCCAGAACCCAGCCAACTTGTTGCAGCCCAGTATGCGTCCCTTGCACCACTTTTAAGTACAGTTGACCCTTGGATAGCAGAGTTTTGTATTGTATAGATCTAATTACACAGAAGTTCTGTTTGAAAATGTGCAACAATTTGAAAAACTAGCAGAATACCATAGCTTGCACACATTGGAAAAATTGTGGAAAAGTACATGAATGCATTAAATAGCTATAGATAATAGTCTATTTTATCATTTACCATAAATATACACACCAATCCATTTTTTAAACTTCGTTGAAATGTATTTACAGACATTTCCATATTATATGTGACAGCATTCACAATTGACAAAAGCAAAAACAGACACAGGGATGTGGTATCAGTTGATAATTATATAAAGTGAACTATGATACAGGCTGTACTGCATTGCCTGTTGCTACTGTGAGAAGTCCAAAATTATATACAGATTGTCCACTCTGGGGTGATGGGTACCATGAACTTCCAGATTGTTCAAAGCCAGCTGTATCTTACAATCTTTACTTTTGTTTTCAGTGAGATCTGTACTGCTCCCTGTCAGCCTTTCCAATATTCTTCCTGAATGCTCAAGTATCAAAAATGGGTAAGATTTGTATGCAGCGAGCATAACAGCAAACACACCTCAGGCTAGCAAGGGTCAAGAGGAACAGCTCAGACCGTGTACAGCTGCAGACAGGAGCAGCTGTCTCTAGCTCAGACATATCTGTAGGTTAGGTTCATGACTGGAGGGGGCTCCCGAGGCCTTCTAGTTCCTGAGTGTAGGTTGGAAGTGAGTGTCCTTTTTCTGCTGCTAGGCCAGTAAAGTGAAATGGGAGAGAGTCCACGCTTTTTCTTACCTTGCTAAGAGGAGGGCAGGCTCAGGAGAGGGGAATATGTTTGAATGGTTGAGAGCACCTGCATACATGAGAACAGGAGACAGTGTGGAAATGATGCATGGGTGGGGGTGTGTCAGAAAATGCACACGTGTCAGTGGTCTCCCCTGTGGGCTTTTCTTCCCGGAGCTTACAAAGGCATGAGACTTCTGCATGCGCTGGCTGGAGCCATGCAAGGGTACATGGGGACTGCTTTGTCACTTCACCAAGTCTGGTGAGACAAACTCCCAGTGTCACAAAACTTGTCTTGCCCTGGGAAAGCAGCAGGTGTTTCAGTAGTTTCCTTTGTTTATGTTTCTCTTTGCAAATTCATTTTTTTTATTCTGCTCACTCCCACCTACCCATTGTTTTTTTTTTTTTTTTAAGATTTTATTATTATTGGAAAGCCGGATATACAGAGAGGAGGGGAGACAGAGAGGAAGATCTTCCATCCGATGATTCACTCCCCAAGTGAGCCGCAATGGGCCGGTGCGCGCTGATCCGAAGCCGGGAACCAGGAACCTCTTCCGGGTCTCCCATGCGGGTGCAGGGTCCCAAAGCCTTGGGCCGTCCTCTCCTGCCTTCCCAGGCCACAAGCAGGGAGCTGGATGGGAAGTGGAGCTGCCGGGATTAGAACCGGCGCCCATATGGAATCCCAGGGCTTTCAAGGCGAGGACTTTAGCCGCTAGGCCACGCCGCCTGGCCCCCATTGTTATATTTTATATTTCTGTAAATTGCACTGGCTTCCTTTGTGCCAATGAAGTGAGAGTTTGGAGTGAATCTCTGGGTTTCAAGAGGCAGTGATTAGAAGCCAAGGAAATAAATGACAGAAACAAAAACAGGTGAATTTTGAGACTGGAAATTGAGCTCAAAATATAGAGCAAAGTTTATTTGCAACATGGTATGCTGATGTCTTTTCCTTTGTTCCAGAAAGGCAAAATGTTCAAAAAGCTGCCTTTGGACAAAGCACTGGCAGTGGAATTTTCCAAGTTCGGTGTTATTGATGGTTTCAGAAAAATGGATGAAACTCAAAATGTAATCAAATTTCATTTTCCCCATAAGTTGAATTGAAAGTTGAGAAAAATGTTTTTTCTCAAAACTCAAAAATCTATCTAGACACATGTAGAACCAGAACACATATATTGACTAGAACATAAGCAATCGATTCTATATTGACTGTGGCTGACAAGCTCAAGTACAAGACTGTTGGCCCCGTTTGGTGCATTGCTGGTGTATCCTTAGAAGGAAATGAGTAGCAACTATGTCTTTGGGATTTTGCAGAACAATTGTGAATTCAAGCAGCATTTCTCCACGGGAGATGATGGAGACCTCCTTGACGCCCCCCAGGGAGCAATGCTGGAGCTATTTCTGCTTGTCACATGTAGGGAGGTTTCTGACATTTGCGTTACCCTATTGCATACTCACCATTCCTGATTCCAAGTATGATAAATTTCCAGCAGTTTTTTTCCTGCAATGAGTTTCACTTACCAATTTTTTTCCAGTAAAAATTGTTCTTTTAAAATTTCATTCCTTACAGGCCAAACTGATGGCTAATATAACATGTTAATGTGCTTTTTGTATTTAAACTCATCTCAGTAGACTATGAAAGCTTGTTAGTACAGTTACCCAGTGGAAATAGAGCCGGCGCTGACAACTAAATGCTTCATGCAAACATAGTTTGAGCTATCAAGTTAGTGTTTTTCATTACAAGGAAATCCCCAAAATTTAAGTCAAGAACCCTGAGCTCTAAAACATGAGTTGCTTTCAACCACCTTTCATCTGCTGTGGCTTTCAGCACTGGATAGATAGCATAGATAGCAACATTCTTAAGTTTGGACCAAAGTTGAACTTTTTCCCCGGTGATTGCAGAATGACTGAACGCACTGTTCCTCCTTCCCAAGTGTTCTTGTTTCACAAAGGGACCATTTTGGGTGCACATGGGCCTGGAGGTGGGGGTGCAGTTGGGGCCAAGAGGGAGTGTGAATACTCTTTCTATGGGTTGAATTGCAGCCCAGAACAAAGTAAGACCTGAGTGTCAGAATGCGGCCTCTGTGCTCTCCTGTCAAGAGTTCTATTTAGCTTTAGGTTAAATAACATTCTAGAATATGTAAGCAAAGCCCCTGAGGTCCATGGCGGAGTGGTCAGAACAGGCGCACAAAAGCAGAGCTTGTCTCAGGCCTGCTGTGTGCCCAGTGCTCTGTGAGTAGCCCAGGATCATGTGCACTTTCAAAGCCATTGAGAGGTTTTGTCAATAGGCTGATCTTTTGGTGAGGGAACATAAATGGTAGGAATAAGGAAGTCTAAAAGTGAATTCATGACAAACATAGAGGTCCGCTGAAAAGTCAGCATAATCACTCCGTGCCCCCAAATCCCTGATCTTAATGATCTGAGCACACTGCTGACCGGTTATTTAACATGCACGTGACAATTGTGTTTCTTTAACATCCTCTTGAGTTTCTGTTCCACAGAGAAAACAAGTCATCTAAAACTGCTTTCTTCTGTCTCACAGAACAGCATTCACACGGCAATTTCGTGCTCACTTCCCCCACCGATTCAGTCCATAGGAGGTTGAAATATATAACCTCACAATCGGGGCTCAACCATGCCCTTCTTGTTTGTAGAGAAATAGAGTGGATAGTATCAAATTTCAAAATATGTGTACAAAATAAAAAGAAAAAAAGCTAATGTCAGTATTACTTTTCAAATCCTAGGTAATATTCATTTTGGAAATAATCTAAGGTGTTTTAAAAGATTTATCAAAAATACTCTTGGCTTATTTGCTTGAATAAGCACAGATGAGGTCTCATATGTGATATGCTTTCTTATTGATGTCTTTCTTAAAAACAATAGTTTCAAAATCAAGCTCATTGTGTTGATGAGGCAAGAGAAAGAAGTATAATGAGAGAAGATATTGAGAAGAAAAGTAAGAGTGAGAGTAACAGAATATTCAAGGTTCCTGGGGCTCAATATTTGCCCAGTTTTGATGATCAATACTTTTCCTTGGGGTCTTCTGATGTATGTGAATGTTTACTTGGAGAGGGATAAAGTAACATGCTTTATTTTCCCCAGCTAAGATGTAGTTAGGAAGTGGGCATTTTGCCTGGCAGGTGGACACTGGCTAAGGGCACCTGGGCTTGAGTGCTGACTCTGCTCCTAATCCTAGCTGCTTGCCAATAGACAACCCTGGGAATTAACAAGGATGTTTCAAGATGTTGGGCCAACTGCCATCGTTGGGGGAGACTTGGATTGAGTCCTCGGCACCCAGTTTCAGCCTGGCCTATGGGAAGTGAATCAATGAATGAGATGTCTCTCTCTCTAGCTCCCTTTTCTCTCTCTCTCTCTCTCTCTCCCTGTCACTCAAATAAACAGACATACCAACAGACTTATTGAGTTTTGGTAATTTCATATAGCCTTGTAACCACTGTTCCAAATAAGATGTAAACTTGTTCATTCACTGTTTTCCAGAAAGTAGCCTCATGCCCCCCTTCAATCGACCTCTCTCCCCTTAACAACTAAGTGCTTGGTTTCTATACCATAAGTTAGATTTTCCATGATCCAGTGTTCTAAGTGCAATGGTATTCCTCAGCAAGCTTGACTTTGAGTGAGGAAATTGACTCTCTGTACATAGCAGGATACTTTGTGGAGAGGTCGTATTCTAACTTTTCTACCACACCATGAAGGAAGGGCTGTGAAAACTTTGCATTCAAGCACATTCCGTGAATGAAGAATTACTTCTTGTATCCCTGTTGCTAATGAGCAAGCTCTCTGGCATCCGTCTCAGTCACAATATGGAAAGTGACTGTGCTAGCGAATGTATTAAAGTGTTCTCACACCATAGACACGGGAATTGGCAAAGGAGGTGTGTTTTCAAGGTATTGCTCTTGCATTTTCCTATTGTTTGGCTCACTCAGATGTACTTTTTCTGCACATATGACTTTCTTCTTCAGAACTCAGATCTGCAGATCGTTCTGCTCCCTCCATGTATATTGCCATGTCCTTATGCAGAGCATTAAGTAAATGATGTTGCAAGGAAAGGAAGACGGATGGATGGATGAGTGATGGATGCAAAATGTATGATGGAGAGGTAGATGCGTGGATGGATGAAGGATGGATGATGGATGGATGTGTTGATGGATGAAGGATGGATGATGGATGGATGTGTTGCTGGATAAACGCTGGATGGGTGGACGGGGGATGATAGATAGATAAAAGAATACATGAGTAGGTAGAGAAAATGATAAATGTGGGAAAGTGTTCACTTATTACCTGAGGCTTTTTTGAGGGATAAATATATCAAAAACTCATGACATTGCCTAGCTGTTGAGAAAGGAATATTTTCGTAAGGGAGGACTTCAGCCACTGACGCTGGGTATAAGATGAAGGCATAACATTGTTTTCTTTTCTTCCTAATTTTATCTAGTATTTGATTTTCTTCCTTTCCAGAACAAATGTTCTACTCTCCTCTGTTTATGAGCTCTATTATAAGAGGCTAGTCATGTTAGTGAATCAGCTGAAATTCTTTGCAATATCTGTAAGATTTCATTTCAGGGAGATTGAGGTGATTGACTTAGAAAAAGTGGGTTTCTGGAAACCGGTGATTTTGGTTCCGTTGGCCATCTTCCTCCTAGCCCTTGGCATTTACCCTCAGATGAAGTCTTCCTCTGAGTAGAAAGTCTTATATTATCAATGTATGTTGCTGAGACAAAACTCAGCCTAAATTTTATTTGTTTCACAATGCATAAGGAAACATGAAAATTTTCAAGTTACCAATTAATTGCTTCTAACCTGAAATAATCAAAATTAATTTTTTTCTTAGTTTCAAATTTAGTACGTGCACATGTCTTTAGGGAGAAAGTTCTTTTTTTTATTGCCTAATGAATTCTTAGTACTAATTGGGAGTATGCAGTTATGGTTGTGTGAATTAAAGAAGAGTATTATTGAGAAAATTAGCGTGCAGGTTAGATTTTTAAATATGAAAATGCCTTTCTTCAAAGTTCTAACTCCATTCTCTCTGCCTCTAACTCAGAGAGGCCTTGCATTGCTCAGTACAGTCCCCTCTTTCTTTCCTTCCTCTTCCATTCTTACGACTCCTTTATCTATCTATCTATCTGTCTATCTATCTATCTATCTATCTATCTATCTATCTATCCTTGAGAAAACAACAAAGGCAATCAGGTCCTCTTATTACAAAGTATGCAAAAATGTGAGAAATTTAGGGGGATCTGTTTCTCAATAATTGGACATTTTCTCTTGGTTATCTATCTTCCCAATCACATTTGAATCTATAAAATAAGGAGTTTCTCTGCTCTCTGCTGGTATATATAGAGTGCTTTGTACGCACGGTTGCAGAACACCCTCTGAACCTGCGGGAGGATTTGCAAGGGAACCCCAAGAATGGGTTAGGAGTGAGAAAAGCCCTCAGCTCTGGTGCCGGAAGGAGGAGGGTTTTGTTGGGAGTTATCATTCAGTGTGCTAAGGAATTTTTAGTGATGAGCCTTACAGAACGAAGCTGAGGTTCCACCGTGTGATCCGCTCGTGTCTGGGTCAGCAGTTGATCCAGCGTACTTACGAACTTTCTTTGTTTGATCAGACATAGGCCAGTATCCATGCTTTGATGGTAAAATGCACTCTGGTCATCTGGGGTCTCTGAATAAATGGGTTATTACTTTGACAAAGGCTTGAACATCTTGTAAAATATGCTAAGATAAGATCTGGTGTTTGAGTGTCAGCCATCCAGGTGATAATTGAATCCTGAGCCTTGGGATCTGGGGTCCAGCAGGGCCTGCCTGACCCTTAATGTAGTGAGTTAATCTTTCTTTGTAAAGGTTGACTTGTAATCAGCACAGTGGAGCAAGAGGAACTGCACATTAAGGGAGAGGGAGAGGCTGGGGCCTGATGAAATCAAAACCATCAGGGTTGGGGGCTCAGTATCAATATGAGGGGTTTTTAAAAGTTCATGAAGAACACATATTATGAAAAAACTATGCAGGATTGTCACGAAGGTTTGGATCAAAATATACTTCTATATGATGCAATCCATTTTTCCCTTTATTTTTAATTTTATGATACAATTTGATAGGCTCTGGGATTTCCTTTACTCCCCTCCCCTAAATCCCTCCCCCTCCAAACGATTCCCCCTATATTATTACAATAGTATAGTCCTTCATAAGCAGTCATAAACCCATCAATCTGCTATTCAAGTGTGTCGTTACATTACTGGTACAGACACTGGCAGAAGGTCCAGCATCCTATTGTCAAGACGCGTCCAACAGTCTCATTGGGAGTCCTTTGATTTGGAAGCAGAGATGCACACTGCACCACATTTTCATATCTGGATATGAGAGGCAATCCATTTCTAAAAAAAAAATACTCTCTTATATTTGTTTACCAGTGAAAAAATAGCTGTTACTTACTCACCAGGGACTATAAAGGAAAGAGATTGACAGAGCCTTTTCAGTGCAAGGCAGGTTGTTAATACAGCTACAGAGATTTGACCACCAATCTTATTGTCTGGATGCTTTGAGGCTCATGGTAGTCATTGAGCAATTACTTGTTGAATGTAGGAAGCTTCCTGAATTCTCCAGAGAAATAGAATTAATACAAATATGGCCATGTTTTTGTCCAGATAGAATGATCATACATAGATAGGCATGTTGAAATAGGAGATGGATATATGCTGGGGAATGGCTCACGTGATTATAGAAGCTGTGACAGTCAAATCTGCAGTGGGCGAGCTGGAGACCCAGGAGGGCTGATTCAGTTGCAGTCTGAGTCTGGAAGGCCAGAGAACTAGGACAGCCAACATTGTAAGTTGTGGTTCTGTTCTGGGGCGGAGAGAGCTGCGTCATGGTTTCCGATTTGGCACCTTTGTCCAGGCCTTTGGTGAGCTGGGTGAGGTCAGACCACACCGGGAAGGGCAGTCTTCATGTGAGTCTCGTTTAGAAACACTTTGGCGGGCACATCTAGGAGCTATGTGTAGCCAGATACCGGTGCACCTCATGGCTCAGTCAGGCAGACACAGAATGGGCCACCATGCCTGCAGCAGCCTCAGCAGGGCTCACCCGAGAGTAGCAGCACAATGCACTCAGAAGGAACCTGGGCGCTCAGCTCAGTGTGTGTGGGATGCTCTTGATCACGCACGATTGTAAGATAATCAATGATGGGAGGCAGGCCTGCTGATGCTGCTAACAACCTGTGTTCAACTAACTGAAAAGAATGAATCTAGACCTATGGCACAGACAAATGATTGTCTTTAACACATGGCAGGGTGTTGTGGAAGATCTTGGCGTGTTTCCCCGCAGTGTTGATATGATGAGAGAGCTACTAGTGTCGTTCATCAAGGCATGGCTCGTCCTTGATTTGCTTTTGCCATGTATCTGAAATATTGGAGACCTTTGTAGGGAAAGAATGCCAACTTGTTTCTTGGGGAGATTGTGCTTACAGAAGTGAAACCCCATTATGTGTCTTTCTGGCGGAGTCGGAGGACGGGTTAAAGGCCGGAAGCATCATTGGAACAGTTAGCACCCCCGTGTGGGCTCAGCTCAGCCCACCGCTGCCGACAGACGCACGCGTCAAACCTGCCTTACTTATCGCTCTTGTTTTCAATCATGAACAAATGAAAATTCTAACTCTCCAGGTTCCTGGACCGAGGAACCAAAATCTATTTTGTTATTTTTTTCCTGGACTTACTCCAGGGCACTGACGGCTGATTATTTTTAACTCTTTCGTAGAAGGTCCTGTTCAGTATTTGATCCCCCCCCTTTTTTTTTTTTTACATCTATTAAGTAATACCAAAAAAAAAAAAAAAATCAGAATGAACAAATTATTTGTTCTGTTTTTTTTTAAATATAGTATTTGACCTATTTTACAGCTTCATAAATACAATGTATTTTTAAAACAATCTCATGAATTCATAACCATTTTCCAGGGTTTTGTCTAAAAAAATTTAAAAAAGAAATCAGTTTGGCTGTTGCTTTGTGTTCTGAAAAGAACAGAATTTCACACATTAAAAGTTACCCCAGGTAATCTTCTTCACTTTCTTTTCTTTTTTTTTTTTCAAATGGTTTGACTCAACAAAATTTCACAAGAGTTCAATTCATTCGATGTTTAACTTCCATTTTGGCACCCAAATCACTATTTGCTGAGCTTGGTCAACTCCAAGGTAGAAATGAGTGGATTTCTAGAAAAGGCACCTCCATGAGTCACTGCTTTGGCCTGAAAAACCCTCTTGCCGGATAAAATGTTACAGACGGTGGCACACCCGTTATGAGCCATCAGCTAACAGAACGGGGGCTTTGTGCAGTAATTGCTTTTCCGCTGAAGTTTTTGAATATGAAACAGAAAATCCAGCCAGGAGTCTCTCTGTGGATAAGGCCAAGGATGGGTTTGTGCAGCAGGAGGCTCCCGCCCCCTGCCAGGCTTCAGGCATTGGTTGTGGACAGGCCTGTGGGGGCTGTCCCAGGCTAGGAGCTAAGGACAGAGCTCAGCAACAGCCAGCCCAGCTCCTATGAGCAAGAAGCAGGAAGCACTGGAGCCAGGTGCCCCTTGGAGGGTGACCACCGTGAATAGGCAGGGCACCTTTGGAGTCACCAGGAGTGAGTTCCAAAGGGACTCGGGGAGGGAGTGGAAGGAGCCATGAAATCTGGCTGGCTAAGCTTAGTTAAAAAGAACATGACTTCACATCATTTTCACGGAACTCAAATAAGACCCGTGTGTATCAAATTAAAACACAAAAGGAGAGTTGGTGTCTTTGCAATTGAAAGTTTTTCCATCCGTGAATGTGTTTCCGTTAAGTAACTGCTGCTCCTGTTTGTTTTAATAAGGTATTAGTCTTCTTTCAATCTCTTCTTAGGCTTATTCCTGAATTTGTGATGATTTTTACTTTGCTGAACTGGGACTGCTTAGTGTATTTTTAGTCGGTTATTAGCAGCATGTAGGAGAGTTGATTTCATGGGATCCTAGAGTCTACATACTCTGTGAAATCTATTAGTGAACATTTCGAGTAATCTAGATCATGTCTGCTTAGTATTTTGATATACATATTATAAAGTTTGATTTTGCTTTAAAATGGGAGTTATATTTGTAGATGTTGGACCCATTCCAAATAATACTTCTGATTTTACTTCATGTGTCTTCCTGGATGTTGGATCTTGTTGGGTAGCAAGTCCAGAGTTGAGTTCATTGATCCTCTTGTTGGTTGGCTTCCTGTCTCACTACCGCTTTCTCAACTTTATCTTCTTGTCTTACCTTGAAATACGTTTTTTTCTTAGATTCTTGCATTTAATACCTAACTCACTTTCATGTGTTTTTCTTCTTAAAAATCATCAAATTAAAAGTCCTTTTCAAATGATGAGCTTAAACTTATTTCCCTTCTTGTAATACCAGTGTCTCTGGTTTGCTCTATAATGCTTATGTTGTCACTTAGCTGTGTTTCATAGTTGCTGTTGGTTTACTCTTGGTTTAATGGGTATTTTATGATTGCATATTTATTTGTTTCTGATTTGCTTAAGGACAAAAATCAGTTTGGGTAGTATCAACTACTTAAAAACCTCGATTACTTTCTCTCTCGTATTTGTCTGGCTCGAAGGTTTCAAGATGTTTCCACATTACAACCACACCTTTGGGGAGATGTGGCTCAGCTCGTTAGGCTATTTGGGACACCGCATGTCTCATCAGAGTGCTGGGGGCTGAGAGTCACCTTTGGCTGTGATCCAGCAGCCTGTGAACCCACACCCTGGGTGGCAATATCAAATACGTGAGGTCGTGCACCCGTTCGGGGGATCTGGAAGGAATTGTTGACTCCTTGTTTCAGCCTGCCGCAGGCCCCACTGTAGTGGGCATTTGAAGAGCAAACCAGTGGATAGCAAATCTTTCTCTCTGTCATTGTGCCTTTCAAATGGGTGAATAAATAAATAAACCTTTAAAAATGAAGAGAATAAGGGGTTTTATAATTAAGGTGTACGCTACTTCTCTGTGGTGACCCTGGAGGATGCTGGGCACCTGGTGACGAGTCCCTGGTCGGTTGACCTAGTGCTGGATCCCACAGTGTGTCAGTCACCACTGTTGCAAGTCAGCTGCTCCATAGCAACAGCAGGAGGAGTCTGTTGTTGTTAAGTGTACTTCCAGAACTGCCAGGGTGGGCGGGAGGGAGAAGGAACTCCTTTTCTGTGGGGAGCAGGATGCAGAGCTCCATGACTCACCTGGAACAGTTGGACCTGAACGCTCCCCACTCCTGCCCGCCTGCCTGCTCTCTTCCCAGACCTCCTGGAACCAGGGGCTTCAGGACGCCCACCTAGCATCTTGGATGTCCTTTCTGCCTCTGACTCAAAGCATTTTAAACTTTGCTTTTGTTCCTGTTACGTTCTTTTAAAAAAAAGATAGCCAGCAATTTACTAGAAAGGCAGAGGAAGAGAGAGAGAGAGAGAGAGAGAGAGAGAGAGAGAGAGAGAGAGAAAGAAAGATCTAGCACTTGCTGATTGGTTCTCCCAGTGCCCATAGCAGCCAGGGCTGGGCAGGAACTCCATTTCAGTCTCCTGGGCTGTGGTGATGGGGGCAGGTGCTGGGCATTGCCAACTCCCTGCTGCCTCCCAGGGACAGGAGTTCAGCAGGTTCAGCAGCTAGTCGGGACACTTGCATTCCTTATCAGAGAGTTTGGGATTAACTCTTACCTTTGTCTCTGAGTTGAATCAAGGGTGGAGTGGTTGGCATGGCATACAGGATGTGGGCACCCCAAGTGGTGGCTTAATGTGCTGTGTCAAAATGCCCTCCCCTGATGAAAATGTTTCTGTTTTTGAAACATTTTGGATTATGTTGTATGTGCTATGAGATGCATATCTAACCCTTTTTTTCTGATGCATCTCCTTTAATGGCTAATTCTGTGCATCCTGTGTGATTTAAAATACCACAAATTGATGTGTTTTGCTTGAGACTGGTCTGGAGCCCACTGAACCGCTGCTGCCCGCCCCCTCACCCCTGCCTTCCCCTTTGGCATTCAAGTTGCCTTGAGGGGGTCTAACTACAGTTTGATAAAGGCGAAGCCTTCCCTACCACCTCACATCCCACTTCGCGCATTTGTGTAACTTGCCTGAGCCTCAAAACATCGAGTGTGCAAATTCTTCAAGTGGAAACTTTTCATTTTCCTGTTTTCTGGGCACCGTTGTTTTGAGTCTTAGGAAGGCTTTTTGAAGATTTTGCTTGACAGAGTACTCTTGCCTCTTTGCTTACACACTGCATCCCTCATTTCAGATGATAACCGGAGTATCTGCAGAGGAAACGGCTCCTGGCCGGTCTGAGAGTGTGTAGTAAAATCTCAACAGATGATGGGAGGATCGTGGGATCTCTTGTAGCTTCAACTTGTTTCGGTGGAAATAAGAGATGTGCATTATTTTTGACCTTTGAAACTCCTGTAGGGATGTAGCTTTGCCCACATGTAACGTCTAAATACATAAAATTATCACATGAAGGATAGTTGGAAGAACCTGCCATATGGCATGTAACTGGGTGTGGTGCCATGTGTGAGCCATTAGTTAATGCCTGAAGGGCCTAGAAAGACAGGGTAAAAGAGGTGTTAATCACGTTGGCAAATGATGATTCTCTTTAAGGCAATGGCACAGGTTCAGAGAGCAAACAGACGGTGGGTGGTACCCTCACCTCCGCATGGACCAGAGGATGAGCGCCGCATGGATGATGCTGCCATCATGTTTGTTATTCCAGCAATTGTTCTTGTGTTCAGCCAGATCCACCCTTGGTTTAAATTATTCCCTTAATTATTCCAAGCAGCTGGAGATCCACGCTCTGGAGCATCAGAACTGCTTCTTTTGCTCCCCTGTTGTCCCAAATGTTATCCTTCTCAAAGCAGAGTTGACAGTTGGGAAGCTCTGACTGACTCTAGCATTCAGTTTTAGGTGTCGCTGGCACCAGCTTGATCTCTGGTTTTCTGCCAGGAGGCTCCGATTCATTGCAAGAGGGACACCAAAGTGGTCACACACTTAGCATTATTTATTTCTGCATTAGACGCACCATGGACCAGTAGCTGGTCATTTTTGATTGCTAAAGAAACCCGGTTTTATTCCCTATTCTTTCCTTTTCCCAGCCGAGCCTGTCTGTAGCCTTAATGAGCTATTTACCTTCTCAAAGGAATGGTTAACAAATACCTGCCTGACCTCCAGGAAACGGCCCTTGTCTACCCCTCTCTTCCCAGTTTTCCGTATTTACCCGCTGTGGTGTGATTGTGGTGGCTCACTCGTTCATATGTTTATTATTGCTATGCTTGCTGCTACCATTGTTGGACACCAAGGCAATTTCATAACTTTGATTTGAAAACTATTTTCTGGTGCCCTGAAAATGTACCTTTACTCACAGTTGCTAGCGTTCTAGTTTAAAGCTAATCTATCATAGCTATCAGAGTGTTATAAAATATCTGCCCTTCAATTTTCTTTCCCTTACCAGGGCTTTATTGCTTGTTTTTTGTTGTTCATCTTGTTTGGTTAAGTTTGACATTCATGGAAGCTGCTGCTTTGGGATTCCGCCTTTCTGTGCCTGCTGCCTCTGAGTTCACGGAGATGTGTCCATTTTGTTTGGGGTTTTACAGATCCTCAATGCTGAGGAGCTGAAAGGAAATATCGTAGTTGGCAAATCATAGGGTGTTGAAATAGATGCTCTTATGTTTTATATGTCCCCTTTTCTTCGAGGACAGGAGGGATCATTTGCCCCTAGAGTGGTCACCGCCACGTGTTCACGCTTGCATTCTCTCACATTACACCACCGTTTATCTCGTAAACCATTGCTTCTCTTTCATCCATCTCATTTCTCATAAGGCACGTAACGCATATATATTGCAAAGGAAAATGGCAAAATTAAATCTCGCACGTATTTCCACTTCTCAGAGGCCTCCGTGGCACCGTTTTGCATTCTTAGGCTCAGTCTTCCAGAAATTGTTCTGCATTTACATCACAACCACAGTGCTTTTTCTCTTTAGAAAACGGTGACAGTTGGCCACCAGGATAACTGCACTTCTCTGTTTTAGACACTTGAGTTTATTTAGAAAACAAAATGACCCTTACATCATAATTTGCTGAAAATGCTCCACAGTGGCTGGTGTCGCCTCCGAATCAAGCTTGGGTGACTTGAAGCCACAGCAGAGAGCGTGCCCGTGAACAGAGCTGCCTGCAGGTGAGCACTGTGAGAGATGAAACACTGCACCTGCCCATCCGCCGGCAGCAAAGCAGCTGAAACGAACATCTCTACGTGACAGTGAAAAGCAATGAGATAACCCTGAACTGCTTTAACTTCAAATAGTGCCTTTAACTGTCACGAACAGTCATATACACCTGTCACTCTAAAAATGGCATAAAGTGATCAAGTAGCCTCTTGCAAAAAGTATGCTTAATTTTGTCGTTTTTGTGATTTCTTTCTTGATTTCTTGATTTCTTTCCACACTTGGTTTCTCCTCCTGTTAAGACCCTGGTATTTTCCTCTGTAAGATGTGAGTTCGGTGCCTCAGGTCATACTTCATGCACTCTTGGTTCGTGCTAAGGTAGGAATGTGTGGGACATTGTCCTCCAAGCCAGGCCATGGAGAGCTGGAGCCGTGGGGGCTGAGTAGGCCAGGGTGGTCCACTCCATGGACAGGATCGACGTCCCTCTGCAGAGACTTGAGGGAGGCACTTCTGGTGAAGACACAGCTTTTGGCCCTTCCACCACCCTGTGAGGGCGCAACGCAAGGCGCCTCTTCAGAGCCGGGGCGGCAGCCTTTGCCAAACACCACCCTGGCACCTCGACCTCAGAGCCTCCCATCAGTGAGGTGTTTGTTTATAAATGACCTGGGCAAGGCATTTTGTTGTCACCACATGGATGGACTAAGACAGTTTGTTAATAAAATGTCCGCTAGGATTGGCCCTTTTGCGTGTGGGGTATCGGGTGAGATTAGAAGACATCAATAGAAAATCTGGGGCCAGACCTAGGTAACGGCCATCTGTTCGTGTTGCCAGAATGTACATAAAAAGCGGACTCCTGGGTTCACCTTTTAAAGTAGAAAACCAAGCAACTGTATTCAGGAATCCCATCAACTGGCTGGACTTTAAATTCAGGGTGGCCCTCTGACTTACTCTTCCCCTCCCCATGCCCAGGTCCTTCTTCCCTGGCTGCATTTGTGCATTAACCTCTGCCTGGCCTCCAAGCGTGACTTCTTTTTTGGTGTGTTTAATTCCTTCTCCTCATATACTTAAAGGCAATAATCGTTTTTCTTTCTGAGCCCTAGGATATTCTCTTTCGGTGGTGTTGATTCGCAGAGCCCCTTTCTTTTGTCATGTTGCCGTATGCCAACAAACCAAAAGCAGCTTTCACGAGCTTCCTGCCGCCCTTCACCTGCGATCCCTCTGCAGGGATGCTCCCTTCCTGCTCTAGGAGGCGGCACCATGCTCTGCTTCCCCGACACAGCAGCCCTTCTGCCCACCGTGTCGTGGGCTCTTCCTTTGCCTGCCAACAAGAGACAATCACCTATTTCATCTGTCGCTTTGTTTATCTGCAGCTGCTAAGAATCGCCATCTTCCATTATGTCATGGAACTCTCCCTAGTACCCTCTAACAGGTTTTTAATTTACATTTTAGTTGTAGGCTTAATCTCTGATAAATATACTCTTAAATATACAGTCCATTTCATGGTCGTCTAGTTGGTTCATACAACTGGACCTTCCTTAACGATTGTCATTGAACTATCCCTTCCGTCTTTGATGATATAATGAAGGCTTCCTCTCTGACCCACCGCTCCTCTTCGTCCTCCCTCCCAGTGGCCGCAGGCATACATATATACAGCTCACATCAATGCACTCACACCAGCACTCGTACCACCCCATCCTTAGGATCACACAGCACCGTCATCACACTGAAAGACTATCCACAATTGCAAAGGCTCCAGTGGTGCAAAGAGAGGACAGGGATTTAGAGTTCTCAATAGAAATATCAGCTTGAGCATGCCATAGTGTCTTACAGAAGCTACGTGAGTTTATTTGTTAAACTTGCTCTGGAAGTCAGTGGAAAATCATTCCATCTGGAGATAGAACTGTGGGAAAGGAATTCAAACGGCTCAAGGGGCTGCTCCCCAGGACGGGTCATTTGATGAGGCTTTTTTCTGGAATGGGCTCAGATAATTTTGGGTAAGCAGGGAACTGTAACTCCTGCAAGAGTGGGTCCTCAACACCCCCATCTGTTGTCTGTGGCGTTGTTTCTCTTTCCGGGATCGTGTGCAGCTGACAGCTAATGCAGATATTTAAATTCAAAAACCGACACGGCTGCTTTCTCCAGATGACATTCCCATTCATAAATTATATGAATATGGGTAGCACTGTTCATTTATGAAAGAATGCAACTATCACTTGGTAATGCAGTCCACAGCATCTGTCACTTTGTTTAACCACTTCCAATCCCAAATCATATGACTGGGAAAAGAATAAAAACTGATTAGACAATGGGTGAAAAGTGAGTGAAAGCATTTCCTGGTGTGCTGCCCACCTCTCGGCACAATCATGGACATGTAGCACTTTATTTCCTATTGAGGAGAAGGTTCTTGCTTAGGTGGCCTGCTGTGATTGACACCACCATCTCTGTAATATTGCAAACCCTTCCATGAAAAATATACTGTACACTAGGAAAGAGCCTAGTGCTAGCTGCATAGAGGATGCTACTACAGCAAGGCAGCCTGAGCCTGGTTCTGAAGCTTGCAGCGTGGCAGTTATTGGAAATACCATGAATTCTCTCCCTTATAGCCTACGCTCTCTATGCTGGGTCAATGATAAAAGTGGAGATGATAGAGCCATTACTTGCAGCTAAAATAAAAGTAGCTACATGCGTACAAAGGATTCAATTTATTTGTTGGAAAGAGGGACAAAAAGAAAGGGATGAATAAAGGAACTTTCCATCCACTGCAAATAGTCCACTCCATCCATGTCACAGCCAAGACCCTGGAACTCCATCAGGGTTGCTCAGCTCCGGGAAAACCATCTTCAACTCTCTCTCTAGATACAGGAGCAGGGAGCTGGATCAAAGTGGAGCACCCGGGACTCAAGCTGGGACTGGACTACAATGCCAACATTTCAGGCGTTGACTTCACCTGTTGTGTCGCAGCATAGGCTGCCAGTAAGTGAGCTTTGCAGGGTTTTTGGAGTGTTAGTTCTCCTTAGGTATACAAGTCGATTTCAAAAGAAAGGAAGGAAGGAAAAAGGTCTTGGAAAGTGCATTTATGCAAAAACTATGGGCGCGTTTCAGATTATTTTTCTCAGCATCATCTTGTCTTTTAATTCCACTTTTCCATAGACTTTTTGAAGTACATCTCATATTAATTGCAATCATCAAACCAGCGGATGATGTTTGACTTTTATCCTGTTTGACAGCATGGAACTTGAGGCTCAGCTGGGTGAAGTGTTCAGTGAGGGCCAGATCCCAGTTGGTGCAACCCAAGTCCCAGCTCTTTGCACTTCCTTATTGGCACCACCATGTCCCCTCTTGCATCCCCCACCTGCTTGAGTTAGGGTCTGTGGGACCCCTGTGAGGAGATGGGAGGCTCCCAGAAGCTGTCTTACAGAATGTGGCTCGTGGAGCTGTGTGCTGGGAATCCTTTGACTGCTTCTCTGAAAATCTAGCACACGATTTTTGATGTTTAGGACTTTCTGAGTTTTGGGGGAACTGCCGGTCTCCAGTCTGCTCTGTTCTTGTTGAGAAGGTGCTTTGAGAAGGTTTGTCTGTCTCAGAGAGTGTCCTCCTAAAAGCGAGGGCAGGATGCAGGCAGGGAGACCAGCTTTGTATTAGTTGACCGAGCCTCAGTCCACATTGGAGTTCTAGAATGCACAACTCCAGCAAAGCCGGGGTTGCATGTTCCACTATGTGCTGTTAGCTATCAGGGCCCTGCATTCTGAACAGAAGGCTGAAAATTCCTCATGTGGTCTTGATGAGAAATGGCCAAGCCAGTGAATGGTGTGTGGTCAGGGGGACGTGTCTCAGGTGGGTTATGACTTACCCAGCCAGACAGCCTCATTTCCCCAAGGACTGCTCCATGGCTGTATGCATGCTTTCTCTACACCTTTCAAATCTTGCCTTCCATTTCCATAGCTTCAGACTTTTCTACAAGGGGAAAAGAATCACTTCAATGCTGAAGTAAAGAATAAATTTGGGCATTCTGTATTTTCAGAAAACAATGGAATATTCTAGAAAACAAAGGAATAACTATGTGTTCGGAATATATTCTCAGTGTTTTGAGGGCCTCACTTATTGGGGTCTAGGAAGGCCTTGCTAACAGCAGACAGAGCTGTATCCATGTCCTATTTGAAGCATGCCATGAAACTTATTGAATGGAACTTCCTGCCTTTCCACTTTTGATTGCTTTTTTCCCTGAAACTCGTGTGATGCTGATATTGAAATTTTAGTTGCTGGATTCTTTCTCAGTTTTACACAGAAAAGGACATTGGATTGGACTCTCAGGAGAACAATTCAATAGCTGGAATGAAGAAAAGGTTTGAAGCAACCGTGGTCAGCCGCAGAAGAGCTTTCTATGAAGCAGAGACAAGAACGTAAGATAACAGGCATAGTGGGACAGCAGTGGTACAAGCCTCACCCCCATGTGGTGTGTGTAACCATAGGAACTTCTCTGTCATGGATGATATTAGGAAAGCCAAAGGCAGAGGAGGCCTTTGTTATGTATATGTGTACATAGTCTCAGGTCCATGTATTTATTCTTCCCTTGCTTTGCATAACCTGAAAGCAGAATGTTGGAGGTTTACCCAACACAGATGGCCTGCTCCCACCAGGCAGGCCTCTTCTTCATTCACAGGGTGGGTTTGTGCCTTGCTGGAGGGGTGCCCAGAAGAGGGCTCCTGTCTCCTCAGCTTCTTCGTTCTCACCCTCCAGCGTCCATGCATGACCCTTCTCTCTCCTGTGGTCTTCCGTGGCAAGCCTGGATGCCCTGCGAAGACTCAGCCATGATGTACCCGTCACTCAGCCACTATGCCCTGTGTAAGTTGAGCGATTCCCCTCACAGCCAGATCACAGCGCCCTGAAGCATAGAGCCTGCCACGCAGCAGCCCTCAGCCCTCTGCTGAGTTGGGAAACCTCTCAGGGACTCAGGCACTGACAGCCTACCTTTCTCTACTTGAGTTTTATTGTTTTGTAGGGACAGATTCTGCCCTTGACACCATGCACCCTTGGGAGTTACATTAACTTAGGGCACCTGGCCCTATTTATTCACTGTTACAATATACTGAGTTGGTGGTGTGATCCATCACTCACTCTGGCAGGCTTTTAAAAATGCAACCCTGCTTCTTCTGCATGCTTCCGCTTTGCTCCTTTTCTGACCGCCTTGAGAAGCAGTGGAGCGGGACTAGGGGAAGAGGAGGACACATTAAGCCTGTTCCAGCAACTTCTAGAACCTCCAGTGGAAAACTTGAGGAGAACAGCCATTCTTTCTCTACCTACTTGAAGATGAAAGAAGTCAACATCTTACTCATCCACAGGACAGAACATCTCATGGCTCCTAGAATTCCAAGCACGGGAAGAGAATGAGCGCTTCCCAGAGGGTGGCAATTGTGGAGGTCGACCTGTGTGGCTTGTCGGTTTTGCTTTTACCTAGAAGTCACACAGCTCCAGGGTACTGAGATGTCATGAGTGAGTGCTGAGGGCTTGCTCTGGGCCAGGTGTTGCAATATTCCCATGGCTGTTTCTATAGCTTTTTTTTTCCCCTGGAAGCTTTCAGTTAGGAGCAGGGATCTAGCAGAGAGTGGAGATGAACTCAGAAGCGAGGCAGCTTAAATCAACATCTCTGTGGGGTTGTAATCTTAGACGTTTTCAGGTTTGTGCGGAAATGCCCAGTGTTTAGGCGCTGGTGTCCCAGCTGTTCTACTGAATAGCTCCCTGGTACTCTGGCTTCCAAATAGTCTCTAAACATTTTTAAAAAATAAATGCCCATTGTTTGAAGCATGGTTAAGCATAGCAACAAAACCAAACCATCCTGGATGAGGAACGCATAAAATTGGGTCCAGTCCAACAGAAAGGGGACACCAGAAAAATTGACAAGTGTCATTTTGCTGGGACGAGGACAGAGCCAGGCCCTAGCAGGAGATTTGCAGGAGAACCAGAGATTAAACAATGATTCATCAAGTTGGTCAGAAGTATGGAGTGGCGTGCTGGGTGTGGGGTCTGGCCACTGAGCCCCCTGGAGCATCTTGGGAGCCTTGTGGGGGCCTCGTCCTGACCTTCCGTACTAAGCTACATCGTGTTCTCCAAGCACAGCTGAGTTCTAGGCCCTGGATGGAGCAGAGTTGGGGGGCGAGTCTCAGCAGGACTCCTAAGAAATCAGCTCATGGGGGCTCCGGATGGAGGATGGTGTGAGGGTGGCCCAAGTCTTCTCATCCTTGGGTCTGTCCCCAGGTGAACCCAAACGCTCTTTGCCAAATGCCTGGGACGGGCCTCGTGGGCACTGCGGACTCAAGGGTCGCCCCTGGGCAGAGGCTAGGCTCCAGGATCTGTCTCAACCTCACTGCGCTTCTTTGCGCCATCTGGCCTTGAGCCAGACTGGCCGGCCCAGCAGCCTGTGTGTGGCACAGCCTCACTACCCACCGCGCTTTCTCCTCGCTGCAGGGCTTCAGAGGGCGGCTGGGCTTGGTCCAGGAGGACGGTGTTGGAGGTTTCGTTGAAATGTGTGCGTCACAAAGCAGCTCTTTTTACTCAGCTGAATAATTTTGAGCCTGTATCGCTTTCATTTTCCCCAAATATCTCTCAGGCCCTGGAACGTAGAAGCAAACAAACTGAGACAGAAAGTCATTTTTTTCAGTGAGTTTGCTGAGTGGGATGGGATTAGACCCTGCACTTGGCACGCGCCAGTCAGAGCCTGCCGCACAGGAGCTGGGCCGGCCTCCCCTGCCTCTCCACTGATGCTCCCTTAGAAGGCGAGGACGGAGGAGAGAAGCAAGGGCAGCTTCTGTTTGTAGTTGTGTTCCACATCCACACTCGGAATGTCAATGGCTTCTTCTTTCTTGTTTGCTTTTCCGTGTGTGTCATGGGCTTGAGACGTGCTGGAAACACAAACGCCTACGTGTTCATGCACAGCCGTTTGCTGCTGTGTCCTGAGCTGCCCAGACACTTCCAGCTAAATTTAGGCTTCACCAAATAGAACATTTTCGTTCTTGTGCTACTAGAAAGCAGTGAGAATCACGACGGGCAGGTGAATCCCTTTTTATATTCCGGTGGGAGGAAGGGTCACTTTGAAAGTCCTTTTGATATGTATTTTTAAATTCAATAAATAAAACACAGAATTCCTAGTCCTTTCCCTGAAAGATCATGAACGCATTGAACTGTGTGTCCGGATTTTGCTTTGCATCAGAAACAAGCATTGTTAGCTTCTAGAACCCTCAGCCTTCAGACCATCTGAGCACCCTGGAATCTGGTACCAAAAGCAACAGTAACTATCAAAGACTTTCTGTCCCCACTTGGCTCACAGGTCACAAAGCACTAATGGATATTAGAGGACAGTCGTAGCAGTGGTGCGAAGCCATGGGCGTTATACTCCTGTCAACATGGTTTTGTGATTCCCGTGGATGCTTCATGTCTTAGTATTTGCTTTGTGCCTTTTCTAGAAACTTCCCTCCAAATAGTCATAAGACTGCTCCCCATTCCCAAGCAAAATCGTGTCCCAGGCACATCGCAGAAGTCATGTGTGCAAGTATGGATTGTGCTTTGCTACTGTGGTTTGTTTCATTCTGTTCACTGAATCGAGCAATCCTGAATCACACGTTGCTAAAACCTGTCCTCCATCAGGGGCTTCCATCTTCTTTCTCCTGTTCCTCTCTTACGTGTACGAGTGGCAGGTGTGCAGGCTGTTGGCTTAGTGACCAGCACGGGATCCAGGACCCTGAACCTCTGGCAGAGGAAGGCTTTGCAGAGACCCGTTTTTCTGGAAAGATGGCCTTCCTGCTTACTTGCTTACAGTTTCGCTTATGAAAATGAAGGAGTGGGCACAGCTTCAACTTCTGTGACTAGAGGATGGTTCTGGGGCTGTTTGGATGATGAACTGCTCCACTAGGTGATAAGGAAATAGAGAAGAGCCAGGGGCCTAGAAGTGGGAGCCCAGTGTGACTTCCACATACAGGAGAATTAATAAGAGCACCGGTTAATGTGACACCAGGGAATCAAAACATTTCTCTTAAGTATGCACAAGGAACTATAGAAAGAGCTCGCTTTGGGAAAAGGAAAGCTCGGGGATTTAAGTTTTCATCGTTTTTCACAGATTTACTTAAAAGTGTGCACACATTTTAAATTTTTGCTTATGCTTTAAGTCACACGGAAATATTGAACTGATTCATCTGGATATTGTGCTTATTATTTATTCAGTAGATAACACATCCATTTTATTTTTGTTTTATTTATTTACTTACTCCAAAAGGCACAGAGGAAGAAAGACAATGATGATGGGAGATGCAGTCACCCACTGGTCCACTGCCCAGATGCCTGCAAGTGGCTGGAGCAGGGCTGTAGCTGACACAGGGCAGGACACGCAGGCGCGGGAGCTCCTTTACTGGAGCCAGCACTGCTGCCTGAAGGGTGTGAATCGGCAGGAAGTGAACTTAGGTACTCTGCCAAGGGGGCTGCAAGCAGGTTAACTGCTAGGCTACATTTTTCAAGCCAACACGTGGCTTTTAGACTCTAGCCCCACACCAGGTGCTAGGAAGACTGTGAAAGAAGAAAAACCATCACAGACATAAGGACAAAAAAAAAAAAACAAAAAAAAAAAACAAAAAAAAAGAACCCAGGAAATCACACTTACAGAGACAATGAGAGAACAGCTTGAGGCAAGCGTGCAGGGAATGGAGGGTAAAGGTGTTAGGTAAAGCAGGGCTGTGCAGGCAAGCTGACAGCTTCCATCAGGAAACAAGACATAGTGTGAACCTAGCAAGGTTACAAGAGGGGAAAGCAATGGAGAAAGTCCACCCAGCGGGGTCAGGTCTGTGAGGAGCGTTCACAAGGACACAGGGACTGTTAAAGGGATGCATTTCAGGAAAGCAACATGTACTGATACAATATCTTGCTTTTCCAAGTAGGAGTTGGAGAATAAACCTTTACATGAAGAATCAGCAGAACAGCAATAGATATAAGTAACTGTAAGTGTAGTAAACTGAGTTTAGATTCACAACTCCTTCCCAAAGAGTGGGTGAAATAAAAACACTTAGAATCATCAGAGTACCTAAAATGTAACCAAAAGAGAAGGGGAGAAGGAGGGAGCCTGGGAGAGGGTTTGGGGATAGGCGGGAAGGGAATGTCATTGTGAGCTTTAAATTATATCTATACATTACATTGAACCTGTTAAATATTAAGTAAACATTAAAATAAAAAATCCTCAGGAGAATGGTGTCCAATAAATAAGCAGGGTTCCTTTTATTACTTGTTTTGAATATTTATTTGAAAGATGGAGAGACGAGAGAGCTTCATCTGCTGGTTCACTCCTCCACAAATGATGTAACAGCAGGAGTTGGGCCAGACCAAAGCTAGGAGCCAAGAGCTTGTTGGGGTTCTCGTATGTGGGTGCAGGGGCACAGGCACATGGGCTGTCTTGTTTGGCTCTCTAGGGTACACCAGCAGTGACCTGGATCAGAAGCTGAGCAGCCAGGGCTGGAACTGGTGCCCATGAGGGATGGCACATTGCAGGCTTCCTTTCAACAGTAGTGTCATAGCGCCTGAATGGAGCAACGGAGATGCAAAGCTCCATGATTTGCTATCATCTGCCGCAGGCTGGGCCAGCGGGGGTGCTGCAAAGCCTACAGTGCCCAGCAGGCCCTCTTGCACTTGCTCTTTTTATTTTCCTTTGCTTGACACCGTTCTCCTCTCCAACTCCCTCCTGATCTTGCCCTTGTTGTGGGACCCCACAGGCCATGTCTGGATTCGCCTCTGATTGCTGTTTGCCTCATTTACTCTTGGGTTTTTTGATCATAACTTATTTTCATTATAAGTTAGAAGGACGTTTTCTTAGATCAACACAATGCAGGATTTTTTTAAAAGTAAGAATTAGTTTTATTTGAAAGGCAGAAATTACACAAAGTGTGTGACACACACACACACACACACAATTTCCATCCATTCATTTTTCCCCAAATGCTTGCAGTGGCTGGAGCTGAGCCAGGCCTAACCCAGGCATCTGGAAGACTGTTCAGGTCTCATATATGGGTATCAGAAGCCCAAATAGTTGAGACAACTTCCACGGCTTTCCTAGGTATGTTAGCAGGCAGCTGGCTAGGAAGTGGAACTTGTGGCCATCTGGGATGCTGGTGTCCTGGGCAGTAACTTCACCCCACTGTACCACAGCACTGTCTGCCTCAACAAAGTCAAGCTTTGAATGGACGTTTCAATGCTGTTTGGTCCATCCATTGACATGTCCCAGCCCGTCCTTCACAGGGAGACTGCAGAAGGGCATCTGAAATGTATATCTCCAAGACCTGGAATCTGTAAGACTCTTACAGTACTTAGCAAAGGTACGATTGGATAGGATGAAGATCATGAATCTGGAGATAGTCTGGCTTGCCTGCATGAGCCTAATTTAATCGTGCCTTAGCCTGTGAAAGATAGCACCCTGCACCTGCAGTCAGGGAAGCCAGAGGGCTATCATGGGAGAGGGACTCTGATGGCCAATGGACCTGCCGTTCAGAAAGTGGTCTGTGAGGGCAGGAATGTTGGTGGTCCCTGGCCACTGAAAGCCATCTTGAGCTGACATTTGGCAAGGGAACAGGAGCCCTGCCCACAGCTGTACAGAACTGGCTTCTGCCAGCAATCTTGCTGCGAAGGAACACTATCCCACCTAGCCTTGTAGACGATCAGAGCAGGGCTCTGGTGGAGGGGCTGCTTGAATGGAAGGCTTTCGAGGTTCAGCGGATGCCAAAAGCAGTCTTCCAGGAGCTTCCCATATTCAGCTGAAGGCAGAAACCCCTGAGAAATGGGCACTGCCCTGAGTCCTCTATCCAGAGACAATTTCACAGCCAGGAAGAAAATGGAAAGTTGGCACTAAGAAGAGCCTTTACAAACCCCGCTCTATTTGTCTCCATGATATATTTGCTGCCTTGGATCCCTTGTCTTTGCTAACTTCTCTAGCAATTTTTCACTCTATATCAAGACGCTGTGTTAAGCCCAAGTTCAACCACTCCTTTGAGTTTTGTCACAGACTCTCTCCCACCCGTGTGCATGCTGCCCATGCTCTTAAACTCTGTAGTTTTTTTTCTATTGTTTTGCTGTCTTCAATTTTGCAGGACTGACCAACCAAGAGTATGAAGTTTTAAATTTTTGTGTTAAGCTACTAAGGGTAATTTATTACAGCAATGGTAGAAAAGGAGTGTAGCTTTCTTGTGAGGTGAGGAAAATTCAAATTATTCTCTTGGTTCTATCTTTTTTTTTTTTTGCTCCAGTCTCGCTTCTCTTTTGCACATGTGGTTTCACTAATGAGCAAAACTCCTTACAATCTGCTACCTTCAACTGCTGTTGGCTAACTCTGCCAGTCCTGTGCACTACACAACACACTCCACAGAAAGGTAAATGATATTTAAATGCAACAATACAAGGAAAAAATTAAACTAGATTACAAATGGTATAAACCAATGGCACAGGTAAAAAATGACTACTCTGATATTTGACCCTATCAAAGAGGCCATTTAACCAAAAATTTTAAGATAAAGAAACACCAAGAGAGCGTGATAAGGTAATGTGAACCATTTAGCAAATAGCATAAGAAAGACCAAAAATTTCACTATAACAATAAGTGTAAATGAGAGTTATTAGATAGTAATGCACAATCTAAATGACATACAATAAGATACTTATCTTTTAAAGATGCTACAAAACCATGTATAATATTCAAATGATAATAGTGCATTGGTTATATTAAAGAATTTATTTTAAAATGACAGAAGCTAAAACATTTTTTAGCATTTTTAAGTTATATACTTTACACAACAGATATGCTTGTCAGAAATTACACCATTTATAAAAATATTGAACAAATATTGAGCAAAACTCAATTATTGATTAAGCAAAAAGATTGAAAAGTGTGGTATGTGACAAGAATATATGAATAATGCTTGATGCTTGTGTTGTAAGCTGAAATAATATGGTTTAGCTAAACCCTCATATATTAAATAGATTCAAGCATATATCTTATCAAGAGAAATGAAAGCTTACCAGTGCCCATTAATTAGCATGCTAATAGTTTCCTGAAAAGAGACTTTTTATGGGTCATATTTCCTGATGAAATCACTTTAATGAAAGTAAAGATGTTGCAGCAATAGATTAACTTTAAAAATCTAGTCATTTAGAAATATTAAAATACTTTGCTTGGCATTTATTGCCTCAAAGTAGAAATCATCACCATGGTACAGAATATTTAGAGATCAATAACCATAAGGAGGCTGAATGGAATCTGGCCAAGGAATTACTTAGCGGGAAACACATAGATTCAAAACTTTACTGGGTTAAGTAGAAAAATAGGAAGGAGAAACAACGGTAGGAACACTCAGAGAATAGGTGGCTTACACAGAGAGATGACAGGTGGATCTGCGTCTTCACAAAACGTGAATTGGGAGAATTAGCTGAAATATGATATTGTTAAGGAAGATGAAAGCAATTTTTTAAATCAAAAACCCATATTTATAGCAAGTCTCATGAACCCCTTTCAAAAGGTAAATTTGTTCTACTAATCCTATGACTAGAGGAGAGACCGTAGGCGGTTTGCTGTGTTAGAAATGAGATTGGGGTAACTGACTGCACCTTGCCTTGACTGGCTGCTCATCCAGCCTCTGTCCTCAAGTTCTTTAAGGTGTGGACACAGGATGACCACAGCAGGTCACTTGGCACACCCGTGTGGAGGTGTTAGCATGCATGTCCATCTCTGACCAGAGCAGGAAGAAGACTGATGGACAGTTTCTTCTCCCTCCCTCCATGTCAGGTCGGGGCACCAGTTCTCTGCGGCGGTGGCCCTTGCAGTGGCAAACCTTCGCATTGCTTTTCGCTCCATTTCAGCTTTGCTGCCCTGCACTGCTCCCTGCTCCATTTCCCCAATGATCTGCCTCCCCGGGACCACTGTGGCAGACTCTCCTTTTACAGAGCCTGAGCTGACATGGGGGATGTCTTTAAAGGGCCTGGCTTCTCCCGTGGTTCTTGGATCAATGGCTTATGAAGATTTTAAGAATCAAACTCAGACCAGGCAGAATCCTAGCTGCTTTGTAGTTAGCAGAGCGGACCAAGAGCAGGGAGTGGAGAAATATTTCTTTCACTTATCTCACTGATTATTATCAAGTACCAAAACAATGTTTTTTTTTAATTATCCATTTTTATTTGAAAGGCAGAGCTACAGAGAGAAGGCAAGACAGATACTCCATCATCGTGTTCACTTCCCAGATGGTTACAATGACTGGAGCTGGCCTGGTCCAAAGCCGGGAGGTGGAGCTTCTTCCAGATTTCCCATTCTGGCGCCTGTGGGGGTCCATGATGTGCTGCTTCCAATGCAGTTCCCTGCTGAAGACAGCAGCGGAGGATGGCCCAAGTGCCTGGCACCCAGCCACCGACCTGAGAGAACAGGAGGGGGCTCCTGCTCCTGGCTCCGGCTTTGCCCAGCCCCAGCCTTTAGGGAATCTCTCTCTCCATCCCCCCTTTCTCTCAGTGTGTGTGTGTGTGTGCCCCTTTCTGTAACCCTCCCTTCCAGATGCATGAGTAGATCTAAAAAATAGGAGTATATATAAGTATTTCCAGGTTTGAAGTACAAATTTTATAAAAACTACTTTTTAAGAAAATAAAGGCTACAGCAACAGAATCTTTGTGTGAAAGCCCTTTTACGATTTTTCAAAATCTGAAATAATCATTCAGCAAGAGAAAGCCCCTGCTGAACACTCTCGGGCATCCAAAGAAATGAATGCTTTGGCAGTGTCAATGATACTGTTCCTAATGTGGTAGTCTTGCTGAAATTCAAGCATCAGAACAAATCTTCTAAATGCGGAAGTGGGAACAATTTTGGACAATGTAATGGACTCCAGTTGTAGGAAGTGTCCGAGTTATCCAGTTTGGGGAAGCTAAAGCAACAGTTAAGAACAGGGGGGCTGAGCTGGATGAGCGTTGTGTAGGATTGTGCGTTACTGCCTTGTTTGCTTGAGCTTGTTGCCCAGCAAGCCATCAACACTCTGTCCTGGTTTATAACCCATGCTCCCCCAGCATGGGCGACCAGTGGACTGCCTCCTGCTGACCGCCGTCCACCTGGACAGCTGTGAAGGAGAGAGACGCAGATGGGACAGCAGCCTGTCCGTCCTGCAGAGTTATCTACTCAGAATCGAGGGTGTCCATTGCCTTGGGAGTGCTCTAGATGTGAACAATGATAACGTCAATCCTCAGAACAGCCAGAACCGGAGGGAGCAAAGATAAGCACAAAGCCAGGGGCCCATCCTGACTGTTAGGAACCGCCATGTGTCTGACCTTGACTGATAGCTTAGATAATGCCTGTATTCAGCCTTTCCTCCAGCGTGAAGAGATGGTGTCCTGTCGAAATCTTCAAGCCTCCATTCACAGCCAGGGAAAGAACAGGAATTTGAATTCAATCTCAGGCTTTTCTTTACCCTTTTTAGTTCTCTCCCCAGTCTCTGTGAATAAAGGGAATGCTATATGAATGCTAGATAATTGTCTAGGGGCTGGAGGCATCTGTCATTAACACAGCGAGTGCAGAGGTACAACCTGATTTCAGGATTCACACTGTATTCTAATTTTCCTGTGGGTTGGGCAAGAGTAGAGCAGTGATGTCAGTTTAAATTCTTGCTCCATAAAAACAAACGGTATCCCTGAAACAAACTGTGTCTCAGAAATGATCAGATCTCCAGTTGGTCATGTTCCATGATGCATTTCTTTCCAACACAAGAGCTGATGAAGCTGAAGGCATCAGATGCCATGGTGCAGGATGCCACATTACTGTGCTGTCCGTGGCCTCCCCAGGGCCAGCTTATGCGTGAGTCACCTCTTCAGGATGGCAGGTGGGCATTCTCTGGCTGAATTCCTAACAAGCACAAGTGTACAGGACTTTAGTCTTGTTACCATTTCAAATGTAAAGATCCAGAATCAATACAGTTTGGTAGGATTCTATGTACCATGATGCCCTCAGGCAGCCAGAGCTGGACCCTGATGTGCCTGGAAGACTGCTACCTTTCTCTGAAACTAACCTGTTGGCAATGGTGTTGCCCAGTTGCTTCTCTGTGACCATTCTGCAAGACTCAGAACTGGCGCCTCGAGTGTCAGAGCCCCATCAGGCCCACGGGGACTGTCGCTGCCTGCTCACAGCCCGAATCTGTTTGCAGACACGAAACACAGACGGCGGGCTAGTTAGCATGTTAGGGTGAGATGACATTTCTGAGCATTCTCCGTGTGGGAGGAAGATGACCGTCCCGGGGACTGGGAAACACTGATGCTTTCAACTTTCCCAGGTTCACTGGGGCCTGGAGTTTGTGTGACTCCTACAGCTACTCAGTGAGCCCCCTCTGCTGTGCCCTGGGGGTGACTGAGTCCAGCACAACTCTAGAAATTCACTGAATGTGCTCATTCCCAGAACTGCGGAGGAGACAGCCAGCCGGCCTGTCGGGGAGTGCCACCTCCCTGGCATGTCCTGGTTGGCAAGGCTGGCGGCCGGAGTGGCCCCAAGCCCAGGCTGAGCGGCGAAGCCACCAGGACTTGGCTGTGGAGATGCACACCACAACTCGGCGAAACTCTAGTTGCTGGGCATTTTTAGTCATGTAAATTTAACTTCTGTTTTCTAAAATATCCCTCAAAAAAGAACAGTCCATAAAAGAGCTTCTGTGGGGTTTATTTTCCCTCTCCTGCTACACTGTCCACACCTAAATCCGAGGTGTTTTTTCCACAGCCTTAGTTTCAGCTAGAACGCTTAACAGGGCAGAAAGTTATAAGACAGAATTGTCACGAATCAGAGGCACCAAGTCACAGGGTGAGCTCTGGCCTCAAGAATTTTCTTCGTTGCCACCCTCAGTCTAAAACCCACCCAGGTACACGCCACGCCAAGACAGACTCGCAAAGATCAAATTTGATGTGCTATTGTACACAGCAAAGAGGAATGCACATTCTAAATAGTTTAATTTTATAACCAAGGTTAAAAAAGTCCATCTAATGTCTTTATAACATGCCAAAGGGTGAATGTATGTGTGACTAAGAAACAAAATAATATGAAAAGTGTGAATCAGGACACACATTCTCCCACCACCTCCAATCACCTAAAATTATAGTCCAAAAAGCTGTGTCATATATTGATATTTTCCACTTCTATCTCTGGAATGTTTTATGGTAGAAAACAATACTTTGTGGTTTTCAGGAGACTTTTTAAGTAAGACTGAATTAATTAATCAGCAAAATTTCTGGATGACTTATGTCAGGGCGGAGGTGGAAACTGGAAGTGTGTCTACAGTTCTGCACGCCCGGCGCAGCTGGCGGCCTCGGCTGTCAGAAGGCACATTACTACTCTCACCTTCCGTGTGAAGACCATCTTTCTTGGAGTCATTGCTCAGGGTTCCATAGAAACAGCTGAGGTTAGAGGTGAGCCCAGAATCAGCAGTTGCTGTACACACGATTAGTGCCTGTGGAATCCTTTTTCTGACTGGAAAATCTTCTGTCTTCCAACCAAGCATTGTCCCTGCTGTCTATGGCTAGTTCTTTCTGCAGAGCTGATAAATACTTCAGTCTTCAACATCTGTCTTTACCTTCCTCTGCTTTGTCACAGAGCCCTTGAACTCAGGCTGCCATGAGCAGCCTGCTGGATATCATTCTCAGAAACTATAGGACAAGAAAAAGGAAATAAAAGTCTGTTGAAAAAAGGAAACTTTGCACTTGAAGAGTGTCTTGAAGGACACGGATGGACATTAAATGCAGAGCCAGACACAGTGATTTAACTTTCATACCAGAACTAGGCAAGAATGTATCAGAAAAGTCCTGCACGCACAGCAATTGGTGCTCACTGGATTGCTAGGACATCCACATTGGGGTAGTAGAGCCTTTCAGATGCAAAGCACAGTGACTGTGTGTCCCGCCTGCACAAGGACCCTAAGCAGCAGGCTGTTGATACCTAGGGCCCGGCATCCTGACACTTTTTTTTTAAAGTGAAGTCTTCATTGTGGCTACTTAGCACATAAGGAAGTGAAAATCATTTTGTAAAATCATGAACAAAACAAGCAAGAATCCTTATATTCACTTCCTCAAACTGTTCTTCGTTGAATATCAATAAGTATATTGGAGCTCCAATAGATTCCATTTGTTATTTTACAGTTGCTCCCAAGGGCCAGCTCTGGGCCAAGATGTGAGGCATCAGGGGTTCCCATTTTATCCATCCCTTTAGTACCCCCTCAGCTTCTTAATCCTGCCAGAAGTTTCTCTCAGCAAAAGCTTTCTTGATGTATTAAGAGTGCTGGCATGAGACTCTCTGTGTAATTCCTTCCAGGGTGATTTATGGATTAATACCTAGAGCTGCTTGTAGAGTTAAATGCTCTGCCACTTTTAAGGAATTCCATGCATCTTGGGGTAGGTGAGCAAGAGATTTTGGGTGGGAACCAAACACAACTACTCAACATACTGGAACATTCCTTGAGACCCTCCCTGAGTTCACCTGAGTACACACACACACACACACTCAAGTGTGAGTGCACACACACATGCCTACACACACAATGCTGGAAGAAAGAATCCATGTGTCTCACCTCTCCTGCTTGTGTGAGGAGGCACAGTGATGATCATTTGAATGTCTCACTGAGTTCTGTGTGTCAGTTGGCAAGATTCAAGAGACAGGTTAAATGATTTCACAGCATCACATAGCTTTCTGAATATTGGCATTAGGTTCAGCAGAAAGGCCTGAGCTAACAACAAGTCTCTTTTCTCTGTAAATCCTAAGCCTCTTTGTTGATATGAATTAGTACTGAAAGCATTAATAGAGAATTTTCTGGAACTAAATCCACATAAAAATTTAGGCAGAATCAAAACCTGAAGTGTGAAATGCTTCCTGAATCTCACAGGGAAAACCAAACTGATTTTAGTGTCTGCGGTCTCCATTCACTTTGCTCTCCACTTCCGAAGCGACGCTGGCTATTTCATCTTCGTGACATCTTGTGTTTTGCTTGAAGGATGTTGTTTCTCAGGTTGCTGACCAATCTCTCACCACTTCTGGACTACGAGGCTTGAAGCACATCACAAGAGCGGCATTCACCCTCAGGAGTAACTAAACCTTTATTTCCCTGGAAATGTTCAGCAGGGTGTTGGGACTTTAGTTGTGTATTTTACTATTTCTCCCCTTCCTCAAGTTCCATTTTATCATAAAATTGTTTTTTGAAGATTATACACCAAACAAGCACAGCGTTCTGTTTGTGATTCTTTACTCCCTACGGCAATAATTGTCCTTAAATAGCATGGATTTCTAGGTGCTTGGAACGTGCGAGAGGCACGGAGTGTTGATGTTTTTCAATAATTGACCTGCCCTCTGCATTTCTTGGTCTTCCTTGGCCTGTATTGGCACCAGCAAGGGCAGCTCATAAACGTGACTGTAATTGTTGCATTAAGCACAGGGTGTTTTAAAAGAACAGTTGATGTCCATTAGCAAGACAAGTGAAGCAAATTGCAAAGTGCTATGTTTTTCTTGAGGCACTGAGTTTTAGTGGCCTCCTAACTCACTTGCCAGGTCCCATAACTGGGCCAGGGAAACAGAAATGAGTTCTGGATGAGTCTGGGGTTTCCTGCAGATATGGGAGTCAGAGAGTAGTCACAGGGGAATGTAGCCGAATGTGGGATTGCAAATGGAGACATTTCTTTTGAAAGAAGGGAGAGAAGCAAGGAGGGGAAGAGGAGGAAAGAAGGAAAGAAGGGAGGGAAGGAGGAGAAAGAGGGAGGGGTTGAAAATGAATTTGTGAGTTTATAATGAGGGAACCTGCACTAGATGAGAAATTGAGGAGAAAAGAACTTTCACAGGAAAGCATCTCTGCCCTGAGATGTTAAAGAAGGATCTACTTCATTTTACATATTTGAAAGCTACAGTGACACAGAGAGGGGAAAACCAGAGACAGAGAGAGAGAGAGAGAGAGAGAGAGAGAGAGAAAGAAACTTCCGTCTGCTAGTTTACATCCTAAATGACCTCAATACCCAGCAGTAGGCCAGGTTTGACTGAAGCTAGAAGCCAAGAACTCCTTTCACGTCTCCCATACTGGTGGCAGGAGCCCAAGCACTTGGTCTGTTTTCAGCTGCTTTCCTAGGTACATCAGAAGGGAGCTTTGTTGGAAGCAGAGCAGGAATGCCATAACAGGTACTGCTATATGGAGATGTAAGTACAGCAAGACGCTTAATGCACTGTGCCACAATGCTGTGCCTCTGCTCTGGGATTTGAAAGGGGAGTAGGCGTGTTATAAGAGAGCAGGAGCAAGAGCTGCTTGGCCACAGCATGGTGGAAGGCTTGACATTTGCAAAGAGATTGGCTGGTTTCGACACTGCAAAAAAGGCAGTTTGGTGTGAGGTCACGGACGAGGCTGGCCACGACGGCGGCTGTGGAGATGAACAGGATCTAGAGCAGGTGGACGTTTGGGAACATGTGAGCCTGAGTGGAGGGTGTCACTTCTTTAAGTGAAGAGCAGTGGAGAGCTCTAAGTGGCGGAGACATGGCTGATGGGTCTTGCATTTTGAACAGAGTTTCTTTCTGTTGCTGAGGAAGTTTTGGCTTGAAGAAAATAAATCTTCATTACCAATTTTATTCTCTGATGTCCAATTATTACAAAGTTTTGATGGGTGAGAAATATGAATATTCTCTGTCATGCTAGGAGGGAAATCCTTCCTCCTTTCCTTCCTCTCTTCCTCTCTTTCTCTCTTCCAACTTTTCTTCTCCTTTTTTTCTTCCTCCCCCACTCCACCTTTTTCTCTCTCTTCCCTTTTGGAATGGATTCTAAGAAAGTTTATTCAGTGAGAAAAATGCTACAGGTGGGCAAACACTTGCACATGTGTGTCTGTCTGTCAGGATACTAAGGGGAAACCTTGCTGTTAGTATAGTATTGGAGGTTGGAATACTGACCCCCTAAGTGAAAGTTCCTCCAGAGCTTCCCCTGCACTCGCTGGAGAAACAATGCTGCCTTTAACTGAGTGTCTTCTTTTAGCATTGTGTTTGAATGTCATTTCCTTGGTTGTTGATACCAGAAGCTGGGGGCGGTGTTACCTCACCTGCCATATGTTGTCCTTGTGTTTCTCTTTGGTTTGCTAGAAGCTGGTCTACTTCTGGCTCTGCCTGAAGTGCCTGCTACCTAGTGACTGGGAATAGCGTGCTTGGGAAAAGATCCACCTCATTTACAACACAGTTTAATTATAGAAGAACTTGTAAAACTAATGTTTCCTTGCTAATTTTGTTCTCAGTTTCAGTCTTTTTTTGTTTAGCAGATGTGTTTTCATTACACCCCATTTGAGAATTTTGAAACAAGTTCTCAACAGAACCCGTTTTCTAAACAAATCTGCAGATATGCATACTGTAAACCTCACACTGAGCTTTCCAGCTGTGACAACGGAAGAATAAATAATTTTCTCAAGAATTATCATCCTGGATTTCGAAGATGAAATTCATTTGGGGATATTATCATCAAACATATAATCCCCTTCATTCCCAGGGGAGGCCACAAAGAGTCCTTGTGAGCACAGAGCAGGAGGGTGGCTGCCTGCAGTCCACCGGGACAGAACGCAGAAGGAACAGACTCTGTCGCCCTGTTGACTTCACATTTTCCAGACTCTAGAATCACGACAAAAGAAACGTCTGTTGTGAAAACAACTTAGTTGATAGCATTTGCATACTGCGGTCCAATTCCATGAAGATAGGTACTATAACTGCGTTAATACTGATAGAATGGTTTCCTGATAGAAGCAGAAATGCTCATCTGACGTCATTCCTGTGGGGCACTGGACTAGAGAAGGAAAAAGCAAAGGACAAGATGGCAAGGTGCATGCACTCCTGGCCATCAAGTCAACTGAGTGCAAACAGGTCCCCAAGAAACCCCTGCCATAAAGACCCTCAGGGTCCAGACCCATGCACAAATAAACAGTCCCCCTCCAGGCTTGCTCAGCTCTATTACATTTGCTCTATTAAGCAATATAATAAAACCAGAGAAGTTGACACCTTACATGGTGGTGATATTTGTCAAGTGAATTTGAATTTGTTTTATAGAATTATATAGAAGTTTAAAATGATTAGTTTTTGGGCTAGCTGAGAACTATTCAAAGGTACAATGAAAGAACCCATATGAACTCGTTGCTATGACTAAATTATATCTTTATGGAATTCCAAATAATATCATGTAAGAAATTGGATTCAGAAGCAGTTGTTAAATATGATTTTGAGTAATTACATAATAGGAACAAAGTACCTCCCTTCTGGTTCTGTGAGACACTAAAAGGCAACTCACACACACAGATTCTCCCTCTCTCTTAGTAGTCAGTGAGAGGTAAGTTATGTCACAAATACTGTTGTCATCCAGAGACTGGGGATATGGCGGGGTTGGGGGGAGCCATACAAAGAAATTCATCTCTGAGTCATATCTTAAATCATGTAGGAGCTCTTAGAAAGCTGCTTTTTGTACTCATTTGTTGAGCCCACAGTAGTGTTATAAATTGCCCTTAAAAGTCTGCTCAATAGCAATGATTCATTAATTACAAGATGTTCCAGATTTTTAAATGGTTAGTATGGGAGAGAATAAATACTAACTTAGCTGTTGGCTGTGCTTTGTTTTCAAATGAAGCTACATTAAGGTTTGCTTATAAGTGAGCTGAAATAAATAATGGGGTTGGCTGTGATACAATCTTAAAGCTGAATCACAGAAGAAAACACATCAGATGTTACAAAGTTAGATATGATTCAGAAAAACCTAGGCAGTAAGAAAGCAGTCAGGACATCCTCAAAAGGCGACCTTTGCCATTTTAGCAATGGATTTTGAAGTTATTTTGGGTGAATATAATGCTACACAATCCTTTTCTATTTTACATGTGCACCTTAGCCTAATCAATGTCATGTAGCCTACAGTTCATGCAATAACGTCTTTAAGCTCCTCTGCCTGTTGAGGAATTCCAGCACTTACTGGCTTAAATCACTGCTCACGGCAGACCCGAGGGTCTGGAGGCAGAGTGTGTTTTGTCTCGAGGTGCACCAGGAAAAACGGTCTCATTT
Organism: Ochotona princeps; assembly: GCF_030435755.1. NCBI lineage: Eukaryota > Metazoa > Chordata > Mammalia > Lagomorpha > Ochotonidae > Ochotona > Ochotona princeps. Next base: position 4,301,554 of record NC_080859.1, read on the forward strand.
GAATTCAGGCACTTTGATTGGCAAGGATAGGACATGTCCTAGAAATACCAAAGCCCACTAATGTACATAGAGTAGCTTTAATTTAACCAACTAAAGCTCATTTTTTGTCGCTTGGAAGGCCCTGGCTGTCATCCATTAAAGCTCATTTATAGCCACTAAATGTACTAAATTAGTGGATTCTTGGTTGTTGATGGAGAAATGAGTAGCAAAGTACTTCTGAGCTATCTGTAGATGGGACTTCGGGAATGGAATGCCAGGGACTGATTAGCACCCAGGACGAAACTTTATCTCAAAAACACACACAGAGGGGCCAGACTGCATGAGACACTTGAGAACTGAGTGGGTTAGTTTCTGTTCAAACTGAATTTCGACTAGAATGTATTTGGTGTCAACCATATGTGCTGAGATCCACCTTGACTCGAAGTAGATTAGTGCTCATCGTAGTGCCTTCTGCTGTGAATGATTGCAATTGCTTTTGACTGGAGTTTCTCCATTTCCATTGTGCTGAGCTGAGGCTTGGCTGTGTAACTTCACTTGGCCAACGTAAGAAGACCATACCAGAAGCCTGGTAATGTTGTAAGCAGAGGATGAACAGCAGTTTGGGTCCATTATTAGAACATGGAGGAGAGCTGTACGTGACTCAGAGATGGATAGTGCGACTGGGAAATGACATTGCTGGTGTATGCCAGGGAGGTTTGGGGGATGCTGGGCACCCTAACATCTAAGACAGCCTGACAGGGTAGCTGTAAACAAATCCAAAGGCTGCCTATGCTTCATCCACACCTCTGGAGTGTGGGATCTGAGTGGTACCTAGTCTGGGGTTGGCCTCTCTGACTGCCACGCTTACTAGCTTTGGAGTTACTTTTTTGTCCACTCTGCATTTTCACCTCACTGAAATGCACATCATTAAAAAATTATACTTTTACAATAGCTAGCAGTATAATTCTAAGATTTTTATGAAGATTAGTCAATGTGATTAAAATACTTAGAATAAGGCCATATGTTACCTAAATGTTTTCTTATTAAATAACTCCATGTGGGCCCAGCATGATGGCTCAGCGACTAGATCCTCACCTTGCATGCACCAGGTCCAAAATGCGTGCCAGTTCATGTCCCGGCTGCTGTACTGCCTATCCTGCTCCCTTTTCATAGCCTGAGAAAACAGAAGAGGAAGGTCCCTGCTGGGAGACCTGAAACAAGCTACTGGTTCCTGGTTCTGGAACAGCTCAGTTCTGCTGTTGTCGCCACTTATGGAATCAATCAGTGGATGAAAGATCTTGGTCTGTCTCTCCTTCTCTGTGTAAGTCTTCCTTTCTAATAAAACAAACAAACAAACAAAAAACTCAGTGCCTTTAGAAGCACATGATTTAATTCCTCAAGAAAAACTGATCGTCATAGTATTACTTTTAAATGTAGATTGAAATTCAAAAATACATGTACTAATTTTTGAAAGAATTAAGAGAAACAAAGACAGAAAAACAGGTAGAATGAGGCCTTCCATTTGCTAATTCACTCCTCAAATGCCTTCAGCAGGTACTTACTAAAATCACAACGCCATACTTTTTAAAATGGCATTTCACAAGGTCATAAAACAAGAGCCAGTTGATGCGCAGAGTGTTGCCTTTTTCCCAGCTGACCCGGGGCTCTGATGTCTGACCTTCTCGGCAGCTCCACGGGGCTTGCCTGGAACCGCGCATGGTTCTGTAGGGAAGTAGCATTGATGCAATCTTTCCCTGTAACTTTGAGTTTTCTTCTTTGATGCTGCACCGAAATTCCACGTGTGGTGGCTTCTTAATGCTGCATTGCAAAAGCTGACTTTTCATCCGTGACTTTTTCCTACTCCGTTGTGCTGAGATCCACAGGTCTGTGTGGCACGCGGAGGAAATCAGCTGTTCATCGTGCCTGAGTTTGTGACAACACACATTGTCCACTTGTAGATTCAGTTCACTGTGCTACCTACGTCTTTCCAGGTGTGGACAGGTTTCATGTTATGGGATCAAGCACCACATTCATTAGTATTCCATCAGAAAGGGCTCTGGGTTCAGGGTTGCTCTCGGCTTCCCAGTGATAGGTTCTTATTGGAAACTGTATCTTATCATGTGTAACAAAGATGGTCAAGTTGTTTTCCTGAGCTTGTAGGCTCTCTGTGTTCATTTTTGAGTACATTTGGGGGTCAGTGCCCCACACATCAGTAGTTCTACCTGCAACCATTTTTGTAATACTGTAACAAATGTCAACCAAATGGCAAAAAAAGAAATGATTTTATGATGTTTTTATAGGGATTGTTTCTAACTTTCAGAAACTCAGCTATAGTTTTGGGGACTAGGGCTCCACAGACACACTCCAAAAGTTCTAGATAAATGGCCCTCACCTTTGTTTTTAGTTTTGGGATAAGAGACTTCTTTAAGAATCTGACCAGAAAAAAAAACATATGATAACCATTGTCATCTATGTGGATCAGCTAATTAGTGTCATGAGTATGCTAATCATGGCAATACATGGTCCTATGTAAACTGTGAGAAGATATTACCATACCCATTTATGACTAAGACAATGATGGGTGAGAAAGACTAAGTAGCAATGCCAGTTTTTCCTATTATGAGAATTGAATCTTGACATCTCTCATAAATGAATGCTAACACTATGCATGACTTTATTTGTCAATAGACACATATTTGGGTATAACTTTGAGGTGATTCAGGGACCTCCAAATTTCAATTTAGATTGTCCTAGAATTCAGATCACTTATTCATATTCCAAGTAAGACTTCTCCCCGGAGGATTGGCCATGCTGCCCTATTTACATTCCAGCAGAAAATTCTTAATTTGTCCTGTTCCTTAATTCCTGTTCCTATATAGCTTCCCACGCTGAAAATTCAGTCTTACTTTGGGTGATTATTGAAAAATTTTGCAGCGAAACCATGGACAATGTTCTTTTGAAAGTCCGGATATGTTTCTGGAGAGTTGGTGGGACCACAGGTTGGCCGGAGACCCTCATATCTCCCTGGGCTAATCAGCCATTCTTCATTTCCCAGGGTGTGTTACTTCCTTTCAGATGCAAATTGCTTGGCAGCAGGAACTGGCTCCAGGCCTTGGTAGCCTTCTGTGTGGCATCACCAGCCTGCCTCTAGATAAGCAAGATGTGACAAGCAGGGGTCCCAGTTTCCCCTGCTGAGGACTGAAGATCTAACAGAGGCTGTTATTTCCTGTTTCATTGCTCCTTCTTGAATGGTAGCTTCTAGAATCAGTGGAGACTCAGCTGGGAGATATCAGTTATCAGGTACCCAGCGAATCACTGAATTTGGCCGAGGGAGTGTAGCTGGGCCATCAGGATGGGACACAGTGTTGTCTTCAGAGGGCGAAGGGCATGGCTCCAGGCTTGCCGCGGCCTTCTGCACTTGAATGGCTGAGAGAAGAGTAGGTACTGCTACCAAAACTTCACCTAATGCACACTCCTCCCCACACGAGGCATCGCCCTTCTGTTCAGCTCAGGTTAGCCAAGCAAACACACCGAGATAGGAGGTTCCTGGCCTCAGGGTCGTCTATGGGCTGGAAAAGCTAGGAAATATGGAACTTTGCTTCAGCAAACACAAAATTTCCATGACATTCTTCTCACCTGTTCTTGGTGATATGAAAAAATTCTCAGCAGTGAGGGTGAGCTCTCTCTTGCATCAAGAACTATTAAGAGCACCTGTGTAGTTTCACCTGCGCTCTTGTTAGAAGCCTTCAAGTGGCAGGCACTCACAAAACCCTTTCCTGAAATGTGCCAAGTTTTATTTGAGTCTGCTGGATGACTTTGGCTCTGTCCTCCACCTTCAAATCAGTCCTCTGCCTCCCTCACCTTCCTCGAGAACAGAGCAGGCCCTCTGGCTGTTCCCGGGACCCTGGGGAAGCCAGGAAGTAAAGGTTGCCTTCCCACAGTCAAAACCCAGCAGTCTCGGGTCTGAGGCCAGCTCTGCTCATCGCTACTGGGGCTGCTGGATTAGCTGCTAGATTTGTTGCTTGAAAGGGCGTTTCAGTTTCATGCACAGAATGATAGGTTAGGCCGATGGGGCTCATCTGGTAAAAACGCAGGAGGCCTGGCGCCAATCAAGCCCTCATGGCCGCCAGCTAATGAGCCGCACGTGCTTGCGTTACTTTATCTTCGGGGGAGTGGATCCGTGAGGACGTGAGGTGGAGCGCCTCTCCACGCCAGCTCCTTCCGTGGCTCCCGTCACTCAGGGGAAGTGCTGTCCGGGAGCTGCCTGCAGGAGATAGGTAAGTGGGGCATATTCTCTCTCTTTCTCCTCTTCTTCAGCCGACACTTTGCTGGTGTTCCTGCTCTTTCCTTGGGATTTTTTATTTTTAAAAGGTTTATTTTTATGGGAAAAACAGATTTACAGAGACAAGGAATGGAAAGCTCTTTCGCCCACTGGTTCACTCCCCAAGTGGTCGTAGTAACCAGAGCTGAGCTGGTCTGAAGCCAGGAGCTTCTTCCAGGTCTTCCACACGGGTGCAGGGTCCCAAGACTTTGGGCCATCCTCTATTGCTTTCCCAGGGCACAAGCAGGGAGCTTGGATGGGAAGCGGAGCAGCCAGAACATGAATTGGTATCTATAGGGGCCTTGGCCCTTGCCAGGCAAGGACGTTAGTCACTGGACCACCGCGCCGGGCCCTCCTCGGAAACTTCGTCTCTCACGAGCCTTCCAGGTTTCCCGTGCACCTCCTGCCCCTGCTTCCCGGGAAAATCTCACTTTTCGTGCCTGCCACTCTCCCACACATGCTGTCGCTGTGTTAGATTTTCCTGGACAGAAGGTGGTATTGCTGTGACGCTTCTCCATGGTCTGCTCTTTCTACTGAAACATTTGTTCCGTTGAGTAGACCCCTTTCATTTAATGCCGCACACTTAGAACATGCTGGTGCCCAAAAATCGCTTGTGGGGGGAAAAAAAGTGCTCCCTGACCCTCTGAGGCTTCTCTCTGGTTTGATTTTCCCGAGATGCCCAGTAAATTGTATTAGCTTAAGCAAATACCTTGTAGAAGGTAATTGAATCAACAGATGACCTATTGAGATGTGTCTTTAAAAGTAACTGTGAAAGGCAACTTTGACCAAGTCTTTCTAATGCATGGAGTTGTGGATTTTCTGTACTCATTTTGGGGTCATTTCCAGAAACACCAGGGAAACATTTCTCCTTTAGTGTGGCTCACCCCCAACACTTAATTCCATTGCTAAAACATGTAGGAAAGGTTTCTCATTAGTCATAAAGACTTGTAAGAAAAATCAGTTACTCAAAGTAGGTGTGTGTGGAAATCAATTGTTTTACACTTGGTGTTCTTTCTGTTAATTGGGGAGTGAGTTCTTTGGTAGGTAGAAAGAACTTAACCAGCAAAACAGTAGAGCCCAAAGTTGTAAAAACCTAGTGACCCAACAGCAAGCGTGAGGATGACCTAGATGATGCTACTTTCTGTTCTTTTTCCCAAAAGACTAAATGCAGTGACTCAGTATGGAGGCTGCTGAGCTTCCAGACCTTGAATGTGAAGTGTTGTTGGCATGCCTGGCAGTAGTCTCATTCACTCCTCAATAAACCAAGTCGAAATACACGCACACGCACACAGTGCAGAAAGTGGTCTTTATTCGGCATGCGGGGTGGTTGTTCACTTCTGCTACTTCGGGAGGCTTGAAACCAGGTAGAGGTTTTCTTTGCACTTGTGAAGTTATTTGGGCTTTCAAGTTCTAAGAAAATCTCACAAAGGTTTTATATCATCCATGACTAGTTTTCACTCCCAAGAAGCAGGATCTGCTTGACCAAGGTTCAGGACAGGTGATTCTAATTCAGGCTGTTTTTATTACCGTGACACGTGATGCAGACTTACAGTCCACGGTTCCATCCTTGCTCATTGGCTATTTAAAATGTAATCATGATAAAATATTCATTCTCCTTAATGCGTTCTCTTGGAGCACATCTTTCAGTTTGAAAAGTATCGGTGTGATCCGAACACCCAGCAAAGCTGTGGGTTGTGTGTGTGTAGACATATACCACTAGAGTCGGTGAGTGCGTGCAGGCATGGCACGATCTTCCTTCCAGAAGGGAAGTGAGTAGATGAGTGTCAGGATGTGCTACAGGTTTCCACTAACGAATGATCAAAGTGTTCCAAAGTAGTAGTGCCAAGGGAATTGGTGAAGGTGAATTTGCTGACACTTTATCATGAATTTAGTAACTGAATTTAAAAAAACTGATTCAGTAGTATCACGCCCAATTTCAGTCAAGTTGCTTAATATGAGGAGTAAATCTGGGTAAGAGATTGCTAAATTCAAATGGCTATATCCTCCAAACAAGAAGTACAGAGACGAAAGTCAGGTTCTTATTTTTCTTGTCTTGGCTGGGATGGGGGCTCTCAGATGTGTGTTTTGTGTCTTCTCGCTGGACGGTGTGTGAGTGCTCTGTTGGTGTCCCCCTTCTTTCATCCTCATTCAGAGCTAGCCCTAACTGGCCATCTTCACTAGCGGTGAAACTGATGTGAAACTGAACAGATTGCCCCTCTGGGTCTCAATTTCCATATTTGAAAAATGGAAAATGTTCAAGTGGATGTAAAGATGGAATGATTTTGTAAATGTAAGGCACTTAGAATTTTGCCTGGATTATTAGGACGTGCTGAGTGTCAAGCACTTTATTGTCTGGGTTGTTATCTTCTGCCCATTGGATTGGCTCCACAATTCATTTCCCTAGGAAGTGGCATTGAGTTGGGCCAACCTTGCAAAGTGATCTTAATAAAAGATCCTGTTTATGCTTCTGTACTCAGAGGCCATGTTCAAATGACTACAGCTCATATTTTGTGAGCACACTGAGGATCTAGGATCCTTACGCATGAGAAGAACTTCTCACAGCTGAGCCAGAGCTCGTGTGCAAAACGGTCACCCAGAACACGAGGTGAAAATAAAGTTGCATCCCATCTTCCAAGCTTCTGTTTCATAGGGTGGCCCAAGAATTTGCCATCCTGAAAGGCGGTTGTGGCGCTGAGAACTCATGAGCCACAATTGGAGTAGAAAAAGCAAAACAAAATAAAAATACCCCAAGATAGTGAATTTATGTATGGGCCTCATCTATCACTTTGCCTTTCCTCTTAATCCACACGTTTCTCTTCAGTACTTTGTTTCTGAAACTTCTAGGTTCAAGTTTAGAAAGTGGGGATACCTGGATTCCAGGAAGGGAAGGGAAACATGAGGCCTAGAAGATAATAAAAGACCATGGTTATTTGGACCAAAAATCTGTAAACAAATAGCATGTATAGTCACGTCAGAACAGGTGGCCAGGGAGCCTAGCTTGTGCTTTGCACAGGTGATTCTTGTTCTGAGGGAAGATACAGACACTGGTCAAAAATGCCCTTTATTTCTTTCAAAAGGGTTCAGAATGTGTTGTTGTGTTGCCCTCCGTCCTCTTGTGCTTGTAGACTTTGACTAAATCAGGAATTTAGATTTCATGGGTGATGTCGCAGGTGTGAGATCAATGATGCGACCACAGATTGTTCTTAGCAGCTACCAAGCTTGGTGTATAAGAACATTAGCAAGAACCACAGCACCATTTCACTTGTGAAATTCTGTTTTTTTTTTTTTTAACTTCAGGAGTCTAACTTGTGGATGAGGACTCGGGCTGAATAAGGCCATCTCAGAATGGCTCACGATGTTCTTATTTTGTGAAAATTAAGCAAAACCCTCCAACTGCAGAAGTTCTACAAACTTGCAGACACTTGAAATGAGCAGTTGGATTTACCCAACAGAGTCTATCCAACGGATCATGTCTACACACTGTCTCTTCTTACAGGTAAGTTGCTATTTTGCCATCCTTTAAAAAGCGGCCATTAATACCAACTGCAAACAGAGCCCTTCCAAGTTCAAGAAAGAGTTCATTCATTTAACACTGTAGACCAGGAGCAGTTTCCATCACACCTGCAACAAAGTTTGACCTTGTCTTGGAAACACTTTACCTTAATGGGTATGTGCATTTACAAACATTGATTTTTTGAAACATCTAATTTAACATTTAGCCAAACTTTAATACACAGTGACTTGGTGGAGGCTCCCCGAGGTACCTCTGTCAGGAGGCCATGTGTAAGCCATCCAGAGACTAGTGACCACAGGCATGAAGCCTGGACTGGGGGGTTTGAAACAGTGGCCAAAGAAAACGGTGTCTTATAAAATGGGCATGTTATTCAGGAACAAAGTTGCCCTTTGGAGAAGTGCATGTTTGGACAATCTCCAATGTCGGGGTGCCAGGAAGCAACGGAAGAGTTAAAATGGAGTCCTTGAGACGGACACTTTAACGATCTTGGAGTTGAAACATCTGGCTCTCCACCAGAAGCACCATTTTTAGGGAGAGAGAAGTGGCTCAAGAGGGAGATGCACTTTGCCGAGACTGGATGCACAACTGTGCTGTGTGTGCGCCCTCTGCAGCTGCCTCTCCAAGGAGAATAACAGCAAGGGTGTGTGTATTCCTCCACCCACCAACTGGGGTCTCATGGGGAGAGAAAAGACTGTCTTCTGCAGGCTGGGTTGTCCGAATCCTTGAGCACCATCACTGATAGCCTAGAAGTCTGTGTGCGTGACTCTTGGAGCTGGCCCGGGCCTCGTGAGTCCAGTCCGAGTGGCGGGAAGCAGCTTGCAGCTGCACTCACTCAGCTTTCTGCTGTTGAGATGGCCACAGAGGAAGTGGAAACTGGACTTTGAGTAGCACAGGAACCTGGCTGCCGGAGTGCCAGGGCTGAAAATGTAGCAGTGAGCTGAGTGCTACCCTTGCCCTGCCTCTTAAAGAGATTCGACTATCTCATTTGATCATCTCTGGGTTAGGAACATGAAATGTAGCTTTCGTTTCTGCGTGAATGAGACAATCTATGTGCAGGTCCGAAGAGCCTGAGAAAGGAGCTACCTCTCTGTGGTGCAGAGCAGCTCCTGGGTGCAGGATGAGCCCCCTGCAGGTCCTGCCAGCGAGGTGCCCACACTGCAAGCCCTGCTCTGCCATGGCTAGGCTTGCTGAGCTGTGGTGGGTGTCTCGTTCAGTTGCTGATCTTAGAGGAGTCGGGCTGCAGAAGCGTCTTGGCATCAGAGCCACGCCCCTCCCTAGCCATTTGGTTCTCCAAAGCATGCTTGAATTTCAAGTGAATTTCCAGATCGTTTGCATTCAGACGGAAGAGCCAAAACATTCTGAGATGAATTTTGATATGGACGATTTGTGCTCGCTTTGCTTTTATTAGGAACAGTTGAGTCTCAGTTATCTACCAGGCATATTTTCAAAGATGGGAGGATAATGGGAGCCAAGCAGGTGGACCCTGATGTGAGAATTCCTGTGAAAGAATCTGGGATGTTTTGGTTGTACTCAGTTTATGCCATGATTGAGCATGCTGTGGGAAGGTGGGTTTGGGGATTGGGAAGAGGGTTATGCTGCTGAAAACTTAGTTCTTTGCATGTTTCTTGCCTATGGACTCTTCTGAAGTTCTGAAATTTGGGATTAAGCAGAAGTCTTCCTTCTATCATTGTATGCTTTAATGTTTTCCAAAACTGAGTGGGGCACTGGTCATGTAGCTTTCCATTTTCTTCCAACATTATCATTTTTCTATAATGCAACATTAGAGAGGAGGGCGTTTGCTACCACAACTGCATCACCCATGTCCCATATCAAAGGGCTGCTTTCTCTGTTCCCAGTTTGGTTTCCTGCAAATGCCCACCTTGGGCAGCAGCTGATGGCTCAAGGGCTTGGGTCCCTGCCACCTTCATGAGCAACTGGAGTGCCCCCGCTGTTTGCAGGCATCTGACGAGTGACCCAGTCGTGGGATTTCTGCTCTCACAGATAAAATGAAAAACAAGATTGAAAGCAAGCAAATGTAATGTTGTAATCCTTTGTGAATGGAAAACAATGTATCAGTAAGGACTCCTTAAATGATCAGCCCATTCCCCTCTGATATTGAAGCAACACATACAGTAGTTAAAGACACATCTGGGGCTTGGACTAGACTGGTATTACATGTATTCTATAGGACAGTGATACTATATTTTAATGGTTTTCCATAATATATTTCCATATCAAGTATGACTTATTTTCCTCGTTAATAACATTTATATAATATTTACAAATTGATCACTTATCCTTCTAGATATACTGAAATCATTCCCAAAATACAAAATTTAGAACTTTATTTGAATTATGGTAGTCCATAATTGTATTGTTTTTAGTTTGATTAGTGTTTAATTTCTCTTTAAATAATTGGAAGTGAGATTCTCCTCCGGTTGATTGTTTCTGAAGCAACTAGGGCTGGGCCATGCTGAAGCCCAGGAGCTTTGTCTGGGTCTTCCGCACGGGCAGCAGGAGCCAAAGCATTTGTGCCATCTTCTACTGCTTTCCCAGGCTTAATACTGGGGGGCTGGATCAGACGTGACACAGCCAGACTTGAGCACCAGCAACCCGTATGGACACTGGTTCTAGGCAGTGGCTTAACTCAACATGGCATACTGCCAGCTCCTCCATGGAGGTTTTTCCTCTGTGTACTTTGAGTCTTGAAAAGACAGTATTTTCCTTTGTACAATTACATAAGATTTGGCTGAAAGATTTGTTAGAAAGAGATCTTTCATCTGTTGACTTACTCCCCACATGGCCACAACAGCCACAGGTAGGCAAGGCTAAAGCCAAAAATTTCATCTAGACCTCTGAAAAGAGTTCAGGGGCCAAAGAACCGGCGGGGGGGGGGGGCGGTTGTTTCAGAAATGGAACAGTCAGGACCAAAAACAGCACCTATGTGGGATGCAGGCCTGGCAGGTGGTGACTTGTGCCGCTGTCCCATGACCCAGGCTCCACCTACATAGTTTTTCTGTGCTTGAGGAAGCTAGAGAGCCAGCAGACCCACAGTGTCCTTCCCATGACTGTTTTGTAAATTTCTTACAGGGTTCGCCGTTCAACTCCGTTGTTGTTGATATGTGATTATGCAGCCCATGAAAGTCTATGATGATTATGTATTGAGAAACTATCTACTAGCAATATAGTGAATTTCAGTTTAATATTTCTTCCTTAGATTAATTCATTGGAAGTGTCTGAGAGGGGGAGGATGGGAGGGAGCATATGTCTTCCATCCACTGGCTCACTTCCCACATCACTGCAGCAGGACCGCAACAGGCTGAGGACAGGAGATAGAAACTTCACCCGAGTGTTCCACAGGAAAGGCAAGCCTAAGACCTGGTGCATTGCTCGGAAGCTGGACCGGAAGTAGAGTAGTTAGGACTGCTGTTAGCCCTCCAGTATGGGAGGTCAGCATTGTAAGTGGCAGCTTAACTCGCTGTGCCACACATGGGTACCTTTGTCAATTTCGTTTTGTGAGCTGGATATTTACCACATCTTTCTTTTTGTTTTGTATTTTCCTGATAAGTTTTCCTCCCTGGTTTTTAAATGTTTTGCCTAATTTTATTTTAGATAGTTCTTAATTTGGATAGCATTTTGGTACAGAGGAACTGGTATAACTTAAAGTGCAAATTAACTCAAACAGCATCTGTCCTGAATTAGGGGAGTGAGTGGGAACAGGTGGCAGCTCCTCTTCATTCATGGGAAAATGAAATCTCTTGGTCCCTTGCTTTTGCATGAACTCGTAGACAAGAGAAAGAGTGGGATTTTAAAGTTCACTTTTTGAAGTTGGTAAGAATACAAGGGTTGCTTGAGATGTGATATTAGTAAAACTTTGGAAAAGCAAAGGTGGGGCAAATGCCTATTTGTGGCTTGGCATCCAGAGTAAAAGGAAAGGCTGTTGAGTTTACTGCAAGCACAGTGCTGAGGGTTCTTGGCCGCGTGAGGGACCTGGAGATTGGCAGGGACTCTTAGGTGAAAGGAGCACACACAGGCACCGCTCATGGGCCCCAAACTCGAGGAATGACTAAAGCCCACACCGCCAGTTCTTCTCGGGGAGTGAGGAAGAGCAACTCTGGGAAGGAGAAGTAGGAGCTGGAAAGGAAATCGGGTGCAAGTGGGACTTAGGGTCAGCAGTGAGGACTCGGAATGCAGCAGTGACTAGAACAGACCAGTCTAGAAAACAGATCTGTTATGGAGGATTTGCTGCAGTCTTACAAGAGAAGGTAATTCACCACTAACTGCATCACACACATTTGAAATTTTTTCCCCAGTGTTTCCTGGCAGTGTTTGCCTTCTAATGAGAGGCATAATCCGTTTAATCATCCTACCTAGTGCATTTGGGTTTATTAGCATCTTATCATTTTGTGTCCTTTTTATGATTGCTTATTATTCTGTCCTGCCCTGTTGGCTTCCAGGATTTGTAAGTTGTGTGAGCTAGATATTTTTAGCGGTGGTTACACATGACATTTGAAAGTGTTGGATTTATTGTTAAACGGTCAACGTGAGGAATAGAGTGGTAGTTAGGAGCTGTGCTAGATGAGATTGTAGCCTTCATTGTGCTTCCCCATTCCTCGCTGCCATTTCTCAGTGTTGTTATTAACCCTGACTGTTCATTCTTGTTCTGTTTTGATCGCTGTTCATCCCTGTGTGGGTGGGAAACATCCCTTTTCAGAAAGGTTACATGCCTGGTTATATTTTCTGAGCACCTGGATGGCTGAAAATGTCTCTTTATAGATTTTCCACGTGAATGAAATTTAAAAATGGCAAAATAATCTTGGGTTGCAATTTCGTTAAATATTCCTAAGATTCTGAGAATATCGTTTGATCATCTTCTGATGTAACGTTTAAAGGCAATGTAGATTTCTTCTGAACGTTACCCGCTTTCCTATTGGGAGCAGAATGCCTCCTGTCCCCGTGTGTTGTAAACACAGGTGCCGTAACCAGAGCATCGCTCAGCGTTGCTCTTCTCATTATTAATATGTACGTTTGTCAAACTCCTTTGATAAAGATCTTAGGTCTTTGTGGCAGTAGGTATGCCTACCCTGATTTAAATATTACACCCGTCTCAAAATCCCACAGATGGCCTATGATACAGAGAACATAACTATTATCAGAACGTGTTTAAACCTGCACTAATTCTGAAATTCAAATAAGAATGAGGTTATATTTCAGTTCATGCTTTGTTTTTTTAAAGGCACAGAAGGCAGGTCGAAGATTGAGTGCATGCCCTGGCTAACTCCCTAAAAGCCCTCAACAAGAAGGGCTGGGCCGTGGCCAGAGGTTTGGAGCCTGCACCCCATCTGCACGTCCCCACGAGTGTCACAGACTCACATGGGCCATTACTCCTGCCGGCTACAGTGGACACCGACAGGAAGCTAGACAGGCATGCAAGCCAGGAATCAAATCAGGTACCCAGTGCCATTTTCTTACCCATTGTTGAAATGATCTGTTGATTTGTGGATTTCTTTAAAAAGTCATTATTGCTTTTCCTAGCATGTATGTTACAGGTTAGGTTCTGACTCTCACATCTGATGTTTTTCATTGCCTTGATTCCATCTCGTGTTTTTTGGCTGACTTCCCGAGTTTATATTCCATTCCTGCACAATAAGCTTAGGAAGAAGAGCCAAGTCTTGGTTGACTCCGTAGGAAGGAAGAGAGCTGCGGTTAGAGGTATGGAGACTCTACGCAACTCAATAACAACTTGCTTTTTTATTGTTGCCTGTGCAAACAACTGCAGGAAGAGCAGTTCAGAGCCGAGGCTGTGTTTTCAATTCTGGTGGGGCTTCATGTTGCTGCATTTAAATAATGAATCTAAAAATTAATAATCAGAACTATAGTAATTGCAAGTCAGCCTTTTCATGTGACCACCTGGAGTTTTTATTTGTGTTTAAATTTTGAAGCAGTTAAACAGAGTGAGTGAGAACTGTTGGTGCAATATTTTTGCTGGTTAAGCACAATGTTAAGTTCATGCATAAAATATTAGGCAGCATTTAAATGATAACTTAAAAGTTTAGTCTTTTCTGTGTTACGATTTAAAAGTGAGTAACTTACTACAGCTCGTTACATTTTGTCAAAGAAAAAGGATGCTTAAATACTGATCTGCTCTGGTTATCAAATATGCTGGATGTGTTGCTGTCAACCGTTATGAATTGTGAGCTCTTGGTAGTGGTTTGAGTTGGGATTGGGTAAGGTTCCTCGTTGGGACAGCAATCTGTTCAGTCTCGGTTGCTGATACTTCCTCGTCTGAGTGCTGACTCTGGAATCAAAGCTGCGTCAATATGCAGATGCGGCTTGCTGCAGCTATCTGGGCTGCCTTGACCTGCTTTCTCACCCTGGACCCCAACCCTGTGCGCATGGAGCTGTCTTGGACTATTTTAAAATACTTCCACACTTAATTTTCTAGACAAACTACACTTTTGCCGCTCTTCAAGCTGCTTTCAATTCAGTCTCATCTCTATTCTATCTTGAGGAAATCCACTAAAGTGTCTAGTGTTTGGTGGCAGCCAATTCTCGTTCCAGATTGGAATGGGTTTTCCCCCACCGGATACTTCATTCCCATTGATATCTATAGGGGTACTGGGAAGATGTATTGTCATACATCTTTATTTTGTCCTACCTTCTCTGCTTCTTAGTGATTTCAGTTTCCCCAGTTCACCCTCCATGAAATGCATCTGCAAAATGTGTTAATCAACAAGGAACGCATGTGTTTGTATGCACATGTGCTTGTGCAGGGTTTGCATACATGTGAATTAATTTTAAAGACTTGCAGCTGTTGGAAGGAAGTTATTGAATAACCCCATAATTCTAATATACTGAATGAATTTCATATATTCATGGAGCTCTATTTTTCTTTCTTATGAAGGAATTCATATTAGGTGTCTGAACAAGAGTGGTATGACACATTATTGGCTTGGCATTCTTAACAGTTTTACATTTCTGCAGTCATAAAAGAGGAGACCCAGAAAATAGCTTTAAACAGTTCAGGAAATGCAGTTCTTATGATTCCAAAGGCAACACCCACAGCAGCTTGAAGAGGGACTAGAGTAGGTTAAGAATTACAATTCTAAAGCTGAAAATTTAGAATTGGCTTGGGGAACTCTTGTTTACCTAAGAATTTACGGTTCCTCATTTCTCTCCCATATATAGCAGAGCTGATGTTTTTCTAGTCCTCTATTTCCTCACTGTAACCCACCTTCAGAGCAACCTATTGAGCACACGCTGACCCAGTCCAGGGCTCTGGGAAAAGGAGAGTGCACATGACTTTGGCTGCAGGTCGGACAAGATGCACAACTTCTGAGAGACGCCAGAAGGACTTCCATAGTTCTCTACTGAGCTCAGAGTCCAGGATCTGTAGACTGTGGTTACTTCTGTAGATTGGTATGGTTCCTTGAGAAACGAATGCAGCGTTGAAGAGGTAAATTTGTGAAGATAGGAGAAGGAAGGCTATTTGATAATGGCAACTCTTTAAAGGAGAATAGAACTCTATGGGACAGAAACCAATCATTTCGATGGGAGGAGTCAGAGTTAGAGACATCTTCTATCTGCTGATTCACTCCCTCAATGCATGGAATGGCCAGGGCTGGAAGAGACCGGAGTCGGGATCTTGGAACTCCATGCATGTCTCCAATAAGTTCAGGGTTCCAAGCACCTGGGCCATCTTCCAGGTCCCTGCTAATGTGCGTGGATCAGAAGCACAACAGCCAGGCTCAAACCATCATTGTTCTCATAGTACACATAGGCATCACAGGCAGTGGCTTCATGTGCTACACCACCATGTCAGTACTCAGTCCCTGGTTTATAGTGCTTGTTTCATGTCTCTTTGAACTCCAGTATCCTAAATGATATCTACTGTATTGTAGAAATCCAAATATGTTAAATGAAGGAGTGACTAAGATAATTATATGGTTTTAAGTTGAACCTTATGCTGTTGATGTTAGACTGTTAGGAGCTCCTGGCTCCTGGCTTTTGCTTGGTTCAACAGTGGCCATTATAATCATTTGGGGAGTGAACCAGGATATGAAAGACATTCCCTCTGTCTCTCCCTTCTCCCTCCTTCCTCTCTCTCTTTATAACTCTGCTTTACACGTAAACAAAGCTTTTAAAAACCATATGGAGCTGTAACTGCATTTACTCACATTTAACTTGGGGCTGAAAAGATTTTAAGAGTGCTACAGCCCCTTTGGCAGACGGGCCTTCCAGCAGTGGCAACAGAGGGGTGCAGATACCATTCAAGGGACCTGGACAACAATGTAGGTGAGAAAGCTTCCCAATTTTCTTGAGTTTGAACCATGATATAAATTTTTCTGGATTTCTAATGAAAAACTGAGCGTACCAATGGTGCTGTAGTAATTACACTGCTTTCTTAACAGTGAAAGGACCCTAAGGGCCAAGGGTACCCTTGGGAAGTCATTGGGAGTGGGGTAGGGGTAAAGAAGTCTCTCTAGCATGCTGCTCACATGGAATATTCTACAACACTGCTTCCAAATGCTTCACTGGGTGCCCTTTGCTAAATAATTATTAGGTGCATGTGTATGAGCTCTTTTCTACCGTCTGTGAATCAACTGCATTGCTTTCAATTATTGACGCCTGATTGTGTTGATCTCACTCATCGACGCTGCAATTGCCAGACTGTGTTTACGTTGGGATGTGTTTGGTTGCAGAGTAGTTCCTCAGGGCCTTAGCTAAGTATTAATGAAGCCCAGCAGGAACATGGGAGCATTGACAGTGTCTGTAATACGCGTCCGCCTTAAGAGCTTTCACCAATGTGTCTGACTTGCTCACGTTGATCTGAGGTCTAACCCATGAACTAGTTTGCCTTGCCTGTGTGTGAACTCACCGGCACATGTCACTTTCCTTCTTGGTACACTTGTTTCTGTTCCTGAAATCAGTAAGAATTTGAATGATGTAATTCAGAATCTGCATCTGCCATGGTCAGTGGTGTCCACAGTAGCTGCTCACCAAGAATTCCATCAGAGCGTGGCAGCCATTGGGCTAAGGACAGTTTGTGTGCCTGGAAGGACGAAGTGTCTCCCTGGAGTGTTGGTGCACTCCACCCCAGGGTGGGACCTCCCACCATGCTTTCTCAGCCTCCTTGATTTCTGAGTGTGCCAGCCTGTGGAAAGCTGGGAGCCACTGAATAGCCATGTACTGCTGCAGGAACTCATGACGTATTTTTGTAAGGATGTTGAGAAGGTCATGGTGTTCTGGCAACAATGAGCAGCTTTATTTTTGTTTCTCAAATGAGGTAAAGACCGAACTTACAAGGTTCGTTACATTGATGCAGAAGGCTTAGAACATGTTGACCTATAGCAAAGCAAGGAGAAGTGCTTACTGTTAGGACTCTGTTTCTTGGTGAGGAAGAAATTCAATTTAGTGTCATGTAACTGATGGGAAAAATTTTGCTAATAGCTTGCTAACAAGGTGCATTATTCTCCGAATACACTTGCAGCAAATGTGTGCTTATAATACCTCAGGTAAAACTGATAGTGTCAAGGACCTCTCTTAAAAATGTTATTTTATTTTCCTTAATCTAAAAGCAGGCGCTTCACATTTCTGGATGAGTTTGATAAAAAAAAAATTAAAGTAACTTTTTTTTCCCTTAGACTACAATTATCCGTGGTTTAATACCCAGGTTAATGATAAGAGAGAACTAAAATTGGTGAATTGTAGTAATTTGCTAACCCAGTAATTCAACTTGCCGTAGTGTTTTGATGGGAATAATTAAAGGTAAGGGACACCAAAATCTCCATTATGCCTATAATGCTATTAAAGGCATCTGAAAGACGGAGTGCACCATTTCAGTATGTCTGTGTGTGGATCCCAGATACCAAATGCCATCATGACTTTGTAGGAGGAAGTCGGGGAGTGTTTGTGTCCGATGAGGCTGTGCAGGGAGCCTTCTAGCATGTTTGAAGGATGCTAATGTAGATTATGGGCCTTCCCTACCATCAACTCAAGGGTCCTGTTGGTTCCATTCCAACATGTCTCATAACCACTGCTTCCCTGAAAATCAAGTCTACCCTGTAACTAACATTGCAATCAAGTCTTAAATCAATCATGCTGTTGTCTTGGCCTCCCCGCCCCCCCCCCGGGGCAGTCTTTCCCCAGTAGCAACTTGGCCACTGTGGAAAGTCAGTTGACTATAGAAATGTGCAAAATGGCATCTTAATGACCCGAAAGAGCTAATAAAGTTCTGCAAGTACCTAGCTAAATATCAGAGTGACTTGGGCACTGCGGAGAGCCTGCCTCATTATTCCACTCTGC
Source organism: Ochotona princeps (assembly GCF_030435755.1). Lineage (NCBI taxonomy): Eukaryota > Metazoa > Chordata > Mammalia > Lagomorpha > Ochotonidae > Ochotona > Ochotona princeps. The sequence goes on from NC_080859.1 coordinate 4,319,673, forward strand.
TGAGCTAAATCATTCGGGTTCTCTTTATTTGCTGTTGGCCTATTTCTTCCCCTTTCTCTGCTCATGCATAAAGGATATTGATTTAAATAAAAGATACTGTAAACATGCACTTTGTTAGGGAAATCTGACTATGAAAGTAGAATTTCAAAGGTCAGAGTTCTTGCTATGCTTGATTTACATTAATTTGTGCTTCAGAAAAATGCCTATTCAACTAAATAAATACAAAAAAATTGATTCACATATTGCTCTCTGCTCTTCTATTATGTTCTCCTTGAGCTTGATCAGAGAGCAAAATTGTATCTACCAGAAAACAATGGATTATACCTCTGGGAGAAAATAAGTGACCAGAATGTAAGTCTAAAAATTTTGTATCTGCATCCTAATTTTTTTTTGCCATAGTAAAATGAACAGCTTCCATTTTTGAAGATAATTTTATGACACTTTTCAGAACAACATTTTTTTTAAAAAATCTGGTTTTATTTGAAAGTCAGAGTTACACAGAAAAAGGGAGAGACTGAGATCTTCCATCTGCTGGTTCACTCCCCAAACTACTGCAACAGCCAGTACTGGGCTGGTCTGAAGCTGGGAGTCAGGAGATCCTTCTGGGTCTCCCATGCTTGCTCAAGGGCCCAAGGACTTGGGCCATCTCGGCTGCTTTCACAAGCTGAATCAGAAATGGAGCAGTCAGGACACAAACCCCACCCATAGCAGTTGCTGGTACCACAGCAGAGGCTTAGTCTACTATGCCATGATTAGGCCCCAGAAAAACATGCTGTTTTAAGAAAGTTTTATCGGAAAGCCAGAGAGAATGATTGGGAATGAGTGAATATCCTTGACCCACTGGTTCACTCTGCAATCCCCTACAACAGCAGGGGCTGAGCCACTCTGAAGCCGGGAGCCATCCTGGTCTCTCACGTGGGTGGCAGGGAACCCAGTTCTTGGGTCCTCATCTTCCCAGTTCATTAACAACAAACAGGACCCAAAGTAGAAAAGCCAGCAGGCAAATCAACACTCCTACATGAGATCCTGGCACCAGCAGTAGATTAATTGGTGTGCCACAATGCCAGCCCCCCAACATGTGCTTTTTATTTTAACTTCCGTAAGAAACTTGAAAGGCATATCGTTGCTGACATGGGAGTACTGACATAATAACTAAAGGATAGAAAGATGACTGTGTAGCCCATGCGTTGCCTGAATGGTAAATTAGCTTATTTGTCTCTTCTGTAGAACTGATTGTTGAATCATCTTTTCCCAAATTTCATTTTTCAGCACTGATTTGCTTACATTGCATTCTGCTAATAAGGTTATTGCTTATTTTCAGAGTATTGTTCTTCCAGTGTATTTCAAAATGGCATATTTAGCATTTTATTCCTTTAATTGTAGCCCAAGATAAAAGTATATTGAGACTTGATAAGTTAGTAACTAAGTATGGTAATATATTGGTGTTTTGCACATAAAAAAAATCGTGGAGCATTATTTCTGCCAGACAGACTTGATTCCGTAGCAGCTGTAATTCCTATCAGGTAAATTGTGAAATGGGGGAGAATAATTTCTGGCATTTAATTTGTTGGAAATGTTGCTGTTCATAATGGTGACCATTTAGTGATTATTTTTTAGTGCTCACGCTGGAATGCATTAATTAATATGTTCCATTTTACCCCTATGACAAGGCTTTGAATTAGACATTAATTGGCTATATCACAGGTGAACAAAAGCTCATGTTTAAGAAACATATTTACAGTTTTATATTACATACATGTAAAAATATACAGTGTTTTTATGTTTATACATAGACCTCTTCTCCACTTGTATGCACATGTACACAATACACAAGGTATTTGAGGATGCTTGAAAAAGTTCGTGGAAAAATTGAATTGAAAGATGTCCATTTTGTGTGTAACAATTTGAAAGGCATGCACACTTTAAGATCCATTGCCTTAGCTTTTTGAGTCTCACATATATTCAAAATTCTCTAACTTGTAAAAAAGAAGTGAGATACTACATATAATATGTCATATATCATTCTGTCCACTCCTTTTATTTAGAGAAATAGAAAATTAGCTATATTCCTACTTGCCTTATATGGTAGTTAACAGCTTCAGCTTGCATTTCTACATATATACGCATTTATATGCTCACGCGTAGAATCAACACCTTGTTATAAAGTTTTTCTCTGTATCTTCAGCTATGTCAGTAGCACAGAGCGTGTAATGAATGTTCCTGATAACGCCAAGAAGTTCTGTCACTTTAAAAGGGATCATCTAGAAAACAGATACCTGCTCATCAACTTCACATCTATTTACTTAGGGCATGTGGGTTTCCTTTCCTCCTAATTTCTCTTGTTTGAATATAACAAAGGTCCAATGCAATAGAATCATAGAACTTTGGATTTGTAGTTACTCGCATAAGCCATTACATCTAGATTGCTTATTTTATATAATACCTATTTTTTTTAAAGATTTACTTTATTATGTTATGATACAGTTCCATAGGCTCTGGGATTTCCTTAACTCTCCTCCCCAAAGCCCCTCCCCACCACTGATTTCTCCTATAACAATGTAGTTCTTCAGAAACAGGCACAAGTCTGCTATTAAACTACATATTGACATTTTAGGCATGGACAATGGCAGAGAGTCCAGCATCCTATTGTCAAGATACAGTAAACAGTTTCATTGGGAGTCCAACTTTGTCTGGAAGTAGAGATGCATACTGCATTGTATCCTCACATCTGGATATGACAGTCTCCATTACACAGTTCTATACATCCCCTTAAATGAAAAGCCACAACACAGAAGCAACAGGAAGAAAACAAGTTTGTGGGTCTAGGTGTTTTTTCATGAATAGGAATATTAAAATTCTTGATACTGAAGTGCTGGAATTTTTCAAATTTTTAATTTCAGAATAGTTTATACTTTACAAACCAAATACTGTGAAGTAGTTCGAAGTACCTGTCACAGCTCTCCCTGTTAAGAACTTCTCTACTAATGTGATGTATTGTACTGAAATTTTTAAAGTCTTCTATTCTTAGAATTTGTGTGACATTTTAGTGAGGAGGGAAAGCGTATCCATCTTTTGGCTTTCAAGTTCATTCTTAAACTCTTGCAGCATACCTCTTTCTGAGAGAATCTCCTGGAACAGCCTCTAGTGACCCCGTGGGATAGTGGTTTATAAATACACTTCAAGTGTGCAGTGGTAATTAGTGACACTTGAGTAAACTATTTTAAATTCATGGACACTGCTGAGTGAATCATGTTTTGCTCTGGAAGAGTTTGTTGGGGGTCATGATGAATACCAATGAGGCGAGAATGTGCACTGATGGGCCCAGCATGGTAGTCTGGTGGCTAAAGTCCTCACCTTGAATGCACCGGGATCCCATATGGATGCTGGTACTAATCCCAGCTGCTCCACTTCTCATCCAGCTCCCTGCTTGTGGCCTGGGAGAGCAGTTGAGGACGGCCCTAACCCTTGGGACCCTGCACCTGCATGAGAGACCCAGAAGAGGTTCTGGGCTCCAGGCTTTGGATTGGTGCAGCTCCAGCCGTTGTGGCTGCTTGGAGTGAATCAACAGATGGAGGATCTTTCTCTGTCTTCCTCCCTGTATATCTGACTTTCCAATAAAAATTCAACAAATCTTTAAAGAAAAATGTGCATTAGCATCAGAAATTGAAGCTTCCTCGGCCATTGCTGTCATTGGGTAGGGCCTGTTGGTGGCTGGAGCCAAGACGGGACACTTAGCGAGGACAGTGGGGCTTAGGAGCTTTGTCACAGTGGAATCAGGGTATCGAGCGCTGAAATAACAGACTGTTCTTTCCGGGTTCTTGAGCTGCCTGAGCCATGAAGCTGCTGCTTGTTTCTTGTCACTATGTAGGTTGTAGATTGGATTTGTAACCAAAAACATTTGTGGATTGACTGTTCGGTTCACGCCTGTTTGCTCGGAGAAGATGATGGGGTCCTGGATATTGACAAACAGACTTGTTTGGTATGAAGTAGTGTCTTAAATTGTATTATTAGAGAACAGATTTCATGTATTTCATAGGTATAGTTTCAAGAAGACAATCATACTTCCCCCATAATGGTTTCCAGTTGCATTCATTTTGTGGCAGATGACAGGATTTCATTCCTTTTTATGGTGTGTAGTATTACGAATGTATTTATACCGCATTTTCCTGATGTAGTCATCAGTTGATAACCATATGAGATTCCATATCTTAGCTGCAGTGAATACAGATGTATGACTTTCATATGCTGATTGTGGTTTGTTCTGGTGAATTCTGAGGTGGTGGAAGGCTGGGTCATATGTACATCTAGTTTCAGCTTTCTGAGCAATCTCCAAGCTGCCTTTCCTGATGCTTGTAGTTGACATTCCCACCAACAGTGGGCCAGAGGACCTGTTTTCCCACGTCCCCACCACTGCTCGTTATTTCCTAACTGCCTCATTGTGCTCATGTGCATTCCCCGGTAGCCTGTGAACCCGAGCGTTTTTAAATGTCTGTTGGACATTGCAATTCCATCCTCTGAAAAACACCAGTTTCTATCCTTCACCCATTTCCTAACTGGATTATTTGTTTTATTGTTGAGTTTCATGAGATCTTTATGGGCCCTGGATATGAATCCTCTACCAGTTGCCTAGCTTGTTGGTATTTTCTCCTATTCCGTTGGTTGCCTCTTAACTTTGTTTAGTATTACCTTGGCAATAAAGAAACTTCTTACTTCAATGTATCCTATTTGTCTATTTTAGCTTCTTCGTTCTTTTCTGGGATCTGTTCCAAGAAGCCTTTTCAAATGCCAATGTCTTGCAGAGCTTCCTGTAGTAATCCAGTGATATCAGGTCATAGATTTATACCTGGTTCATTTTGAGTTGGGTTCTGTAAAAGTATAAGGTAGGGAATTTGTTTCGTACTTCTGCATTCGTAGACCTAATTTCCCCAGGAGCATTTGTTGAAGAGACTATCCTTTGTCCAGGGATGGATTTCCAGATTTTTTTTTCTTGGAAGATTAGTTGGTTGTACTTGTGTGAATTAATGTCCGAGGTTTCCATTTTGTCCCATTGGTCGACATGCCTGTTCTTTGTGCGGCACCAGGCTATGGTGGTTGTCACTGCCCTGTGTATGCTTTGAAATCTGGTACTGTGATACCTTTGGCTTCGGTTTTATGTGTATGATTACTTTGGCAGTTCAGGCTTGTGTGTGTGTAGGTTTCTATATGAATTTTAACATAGTTGTTTTTTTGAGATCTGAGAGTCTTTGCTATTAGAATCCCATTGGATCTGTAAATTGTTTTTGCTAAGTATAGACATTTTGATGCTATTTTCCAACCCAGTAACAGGGAAGATTTTTTTTTTTCTTTTTGTGACTTCTGTTCATTGGGGGTGTTGTAACTTTCATTGTAGATAGTGATCACATCTTTGGTTAAATGTAATCTATGATACTTTACTTCTCATCTGTTGTGAATGGTACTGATTTTAGAACTTCTTTCTTAGCCATGGCATTTTTTTTTAATTTGGATCTTTTACTTTTGTTGGGTTAATGATGTATTTTTAAAGTTTTCATTCCACTGATCTTCTGTGGATTTTTGTTTAAATTTTATTATTTCAATTACTTCTTTGCTCCTAGTTGGTTTGGATTTGGTTTGTTCTTGTTTTACTATGTCCTCAAGCTGCACGGTTAGATTTTTTGATCATTGGCCCGTTTTTGGTCAGTTTTGATGTATCATTATCTTCATTTCTAGGAACCTTTTATTTCTCCTATGACCTATTTTTCTTCACTAGCATACTGCTCACACCCCCTTTGTCTGCATATTCCTTGGAGCTTAAGACATTAATTTCCAGTTTTCTCTTGTCAAGATTTATGATGTGATTTCAGACGAGATCGGGCACGTTCAGGGTGGTATGGCCGTAGACAATGATATTTCAAAACCTTTTTTTTTTTTTTGAGTTTGTTGAGACTTCCTTTTTGGTGTAGCATGTGGCCTATGCTGGAGAAAGTTCCGTGTGCCAGTGAAAAGATTGTGTATTCTGCACTTCTGGGATGAAATGTCTTGTAGATAATATCTAGGACCATTTGGTCCATAGTTTAGACTAGCTGTGCTGTCTCTTGATTTTCGACCAGTGGATCTGTCCACTGATAAAAATGTGGTATTGAGGTTCTCTGTTACTGTATTATGGCCAAATCCATTACTGTTTGCATGAAATAGTCAGGTACCCTGACATCAGGTGCACGTGTTTGTTATAGTCACATCTTCTTGTTGAACTGATGCTTCAGTCGATACACACTCCCCTGCTTTGTCCCCTAACCGTTTCTGTGTTAAAGTCCATTTTGTCTGATGTTAGGATGGCTACAGATGCTTGCTTTTGCCTTCCGTTTGTGTACCTTTGGTGATGTGTGTTTCTTATAAGCGACAAATAGATGGTTTTTTTTTTCTTTCATCCTTTCCAACTGGTCTGTTTCTTTTAATTGGAGAATTTAGACCACTTATATTCCAGGTTTTACTGGTAAATAACTGCTTGGTCCTACCATTTTCCCATACGCGTTCTCATCTTTTGCATCGGATTTCCTTTTTGCTTTCATTGGAACATTTTTGCCTTCACAGTCTTTCTTAATGAGAACTATCTTTCTCTGATTTTGTGTGTAGCACACACTTAAGTATCAGTTGTGATGCTGGATGAATGATTACAAGTTCTTCCAATTGTGTTTGCTCTTGAAAGCTTATTTACCTTCATTTGTAAACGAGAGCTTGGCTGAGTACAGCTTTCTGGGTGGATAGCATTTTTTTCTTGGAGGCCTTGCACCGTGTCTCTCCATTTCCCCCATAACCTTTAGGGTTTCTGAGGAGAAACCTTTGTTTTGTTCTAATGATGATGCCAAGAAGAAATCAATCTAATGCGGAGGTTGGGAATATCCATTTTAAAGTAGAAAACCTGGGATTCAAGTCCCCTTTCTCTTACTTGAAGTCATCAGTACTTTTCCTAAGCTCTGTTCTTTCCAACTCTTCCAGGTAGAAGATGGAGATGGAAACACTTGTTATCTTAGGATCACTGTAATAACTGATAGTACACCTGTGAGCCTGCAGAGCGGAACAGATTTCCAACACAGCTGTTTCGTTCATGGTGATTGATACTGTGCCAACAAAGCCCCACCCTCTAATATTTTGGGGTACTTAGGGAAACTAGTGGCTCTGACTGTACTTCTAATAGTGCCTGAATGTTTCACTTGAGTAAAAACCCGTTATTGCTTTTTTTCCAATTCTACGTAACTATATAATTATTTGGAATAGATTGTTTTTATATAAATCATTGTGACCAAGTAGTTGCAAAGATTTTTATGAACTTAGTGCATCTACTTTGGGGGAAAATTATGACATTACCATTGTTATGCACCCCACCACACCCAGTGGATTTCTCGTGAGAATGACAGTAACGTCTGAGAACAGAAAGCATCCAGATAGGCTGGTTTCTTCCAACATTTACCTTTTTTCTTGACTTCTGCTTCTGGGTCTGATAAAATGGGGCCAAAGGTGTGTCCAGATTCTTAGCTGCAGAATGTGAAGTCCGTCCTGGCTCGTTCAAAATCAAAGGGCTTTGGGGCTCATGTAGTCATTGGTGGGCCTGATGGAGCAGGCACTGGAAGCCTTCTGGCATGATGCCCCACATTGTACAGTCAAACAAGGTTGCAAAAGGAGATGTTTCTTCCAACTAGCTGGGCTGTCAACTCTAGCCCCAATAACCCAGGCCTCCTTCCACACTTGGATGAGTGCTGGATGTACTGTTCCCCTCCTTCCAGATGGTTCATTTTAGGTTTAGAATCTTATGGGATTGCATCACTTGGCAGAATTCAACGATATCTGGAATCCTAGCTGCAAGGAAGTCTGGAAATTTAGTCTTCAGCTAGGTGCTGTTATGGAGAGAAAGATAGGCTGTGTGAGAGTGGGAATAGGTGCTGGGTAAGTCCATTAGAGCAATACCACACACAGGGTGCGTCACATCCTGAGAAGCCCATTCAGGTTAAATCCTTGAAATGTTTAGGTTAGTATCTATCTGACTTGATTAAGGGGAACAGAGGAAAGGCGAGAAGGATCAGGTGGGGTGTAACAGAAACCAGGGGTATAAGATCTGAGAGATTTCTACTACCAAGGTTCTCCACGGACGGCTCAGTTCCTTCATGCCTGGCTCTGTCCTGTGCTGCTCATGGGCAGTCAATGGCATCAGACACCTGCCAACTTACCTCTCTATCTTAATCTCTTGGAGGAGGATAGTAACCACTTAGCTTCCTAGAAAGCCAGGAAGTCTTGCTTGTTAGGGAGGAATGTCATCCCCTCTCCCTGCTGCCCCCCGGCCCTGGGGCCCATTCATTTTCTGCATGACTAGCCTGACATGCACTGTTAAATACATTGACATTCCTTCCCACCACTATTACAAAATGAAGCTGATTTGTACTTGACCAGAAGTGCACACCTGACAAAGTTGTCAGAAGTTAGTGCTGCCCCTGGCAACACCTGCCTGGGGAATGCTGAGCTTGACTGACCCAGTTATTAGAACAACTGCCCGGGTGGGAATCCTGTTCTCAATCCCTTAGTCTGTAGGATGAGCTGCTGCTTTTCTTCTGTTTAAGGGAACACCTGGGCTGCGTCTTCAAGGTGTGGAACATCTGTTCCTATCCTTGAACTTGTACGATCTCCCCAAAACTTGGAGCCAAACCCCAGGGTTGAGCTGAGTGAGCTCAGTGTTGGGGTGGTGGTCTCCCTGGGAGAGCTACTTACACCCATCCCTGCAGTCTGTATCCCCGTCTGGAGGCCACAGGGTCTGTTGTCTGTGGCTCCCTGGGCCTGCTTGTCTGTGGGTAGGGCTGCCTTGTGTAAGAACTGGCATATAGAACTTGAGTCTGCGCTTCTTTGGCTTCGAGTTACCCTCATATGTTAGATACTGGGGTATTGTAAACAAGGTTACAAATATCCCCTCGGCCTTCCTCATGCATGGAAATAGGGGCATTTTTAAGCTTGATCAGGAAACTTGAAACAAGTATTTTTAAACAAATATCTAGTTGCTCTTAGAAGAGGTTGTCCTTGAATTTTCGTTTGCCTTAAAAGCAGACAAGAAAACCTGTCAATTGCCATTTCAAAAATCTTAACGCCTTTTTTTTGGTATAAAGTACATGCATTTTCAAAGTATGCAAATGGTGTGCTCCTCTGCCGACAGATGTCCTTGTCCTTTAAAACTGTCCAGCAGTTGGCTGGGTGAGTCGATTCTATTAATGTCTGCTATTGGATAGAGGTAACTGGTCTTTGGAGCCTAGTAAAGGACCATAGTTATCTTCTGGCAGCAGTAAGTATCTGGGTTTAATTGCTGAAAAGTGTCAACTGCGTGTCAATGAGAAATGATTTTCCAAGTGCAGGGAGCATTCAGACGGTTAGAAATGTTTTATTTTTCAAAGTTACAGTCCTCATGCTAATAAAATTTAAATTCAATAAATATACTTCCACATGAATGCAATGCTGAAATGATTTGTCTAACACTTGGGTACACTGCTACTGTCAACTCTAATAGCATTTGTAGCAAACATGCATTGATTAAAATGTTTTGCAACAGTAACTTTTTTGTCTATTCCTGTTAAATGAGTTCCCTTTGAAATAGACTACATGAAAGGGGGTTGGGTGTTTTATTTTTGTTTGATGTCATTGATTCAGTAGAAAGCCTATAGACATCAAAATGTTGAGCTAGTTATTTGGATAAATTTGGATAAACATTTTGCATCTGTTTTCTCATGGGTCATCTGACCATAATGATTCGGAAATTACAAATCTGTTGAAAGATGAGGGCTAGTCGCCGGCTGGGTCAGTGAGGATCTGTTGGGCACTCGACCTTGTGCTGAGCACCAGGATCCTCTCCTGAAGCAAGCCTTGCAACAGCGACCGAGTGTCGGGATTCGACTGTGGAGAGGATTTTTTCTTTTTTAGAAAAAGTCCCCAAATTCTTGTAGCTACCATTAGAAATGCAAAGATGGACCAATTCTATCTTGGGGAAAAACCTTGGATGCTGTGCTCTTGGGTTGAGACTACCCCCTGAGCAACTTTTTAGCAGCAGATTGGATTAGTGAAGCGGGTGCATGCCCCCCGGGGTGTTTGCACCTTTCAGAGACTCTGTAATCAATGCGGTGATAATTTCTCAATCCAAACTGTCATGTGACCAAGCTTTCATATTCTCAACTGCAGGTAGCTTCCATTCAGGCAACTGACTAGATGGCCCAGCCACAGCCTCATTCGGTTACTGCATTTTTAAAAACTCCCAGATTTGGATATCTTCTTTAAGAAGATGAATTCCATGTGAAAATGACAAAGTTAGGTCTGAATGAAACACAAATTTAAAATAAAAATTTTAGTCACAAATATAAAAGGACCTGTCAAGTACCAACAGCCACAGCAAATTTTAAACTATTGCCTTATTACCTGTTCTTCAATTAAATTTACCTCCTGCAATTTTGACTGCCTAATCTTCTATCACTCATTCCTGTGACAAGAATTTACTAAAATGACTTTTTATAGCTATAATAGAGTTCAATCAAACTCAATAGAACCCAATTGAAGAATTCTTTTTTTGGTTTATAATTTAGCAATGTTTCAGTTCACAGTTCTTTCTTTTCCCTACCTCCTTCACCACAACCAGCTCTTCTCTCTCTAAATTTTGTCTAAAAAGCAGGGAGAGAGACAGGTCTGTCCACTGTGTGCTGGGTCACATGCCCAGCGCCTGCAACAGTAGACCCGAGCCATCTGAAGCCAGGACTCCCGTGGGGGTGACAGGAAGCCCTGCACTCGCCCATTGTCGGCTGCCTGCTAGGGTGTACGTGTGCAGGGATCTTGATCAGACGTTGAGAAGTCAGGACTTGAAACAAACTCTGATGTGGAACTCAGGTGTCCCGACATGCCAGGTAACCTTGATAGCATGTGGCCCTGTCCCCTAGGGTTTATATTGATAATATCATATGTGCTTTAAGGATTCCTGTCTTTTTGGGAAATTTTAAGTCAAGTATCTGTACATGGAAATGCTTGAAATGGCATCATGTAGTTGATGCGATGCAGCCTAATCGTATCTTCAACCCCTCAATCCTCATGACTTTCCCAGTACCACCCTACAGACTGGAAAGTAAGAGAAAGGGGGAGCAAGTTAGAAAGAAATGAGCAATAGTGTGGAGACCATTTTCTGCTTATAAATGTCTTTAGAAAAAAAACCAAACACGCTGACATAGTATCTCCGCCGCTGCTATCGGCCAGGAGATAGTGGGAGGGAGAATGAAGCAGACCCAAGGTGATGCTTGGTGGTTTTGTGGTTGATTTGCCTCTGTGCTTGGCTAAGGTCTCTCTTTCTTAAACAAGTTACCCAGGAAGTTTTACGTTTGTTAATGTTATTCATTGGCAACATTGTGTTGTGATGGAGTCATTTGGGTCTGTTTCTCTGAATGCGACTTTTACTTCACACATGGCCTCAGTCAGCTGCTGAGTTTCTTTGAACCATTGGTTCTCGGTATGTCTCTGTGGTTAACGTACGGAGGTCGCCTGTGCACATCACCATGCTGAGCCCCGGGGGGATCAGGATGTCACGGGTCCTGTCCTAAAGCAGTTATGGCCAGGTGTTTCGCACGGTACAGAGTTCCCTCTCAGCATCCTTACATTGTATCTGTTTAATCAGTTGATGCTGAAGGTTCTCTCAGTACCATCCTTACACTGATCCCAGAGGTTGTCCCTTTGTTCGGTGTGGCTGTCCCAGTAGATGGCTTATGCCTGCGTCCCCTGGCAGAGCATTGCCAAGGATAAATATGCTTGATCATTGCCCTCGATCTTAAATCATTGTGAGGCTGTCTAAGTGCTTTTTTCTTGGCCTCTTTTTCTAGCCTTGCTTGCTCAATGGGAGCATTTCCACTTCCCACGAGGTTTACATACAGTGCTGATTGCTCTGTGTCTTCCTGCATGCGAATTGGTGAATGTTTGCTCCTAGGCAGCATCATTGTATGAGGATCCATCAGGGAATGTGAGGATAGGCGCTGTGGCACAGTTGGTTCAGCCCCATCTTGAGATGCCCATGTTTCATGTTGGAAAGCCTGGTTCCAATCTGGGTCCCTCTTTTAATCCAGCCTCCTGCATATGCACTGAGGAGGTGTAGAACAGTCTAGTGACTTGGGGCCTGGCCATCCAGATGGGAAACCAGATGGGCTTCCTGGCTCCTGGCCACAGCTCTCCTGGCCCTGGCTGTGGTGGACATTTGCTGAGTGAACCAGATGGAATATCTTTCTATCCTTCTGCCATTCAATACATATCTTTTCTTATAAAATGGCATGGAAAATTCATTAGACAAAAAGTAACTAGGAATGATTTTAGAACTTTCTTCAACAGCAAGATGAACTGATCTTCCAATTCCATTTTCCAATTTCCATTTGCAGCTTTTACGTATCATTCATGATCAATCAGTCATGCCTGAGACACTGTGCATGTGATGGGGGTGCCCTGAGTTAAGGAAGTGACTGGTGTGGAGAGGTATAATGGTCCATGTATCACAAACATTTGCTTATTCTCAGAGAAGAGCGAGTTAGCTTAGCTTTTCACCATGGGCCTGAGAAGTTACTAGGCTGGGGATGGAGAAGATTCCTCCTTCCTGGGAGTATCAAAGGCCTTGGTAGGACCTCAGAAGGACCTGTGGCTTGAGGCGTGATCATCCTCTGATTAATCAAGAGGAAATACAGTGTCTGAGCTTAAAGAAAGCATTGGTGAGCTGTTCCCCTTAGGAACAATTCTACTCGGAGTTTTTCATTTATAACCAGATGGTCCATAGGTGACTTTAGGAAAGTCTACAGGTCATTCAAGAGCTTTCTAAGGTGTATTGTTGTTTCCATCCTTTGTTATTTATGTAAATAAAGTCATCAGATTGAGACTTGGAAGACTGAAGACTTCCATAGCAAACAAGATATGGGTGCAAGGCTCATTTCTGCCACTGATTGGTATGAGCACACAAATCCATGCACAGTCATTGGGCCCCTTGAACCTTGGGCACACCTCCCCTGGAGGGCCTTTATCCCCCGACCCCGCATGCCCCCTGCACCCCGCACTCTTACTCCTCTGTGGGATGTTTTACTTTTTAGATTTTGTTACAGAAAATACTTCCTCATCTTTGTGTCGCTGGCCTGAATGAACTCAGTCTAGCAACAACTAAGCTTGAGAGGAGGTATGAATATGGTTTTGAGTCTGTGTGTACACAGTGGATTGTGGGATAAGTTAGTGCTGATGGAGGGGCAAAAATAGGGGGATGGCGCCCACTGTGCTCACTTGGACATTTTAATGAATCTTCCAAGGAAGCATAGCCCAGTAAGTCATACAAAGTACAGAGCAGCCCCTCTTCAGGAAGCAGGTGTTTGAATGAGGTGCTCAGAAAACAAGCAGATTGGTTTTCAGAAGCCAATAACCATGTTGACTAACCAATTTTCAGAAAGCAAGTGCTTGATACGCTATCGGATGATTTACTTCTACATTCATTCATTACTTCTTCAGAAACAGGCTGCACTCTGGGCACTCTGGGGACAGCTGTATCTCGAGGATGAACTCTAGGTGAGAACATGGCATCCTATTAGAAGCCATCTGATGCGCTGTGTGTAGCTCTGCCCGTTCCGGCCATTTGGGGAGTGAACCAGTGGGTGGAAAATATTTTTCTAGGTGTCTGTCCCTCTCTCTCTCTCTGTGACTCAGTCTTTCAAATGAAAGTAAAATAAGTCTTTTGAAAAAATTTTGCATGAACTTCTTGCAGTGTCCTTGTATTTGTGTATGTACATATGTGAGCATATGCAATTTCATGTGCATAAATACCAAAATGCTCAAGTTGTGTATACAAAGGATATTCAAGAGGCTCATGGAAAGTGCATCTTAATTCCTCTTTAGGTAGTGTGTATGTATCTCCAGAAAGATAAACACCAGGAGGTATTGAACTTCTTGTGCGTGGAAATCAGTGTTTCAAGCTTTCAGAACCAAAGTCTGCATTTATGAGTCTAAATAATGCACTTAGATGGCAGTGACCTGGTTTGTCAGCTTTAAGTCATCCCCAGTGATCCCTTGCTGTGGAAGGAGAGGAGTACAGGCCCAGCTGTCTCCCTCCTTCCCCTCGCCTCCCACCCTGAGTTTTGTCAGACTCGCATTGCCTGTGCATCCGCACCTGCTTATTGTTCAGCTTTGATCTGTGCGTGCATTGGTGACCCAAGTCACAAGCTGTTGTACTTGCTGGCAGTGATGTGGGCAGACTCTAAAATATTTAGAATGCTACTAAATATTTTCCACCAGAGGCAGAGAAAAAATCTCTTCTTGCATGTAAGAGTCAAGCTCAAAAATAAAATGAAAGCAATTGCTTCACCATTGCACATGTTCACACACAGTAACAACTTTTTAAGAAGCTTTTTTTAAAGCATCCATTTATTTTTATTCAAAAGACAGATTTATAGAAATAGATCTTCCAACTGCTGGTTCACTCCCCAAGTGACCGTAGTGGCTGGAGCTGAGGCCAATCGGGAACCAGGAATTTCTTCCGGGTCTCCCATGTGGCGTCAGGGTCCCAAGGCTCTGGGCCATTCTTTGCTGCTTTCCGAGGGCACAATCAGGGAACTGGATGGAAGGTGGAGCTACCAGGACACAAACTGATTCCCATTTTGGATCCTAGCACCTGAAGGGGAAGGATTGGCCAATTGAGCCACTGTGCTGGGCCCAAGGAGCTGGTTCTTACAGGCACCTGGGAACGTTAGTGTCATTACCTCTAAAGCATTCAGTTACTCAGAGGGTAAAGGCAGGAAGGGCCTTTCTCCCCTGACAGTCCATCGTGTACGGGTAAGGCTGTGGATCAATACCATGTTGAAGTCACCAGCTCATCCATCGCTGTTGTGGGTTCTGCAGATGGATCAATGCCTGGGCAGATAGGGAGAGCAAAAACCAATGAGTGTTCAGATGAAATCTTGGTGGGGAACTCTTGGCCATTCTAATTACCAGCATGATAATGTTCCCGTAATGGCAAGCTGCTTTGTTGGGAAGTTGGATGATGCAAAGGGATTTGAAAAATGAAGTGAGCTTCCAAGCTCATTGAGCAGGCAGGTGGGTGGCGCTTGGAAGCTCAGCAGCTGCAAGTGGAACCTCTTAATTTCCGTGTACTCAGTTATGGCTGGCCTGTGCGATCACAGGATACTTGCTAAGCTGCTTGAAATGTTGGGACATGTGAAATTAGAGCAATACCTTTGGTCAGAAACTGGGTGTGTCTTTCTCAACCTTGACTCTCAGGAAGAGTGCCCCTGGAGCCCTGCTTGCCCCTCCCCCCCAGTCTTTGCGAGCTGCATTGCAGTGAAGTTGTGTTGGGAGATGTGGTGTGATAAACCACACACAACAGACATGTGACCAAAAGTTGCCTCTCCGTTGGTCAGTGCAGGCAAGAACGGAAATAGTCAAGTGACCATAGCAAATAAAACAACCATGTAAATATCCTTCCTGGTAGGCGAAGGGTCCTCCAGAGGGACACAATGGGCACTTGAGCAGTGTCGCAGAGCAGTGGCGCTGTGGTGCATGGCTCAGGCTGCTCCTCGGGAGGCTTGTGTCCAGTCTTGGAGTGCTGGGTGCTACTCCGCCTGCACAGGCTAATGCGGTCTCACACGCTTGTTGACCGACCATTCAGGATTCCTGCGCACAAAACAACCTGAGGACGTCTCAGATATTAATGCCTGGATCCCATCCTCAGTGAATTTCACTTACTCGGACTCATGTGGAGCCAGGGACTTGGGATTTTCAATCCCCGCCTGTAATGCTACATGCATCCTGACTCAAGAATCTCTGTTAAGGTCTTAAGAACTGGCATGGACGGAGAGCTGGTTTTGTGTTGGCCTGTTCAAAGTCCCACTATGTGGCGCTGTGTTTGCTCACCAGAGTGACTGTGTGGATTTTTCATTGTTCTCTCCATTTTATGGACGAGGACAGTAAATTCAGGCAGGTTTTGAATTACTCCAAGTCATGTGGTTGGTGAGGAATAAAGGAAGACTCTTAGCAGGCCCGTCCACAATCCAATGCTGCTTCCATGGCGGAAGTGCTGAGGCCGAGAGAGGAGTGAGTGGTTACAGGCTGTAGTGAGGGACGCTCTCACAGAGCAGGAGGCCCAGCTGGCCTGGATGCCCTTGGGGATGTCTGAGTGGCTTCCCTGAAAACACTCGGCAGTGTAAGCAGCAGGCTCACAAGTTCTATTGTTGATTCTAATTCAAGGATGCCCTGGGCTTGACAGCTGGCAGAGATCTTGGACTTCATGACCGACTCTCATGGGAGAGCCAGAGGAGTCGTGACTCGTGTTCTTCTGTTCTCTGTGACTATAACGAAGTACATGAGGCTGCACATTTGGAAGCAAGAGGCTGATTGAGTCCTCAGTTTTAGGTTTGAAAAAACGGCTACAGCGAGGTGCCCCTTGTCCACTTGTCAACATCACCTCATGGTGAATGGATGGCATCACAGTGACAGAAGGAGGGCAGGGAGGGTGATCACAGCCGGACAGGAAGGCAGCGCCAGGCGGAGGGGTCAGCCTTCCAACCTCCAGCCTCTAGCAGGTCTCACCGCTGCTCAGCATTGACGGACAGGGTCCAGCTCCTCCCATGTGCAGCCTGAGGGAAACATGCAGAACATACCCACACAGAGCGGTCCTGAACCCCAGCTCCGAGGCGGGAGCAGGAATGGCCTTTGCACGACACACTTCTAGGTTCCAAGCTCTGCACCTTCTCTCTGTCATTGACAGATCTGAGTGCCCCTATTAAGTGGTCTTGGGACCACTGTTTGTTTTCTTCCCCACAGGCTGCTGGCCCTGCTCCTTCATTTGGTGACTTTTCACTCCTCTCTCTTTTTCTTTTTCTAAAAGTTGATTTTGCTCCTCTCTGACCAACTTCCCTCCGCATTGGGCAACATTAAGTTGGTAGCTTGAACTCAGCCAGAGCAAGAGTTTTCTAGTTTGTAAATAAACTTTTCTTCCAACTCCAAAAGTACAGATGATTAGCAAAGACCAGAGAGTCCTTCTATCTCCCTGGTGGGGAGTTTTTCTTTCACAGGAAGTCAGCAGTTGCTAGCATGCAGACTGACCTCTGGCTGCTGCAAGCCACCCTCAGCCGCTCGGTAAACATGTCTACAAGGGATGCTAGCCCGTTGTGTGCGGCCAGAGTCTCACTTACAAATACACCCACCTAGAAACTGTGTCCTCAGAAGATGAAAAGTACAGCACAAGGCTCTTTATTCTTTTAAAAGTGATGAAATATTGAGGAGAAAGCAAAGGATCTATATATTTTGTATCTCGCTTAAAAGAATTGGACAAATTTGTTCTGAAAATTTCTGTTGAAATTTGGTTGGACCATCCTATGCCTCTAAGTACAATGTACTTCTAAGGAGTTCATCTTCATCTGAAGGGGAAGGGAGAGTAACTCCAGTCGGCTGCTTTACTTTGTAAATCCCCGCCACAGCCAGGGCTGGGCCAGCCTGGAGCCGGGCGGCAGGGTCTGACCCCCGCCACAGCCAGGGCTGGGCCAGCCTGGAGCCGGGCGGCAGGGTCTGACCCCCGCCACAGCCAGGGCTGGGCCAGCCTGGAGCCGGGCGGCAGGGTCTGACCCCCGCCACAGCCAGGGCTGGGCCAGCCTGGAGCCGGGCGGCAGGGTCTGACCCCCGCCACAGCCAGGGCTGGGCCAGCCTGGAGCCGGGCGGCAGGGTCTGACCCCCGCCACAGCCAGGGCTGGGCCAGCCTGGAGCCGGGCGGCAGGGTCTGACCCCCGCCACAGCCAGGGCTGGGCCAGCCTGGAGCCGGGCGGCAGGGTCTGACCCCCGCCACAGCCAGGGCTGGGCCAGCCTGGAGCCGGGCGGAGGGACCAGTCTGGATTACCCATGTGGGTTATAAGGAAGGAAGTGCTTGAGCCACCACCTGCTGCCTGCCTGGGTTCATGTCCGTAGGCAGCTTTAATAGGGAGCAGACCCAGGACTCAAATATGCCATGTGGGTTTTTCCTTGCTTACTGTTTGATTATGTGACAAATTTCACCACAACCCATCATAAAAAATGGCTGCGTATTTACTTCATTATAGTTTACTATTTCTAAATGCCAAGTTGGAGAGTTTATGACTTAAATATATATTTTTAAAGATTTGTCCATTTTAAAATTTGAACAGATAGATTTACGGAGGGAAGGAGAGACAGAAAGATCTTCTATCAGCTGGTTCATTCCCCAAATGACCTCAACAGCCAGAACTGAGCTGATCCAAAGCCAGGAGCCAGGAGCTTCTTCTGGGTCTCCCACGGGGTCTGGACTTCAGGCCATCTGCTGCTTTCCCAGGATACAACCAGGGAAGCTGGGTGGGAAGTGGAGCAGCCGGGGCACAAGCCAGTACACTTATAGGTTCCTGGTACTTGCAAGAGGAGGATTAGCCACTTGAGCCATCACACCAGGCCCTAGAAAACAACAGTTCTTGTCAGCTCTGGGTTCCATTGCCTGTTAGAGCCGTTACTGAAACACAGCCTAACTGCTTGGTCCAAAATCCTTCCTCTCCGATCTGTTGCGGCTCCTCCTTCCCAAGGTTGTCCTTCTGAAAGCTGACACTAGGGGGCAGGTATCCTGGTAAAGGGTTCAGCTCCTGCATGCACACCGCCATTCGAGATTGGAGCACAAGTTTGAGTCTTGGCAGCTCGCCTCTACTGTACCTGGGAAGGTGGCAAATGATGGCCCGAGTGTTTGGGTCCCTGTCACCCCATGTGGGAGATCAGAATGACGTCCTTGGCTTAGGTCTGGCTCAGATCAGACTATAATGGCCATTAAGGGACTGAACCGACGCGTGGAAGATGTCTTTCTCTCCCTCCCTTACCCTGTTCCTCTCTCTGCCTTTGAACAGATCTGTGCGAAAAATTGAAAGTTGACATCAAAGCATTTGGATTCGCAAGACTGTCTTTCCGATCTTGTTTCACACATCTTTGATATGTTATGTTCATCTTCTGGGCAGCCAGCTGTTCTTCCCTTTCACAAACTTCTTACTCTTGAATTCGCTCGCATGCTGCATCTAGGTTGGATTTCAACCATCACATCTGACACCTGTGTGCGCAGTTCTTGCCCTGTGCTGCGGCTGAGCCTGGGTGACTTGGCGGTCACTGGACCGGGCAGTTCCAGGACCCCATGTTCTGAAGGGTCTCCTATTTGGTGTAGCCTTCAGCTGGGAGGGCTGGAGAATTCCAACTTGTGAGCACTGGGCCTGGAATTCTCGTGTGCTGCTGAGCTCACAAGCAGCATAGTCGGGGCAGCATTCACCTACTGATCATGTGTGGGCATTCTTGTCTTTATAAAAAATATCATTGCTTAGCATGTTGGCACTCGCCATGAAACAATTCCTGACTGTATGGGAGAATTCCTTATCTGTCTTTGCTGGACCCATCAAGGAAGGTCAGCAGTTTAGGGCTGTCTGGCACTCTTTGGATGGAAAACATTTCACAGAGGACATTAGTTCTACTATGTAATTAATAATTGGTATTTGCCATTTGGGGGTAAGTAAACATTATTTAGTGTATCTAACATTAAAAACAAATTTCATAGCACTAAGAATGAATATTTTAGGCTTTCTGTATGATGTTGTTAAAAATAGCTTATATTTAAAATGTAATACCATCAAGGAAACTCCAATGGAGATTTTTTTTTTGGCTCATTTTCACTGAAGCCCGAAGGTATAAAAACCCAGTTGGCGGGCCAAATGTGGTAGCCTAGAAACTCGAGACATTGCCTTGCATGTGCTGGGAACCTGTTCATATCCCGGGTTCTCCACTTGCCTTCCAACGGCCTGCTTCTGGCCTGGGAAAGTGGTAGAGGACAGCCTAAAGCTGTGACCCTGCACCTGCCTGGGGCACCTGGAGCAGGTTTCCCGCCACCTCGCTTTGGATCGGCTCAGTTCTGGCAATTATGGTCACTTGGGGAGTGAACCAGCAAATGGCAGATCTTTGTCTCTCCTCTCTGTAAATCTGAGTTTCCAATTGAAACAAAAAGTTAGCATATGTTTTGAATAAGCAGTCAGCAAACCCTGAAATGCTTCTTAGTGTTTCACAAAAGTTTTTTTTAAAAAAGAAGGAAAAATATGGTTTTTTGTTGTTGCTTGTTTTTCGAGACTGAAACTGAACAAACTGAACAAAGGCCACAGACCATGTGAGCATGTGAGCTGTTACTGTGTTGAGCTTGGATGTGGGCGTGATGAGCAGTGTGATATGGAAGGAAAACACGGCCTCACATAGCAAGCTAGGACCTGTTGAATTTGATAGATGCCATCTATGGATACATGAATGAAAAACAGCCCAGCTTTTGTAATTGCAGTGTTACAAAATTCTAAAGGAAATTCTTAATAACATGGCAATATTATGGTAACTGTGTGTGTTGACTTTTAATGCGGGCCCTATTGCACTTTTGTGTTTAGAGAATGAATAAGCCAAAATTTGGGGTATTGGCTGATTGAATTTAGTCTGCCCGGAAATCATGCAATTGAAGGAAATAGCACTGCATTGTAATTTGGAGACCCAGGCTATCTGTGTATAACAGGTAACGTTATGGGCACAAATAAGGCATGGCATTAACAACAATGACTGTGCATTGAGCACTCGCCCTCTCTGATGGAGCAGTCTGTCTGAAAGCTATGCTGACGCATTGGAGGGGCTGGCACCTCCTTTCTTCCTTGCTGAAGACCATGACAGAGACTGTGTTCAGCAGTCAGCACAGTGACCGCCAGCAGACCGTGTATTGTATCTGAAGATAGACTGTGTGTTGGACTATCAATGATCCAAGACTTCCAAGGGGTAGGAAATGTTCCTCTTAATGAAATGCAAGGTACTAGCATTCTGAACTTTTAAGGATTAGGGTAAATCATAGCCTCATTTGAGTTTAAGCCTAACATCTAAAATATGGAGTCATGTGGAATGGATTAGAAGATAGAACTAGAAATAAGATAAATCTTCTCAAAGAAGTAGTCATCTTTTGGGGTGTGACTGATGGACGTGCACGTCACGTTCTTGTGGATCGTCACTCAGTGAGTGCCTGTGCTGCCTGCATTCTTGGCTTATATTTGCTGTTACGTACGTGGGAAGGCAGTTGTTCGGTTATCACAATGCGCCAAAATCGTGATGACGTGATGAAATAATGGCACAAACCAGCAAAGAGCAAAACCAAACTGTTAGTAACACCTTAAAAAAAGATGCAAATAAAAATGTTGAAGTTTGTTTCGGTCTTTTGTAAATTAGTAGATGACACCTGCTGAATGAAACTTGGCTCATTTCACTGCAACATTTTTTATGTATAATTTTTGAGAATCTTCAGACAAATTCTTCCATTCTAGGAACCCAAGAGCCTATGGAACTCAGTAGCCTCTGGACCACAGCTGAGTGTCTAAGTTCAGCCTGCTTTTCTGTTTTCACACATCTGCAATTTACAGCACTTTACAAGTAGAGAATGCTTAATTTCAAGTGCATGCAGTTCCTAGGAGTCAGAACTACTGGTAGGTTGGCTGCTTGTTTGCTCTGGTGGGCATCTCGCTGCTTGTCCAGAAAAGCAGATCTTCCCAGAGCAGAATCGGGACCACAAACCCAGGCAAGCTGGGCCAAGGACCCTTCTCTGTAGGCCCACGGATGCACGATTCCACCTGGTTGAGCAAGAAAAGACGTGGCCCGAAGGCCAGGTTTCTGTAAGTGTTATATGAAATTGGAAAACAGGCTTCCTATGAAATGAAACATTTTCTCATTAAACTAATGAGTGAAGAACAGCTGTTGCCTTTAGTTCAGGGCGCTTTGGGGCTTTCTCTTACGGCGTTTTTCATGATGTACAAGTATTAGTGTTCGGATAAAATCTAGGGCTCACAGTCAGGTCACCTGACTTGAGTTCCCTGTCCAGCACTCAGACTGCGTGAGCCTCAGCAGGCCTTGTCGGTCATGCCTCATTGCTGTTTCTCGCACGGGGCTGGCAATAAGGTGTCTTTGAGATGGCGTGATTTTCCCTGTTGCTGTTCTATTGAAAGGAAAATAGGACTGCCACTTTAATAGATGGCTTCTTCTGCTTGTCCTCTCTCGCTCGCGCTCTCTGAACACACACACACACACACACACACACACACACACATTCACTTTTGTGAATAAACAGAAATATTTGTGGTTAACTCTCCAGGCCAAGATAGTGCAGTATTTAAGAACATCTAAAATGTCTTTGTGTAAATTCAAGCAACTTTTATTTTTGTCAAGCGAGTTTGACTTTTCAGTACACATTCCCTGCAGTGTGTTTATAGATAGATGTGGCACACACCCTTTGGTTAAGCCTCAGTTGAAAGATCATTTTTGCTCACATCAGAGGGCCTGTTGCTTTCCTTTGGTTCATAAAAGTCTGCATTTAGTTCATAGGAAACTTTCACAGAATGTGACCTTTGGAATTTGGTTTGGTTTTGAGAGAAAGGAGGTGTTCTAGAGTCTTCTCTTGTTGACTGTACAATGGTTCCCTTGTGAAAATATGTCTCATGGAAATGACTGGGCTTCATAATTTAAAATTTCATAGTTCAAGATTTTCAGCAGCATATATGGTGGATGACAGAAACTCAGCCCTCCATGCTTTGTATCTTATGTCATGTTTTAGAGCAAACTTGCATGAATAATGGTGCGATGGGCCTTCGCGCCATCTCCGAGTGTGAGTCTCCCTAGGACGCAGGCTTCCTGATCTGAACTCGGGTCTCCTGAGGGGCGGAGGCTGTTTCTAGCTAAGGGCACTCTGTGAGCCCTGTTGCTCTAAATCTGTGGTTTCCTTCTATTGTGGTTAACCGCTCTTGATCATGTACTGGGATTCACAGAGCTTAGTGCAGCATTGATACAAGCGCACTTAACACACAACACCACTTGCAAATTGATAAGGACAAAACGTTAGGAATAAGACTGAGACGATCACATGTGTATACACAGATGAAACTCATGATCAAAGGCTTTGATGCAACAGTGGTTTGATGCTTAGAGAATTTTCTCTGCTGATTATTTCTGTATCAACCTGCAAGAGATGACATGGTGAGACAGTGCATCTGTCTCCGGGACAGCCGCGGGGCCAGCTAGCTCGCAGGGCTGAAGCAAGGTTTTTAAGAAGCCGTGCGTTGAACTGGCACTTGGTACTCATGGATGGTGTTATTTCTCCACGTAACCAGAGCCAAGCAGTGGAAATGGGAGTGGCACCACTCACCGTATTCCCTAGTGACCCACTAGCAAAATGCTTGCCTTCTGTCCCGTGACCTTGTGCGCTGCCTGCCCGAGGTGTTGGTCCCAGAGGGAGGCGCGTGTCCACTGGGAGAGACAATGATTCCGTTCAACTGGGATCGGGGACGGCTCCCTGGCCACTGTGGGCTACTCATACTTTTGAATCAACACGAGAGGAAGGGAGCTACAGGGCTGGCTTGTGGGAGTGACCTGAATCCCAAGGGGAAGAGGGGCTGCCCCTGCACGGTGGAGGTAAGGAAGAGAGGAAATTCCTCCACGTCACTCCCTTCAACACCAACCTGCTGCAGCCCAGTGCAGACGGGACCCACCCGCAGGAGCAGAGATCTGCACAGTGCCTGCTGGCAGAGCGGTGTGGCCAGCTGACCCCAAGGGGAATGTGGAATGGGGAGTGGAGGAAGATTGTCACAGTTATCTGCAACTAATGACAAGTGATGCAGTGAGGACCTCATTGCTGAGCGTTGTACCTTGCTGACTTTGTTATGAATTGGTGTGTGTAACAGATTGTTACATAATGCATAATGCAGATTTATTATTAGCTTTACATTTAATAGTTACAAATGAACAGCGTGTACAACACCCAAAGACTTGCATGGTCTCTGGGGGAAAGGGTGAATGTGTTTTCTGTTGAAATGCAAGATAGTTGCATTGTATCTGGCACAATGAAGTACTATCTTCTTTTGGGGTAATTAGCTAGGTGTCAACTTGGTAAGGATAGATCTGTGGTGGTTAATTTTACTCATTAAGTTTGGCCATGGTACTCAGGTACGTTTTCAATGACTAGTCTGTGAAGCTATTTTTAGATGGGGTTAACTTTCAAATCGGGATTCCTAAGGATCAGACCACCTTTAATGTGGGTGGCCCACAGTCACGGCCCATCAGTTGAGAGCTTCAGCAGAGAAGGGCAGCCCTCCCGGGAAGCAGAGGGAATTCTGCAGGCGTCCTGCTGATGGCCTTGAACTACAGGCTCCACTTGGTCAGCCAGCTGACCTGCCCAGCTTTGACACTTACCGTCCCCACCACTGATTCAATCCTTCAACATGATTCCCTCTGCCTTCTCTCCGTCCTTTCTCTTTCTGCCTCCGTCCGCTTCCTCCTTCCTCTCCCTCCCTCCCTCCTTCTCTTCCTTTTTTCTCTCCTTCCTTTCTCTTCTCTCCCACCTCCCCCTTCTCTCCCTCTCCTGTTCCTGTCGATTCTGTTTCTCTGGAGGACCTAGAGTGACACATGTTTAGAAGGCAACTTGAAAACTAGTCAAACAGTAAGTTAACGTGGTCACACAATGGGATTCCACTGAAATAGAAGCTTGGGGAAGGCAGGTGTGTCTGTCTCTTAGCGATTCTTCTGTTTAGTACCCAGTAAAGAGCAGAAACCAGTTAGCACTGGTTGAGCTGGTGGAATAGTCCACAGGCAAGAGCCAGCCGTGTGGCCATCTGTGCAACACTGCGTGCTCCTGGTACTGCTGAGTACTCGTGTGCTGGAAAATGGGAAGAGCTTCCGGGCAGACCTGTTAGGAAGGAGGCTGCTGCCACAGCAAACAGCCTCAGCTGATGAGCAGGGGCCTGAGAGGCCTGGAGCTGAAGTGGTACATCTGTGGCTTTAGAACTGGTGAGGGCAGGGGCTACCGGTCCCCAAGGGAACAGATTCTAAGCCCTGCCCTTGGTCCACGGTCTCTGAATGGCTGAAGGAGACCAGTCTGTATTGTGATCACAAGACCCCTGGTGTCACGTGGCTTACAGGCATGCTGCTCCTGACAGGCACCCAGAGTCCTAAAGAGCTGAGGCAGAGTGCGTCACTCTTCCACCACAACCATGTTCTGCACTCTGATTTTGCATGTGAGAGAAGAGGTTGAGCAAACTCTTGACATGTTGCCAAATAATGTCGTTAGTGAGACATGACAGTCCCTCCTAATGCAGTCCCAGGGACTCATCGACCAGCTGCACCAAGAGCATGCTTTGCCTCTCCATGCTAAAGACCCTGAACAAACGGCTGGACGAGTTCATGATTCACAGCACATTGTGTCAGTTAGCTGGAAAACAGAAATGTCGGGCTGCCGTGTGGCTGGAATCGCCCTGCAGAGTTGAGCACTTCTGGGGCGTGCGTGCGTGTGTGTGTGTGTGTGTGTGAGAGACTGTCCTCCAGTTTGACATCCTCTGGTCAGCCGGCTACTCCGGCAGCCCTGAGCCCATGTGGCTGGGACTCCTGAGAGTGGTGGGACACCAAGCGTGAGTTGACGACGCATTAACGGACAGGCCACGAGTGACCCTGTGCAGGCTGCTGCTGCTCAGGGAACATGTCCTGACCCCACACATTGGCCATGCTGCCCTGCACACTGGGTCTTCTGTTCTACGATGTGGTCATCATCTTCCTTCATGCCTTTTCTGTTCCCCCAAGCTGCGTGTATGTACTTGGGGTGCAAAGAATGAGAGTGCCTCAACTCTCAGGGGTAGACCAGGACCAGGAAGCACATCTGGATCTGTCACGTAGCTGGTAGGATCTGCAAGAAGCTGCAACAAAGAACCAGAGCCAGGGATGAAACTAGGGAATCCTGACACGGAACGTGGGCTGCTGAACCACTGCGCTCAAGACCCGTGCCTCCAGGTCACTGCTCCCACAGCGCCTGGGCCCGCGTGTGTGTGAGCACCGTACTCTGTCCCCTTCCCTCCAGGCCCTCCACGTACTCAAGGGTAAAACTGAAATAGTGTTTGAGGACATGTTTCTCAGACACAATGAGCTGGTTCCATTTGGAGGGCCGAGATTGTTAGTTCTTAGGTATACCCACTCTACTTCCCAATTTTTTAAATTATTATTTTTAAAATTTCTATAGTTAGAAAGTCATCCTGAGAGAGAGAGGCAACTTCCTCCCGCTGGTTCACTCCCTGAAGGCCACACGGCCAGAGCTGGGCCAGGTCAAAGCCAGAAACCAGCAACTTCATTTGGGTCCCCCAGTTGGGTGGCAGATTCCGAATTGGAGCCCCATAGGATGCCAGGGTCATAGGTGGTGGCCTTTCCTGCTTTGCCACAGCACTGGCCCCTCTCAAACTATTTGGTGTAACAGATGTTTTCACTGAAGAACTTATTTTCTCTGTTCATAAAATATGCACTAGGTGACTGAACGACAGGCAAGGCAAGCAGCTTTGCTCTCTGCCTGTCTTGCTGCCATCCAGCCCACGGCCACCCTTCTGCTCCTTGCCATAGGTGTTCAAATGGCACACTGGACGCCTGTGGTGTGTGTACCTACTGAGTGGTTAAAAAATTTTTTCAGGGGCCTGGCAGTGTGGCCTAGCAGCTAAAGTCCTCGCCTTGAACGCGCCGGGATCCCATATGGGTGCTGGTTCTAATCCCGGCAGCTCCACTTCCCATCCAGCTCCCTGCTTGTGGCCTGGGAAGGCAGTTGAGGACGGCCCAATGCATTGGGACACTGCACCCGCGTGGGAGACCTTGGTTCCCGGCGTCAGATCGGCACAGTGCCGGCCATTGCAGTCACTTGGGGAGTGAAACATCGGATGGAAGATCTTCCTCTCTGTCTCTCCTCCTCTCTGTATATCTGACTTTGTAATAAAAATAAATAAATCTTAAACTTTTCAGAAAATTAAAAAAATAAAACATTCAAAAAAAAGCAAGAAAAAAAAAATTGAAAAGAATATCAACCTGGTCTGGAAACTCATTCGATCATGTACTAAATCATCACACTGTACCCCCATCAATATGTATAATTTAAAGAGTTAAGAATAAACAAGTATTTTTTTTAAAGGTTTATTTTATTTTTATTACAAAGTCAGATATACTGAGAGGAGGAGAGACAGAGAGGAAGTGGAGCTGCCGGGATTAGAACCAGCGGCCATATAGGATCAAGGCGAGGACCTTAGCCACTAGGCCACGCTGCCGAGCCCAAGAATAAACAAGTATGTTTTTAAAAAGACTACATACATGTATGGGATCTTCTTGAAGTCCCAGTTGTGGCTAGGCATGGCCATGTGATGAGTTTGCCAAGCGGATATGCAAAGAATTGATGGGGGAGTAAGTTTTAGTTAAAAGCAAAGGACTGGGGTAGGTGCTTGGTTCAGCTGCTGAAGTTCCTGCTTCCGATGCCTCCCCCATATTAGCAGGCTCATGGTGCCAGCTGCTCCGCTTCCTGTCGAGAGTTCCTGCCAGTGCACTGGGGAGGCAGTGGGTGATGACGTGAGCTCTGGCACCCACTCGGGAGCCTGGGCAGAGTGTGGCATCCGTGAAATGCAGCCCTGCAGTGAGCATTCACATGGGATCTCTCTCTCGCCCTCTCTCCCCCTTCTTCCTTCCTCTCACCTTCCTTGTCCCTCCCCCTCCCGCCTCTCCTCCTTTCTTCTCTCCCTCCCCTCCCCATCCTCCCTCTCCTCCTCCCTTTGCTTCCTATCCTTGCACCTCTCAAATAAAAGAATAAAATAAAACATAAAAAAAGGAAGGGCCATGTGCTTCCATGCCTCTCTCTCCCCTTTCTCATGAACTGGTGATGGGACAGTGAGCTGGGGAGCAGTTGGCGTCTTTCATCAGCGGAAGAGACCTGGGGCTCCAACCACAGGCCTGTGGGGTGTAGGCCACTGCGCCTTCGCCCTGTGCCGTGGTGGTGAGAGCTGTGCGCTCGGCTCCCTGGTTTGTTCTCGGGGCTCCCTGTGCTTTAAAGAGAAGCCGGGCTCCTGGAAACGGGGTTCAGAGCCTTGCAAGTCTAGGTGCAGGCCACCTCCCCAGCTGAGCTCCCGTCTCTTCCCTGCAGGTGCACTCCTCGGGCACCCACTGGGCGTTCAGGGCTGCTGTGTGGAGGATGCCTCTCCACATCCTTAGCCCACCTGCCTGTCTGCCTTTCCACATCCAGCTCAGACATCATCACTTCTGTCCAGCGCGTCTGGACTTTTTGAATCGGCTCTTCCTGGCCAACTTCATTTTTCCTTCCTCCAGCCTTCCACAAGAGCCTCAGGGGCATGTGTGTGAACCACATTTCCTCCTCACTGTTCCTCATTGGCCACTAACCCATCACCTCCTACCAGTCTGACACACACAGCACCCCAGCGGCCCTCTTTAGTCTCATCACAGCCAGAGCCAGCCAGGGGCGATGGATTGGGGTGCGCAGAGAACGGGGTGCTGTGTCAGTGTTCAGGTCGGAGAGGAAGTGCCCTTAGCAGGAGGACGGCAGGAATGTGAAGGAGCTGCCCCGAGCTCCTTCCAGTTGGGACAGGAAGTCCAACAGCATGGGGCAGGCGCCTTCGGTGACTGGACTCAAGCTGGAAAAACAGACCGTGATGGGCTGCAGGCCTCGTGGTGCACGCCGGGCTTAGGGAGATAAGGAGGAAATATGCAGGGCTGCCCGTCGTGGATAGGAAGGAGTGAGGCAGCGGAGCCCTGGGAACAGGCACGGCCTTTCTCACTCGAGCTGGAGCTGTGTCCCCGTGCATCTGACCCCGACCTCTGCCCTTTGACACACTACTTCCTGATGCCTGGGACTCCCACAGGCCCGCTCAGTGCCCTGCGCAGGAAGGCACGGCTGGGGTGTTCCATCTGCCATTGTTTCTGGCCACTTGGCCTGGAACAAACCAACCAAATCCCTGCCTCAGTGAATGTTTTATCAACAGGGAGTCTGTCTTAATTCTGAATTAGCTGAGCACAGCACAGACGGCAGCATGTGCGTGGATGGATGGATGGATGCCTGTCACCTCCCCCAGCAGTGAGAAGGGTCCGCCTCTGAGGTCAGAGTGTAGGGCTTCTCTGGGCCCAGCTTGAAATGTCTGTCTTTTATGAAACAGGAAGATAATTGTATAGTCCACCTCATTAGCCTCTTGCAAGGATAAATGAGATAAACGTACGCGCTCTCCTTCCTGAGCTGGTATGGAAGGGATGTAGTAAATACCCGAGCCTCGCACAATTTGCTGGTGGAACATTGATTTGTCAAGGAAGATTCCTCCTTCACAGCCCAGGACAGTGACCTGTTGCCAAAAGCCCAGCACACGGACCAGTGACCTTATAAAAGAGAATGTCAAGAAGCCAATGTCTCTTTTTGGCTTGAGAGGACATGGGTTGGGAGAGTGAAGGCCCACAGCTGGGCTGTGGCTCTGGATGCCGCCGTGGTGGGTCGTGGTGGGCCTTGGGCAAGCATGGCTGGGGTGAGAGCCTGCAGGGTTTGCGAGTGGTAGTGAAACACGCTGGCATGTGTGCGAGAGGCTCTTACACTTCGCCCAGACAGAAGTCCTGGCACTGCCCTGAGGTTATGGGATTTGAAGTGGATTGGTGCATGGAATTATGTGTAGCATGATAAAAGATTTTAAGTGGACTGTAGCCCGTGAGGAACATACCGACTCTGCTCTGTGGATGACCTGTTGATTGCCGTGGTTCTGCATTGGCCAGCCTGGTCTAAACCAAGTCAGTTAGTGAGATTGTGCTTCAGATCTCTTCCTCACTTCCAGCTGCTCTAGTGGGTGAATCAGGTGATGGAATACACTGGGCTGTGCTCCTTGCGTGCCCCTCTGTGTGAGCCACTGTTTCCAGAAGATGGTGGGGGAGTCTTCAGTACCAGGGCACGGTGGGTCTTCACTGCAGAGCAAGGCCTGGGCTCTGCCCCTGGGAGTGGAGAGCCTGGGAAAGCTTCCTCCCTCCCAGGGAGCCCAGATAAACGTGTGATAGGAAGGGAGAAGCTGTATGATGTGTCTGTTTCCTGAAGGAAGCCAGCTGGCTCCTACGCAGAGATAAGGCTGGGGTCATTGAGGCAGCAGGGAAAAAAAATTGCTCAGCCCGAACACATCACAATCTGGGACTCCCACCGAGGCCCCCAGCCTCACACCCCAGCCTTTCCAAGAACGTAGTAGCTTCCGGTCCTGATTTGGTGCAAGGAGACAAGCACTCACCTGGCAGGAGGGCACACAGGACAGCCGTGCTCGTCCTCCTCTGAGCTCTGAGGGCCAGCCTCTGCTGCAGAAGGGACAACACCAACATCATCCAACCCTTCCCTGTCCAGGGGAGCACCCCCTTCTTGGCCCTGCTCAGAGGGCGTCTGTCCCTCCCCAGGACCTCACCCCACCCAGAGCTGTCCCCCAGGACAGGTTCTATTGGGTTTCATATTCCACGTTTGCAGGCCCTGAAAAGTCGGTCTCTCTTCCCTGAAAAACAGTCACATCCTGACCTGGCTCCCTCTACACAGTAGAACATTCTTCATGCCTGCTCTGGGAATGACATCTCCAGCCCTTCTCCGGCCCTGCACATTCTTCCTGCCTCTAGTGCTTGCAAGTTTCCTCCCAGCAGCATTGCGCAAAGGGAATCTGGCAGCGGAGAATTCTCTAGCTGAGTATCTTTGAGGCGGGCGCCGACTCATCTACAACTTTTCCATTCATCCCAACAGAATGTGAACTGACTCAGATCTGTCATAATGCCCGTGACAGGCAGGGGAGCTCTTCGGGTGGGCCTACATGGAGTTTCAGAAGGACAAGGCGGGATTGGTGTTTGCTCAGTCCCGGAGCCACAGCTTGCTGGGCAGGAGAGGATGCTCCCAGTAGGGATAAGGAAATGGCCATTTAAAAGCAGATCCTCAGGGTGACGGCCGAGTGGTGGGATGGAGGGTGGGTTTTGAACAAAGTGAACGGTGGCTGTCTCCAGGGCTGGAAGCATGGCTTGACTGCCTGAATGGTACCTGTGCCGCGAAGCGGTCTCGCGGTGGAGGGAGTGGCGGGTGGATGAGGAGCAGTGTGTGTGTTTGATGCCAGAACAGGTTTTGTTAGAGCAGAATCTAACAGTCACAGGAACGGTATAAATGCATGGAAACCAGACTACGGGTTGGCAGGAAGACACGGGGAACGGCAGATGGCAGATGGGGAAGAAGGAAAAAACAAAGGCGGAATCTGAAAGTCAGAAGGGCTGAGGGTCCCAGCCTGCGCTGCAGCGATTCTGTTGTGCCGAGTTGGCCAGAGTTACGTGAAGGGCCTGTCTTCAGGGATGGCTTGGGAAAGGGTATTGACCTTTTTTCTAATGCATCATCTTATTTTAATGGTTTGATTACTTGAAAGAGTGACAGGGAGCATGAGAGACAGGGAGGACTTCTCTCTCTGCTGGATTACTCCTCTCCCCACTCCCCCGAATGCCCTCAAAGGCTGAGGCTGGGCTGAGCTGAGACGAGGAGTCCGGAAGTACATTGAAGTCTCTTGCGTGGGCGGCAGAAACCCAAGCATGTGGGACATCAGCTGCTGCCTTCCAGTTCCAGGAAGCTGGCCCAGAGCTGGAGCAGTGGAGCCCTAACAGCACCCTGGAACTGCATGTGTCTGCTACTGCACCAAATGGGCTTTTCTTGACCCTGGAACTGAAGCTGTATGTAAACTAAAAAAACAAACAAACAAAAAAACCATGTTTGTATTTTGACCCCCATGTTGAGAATAATAGAAAAGTTGAAATGTATCAGTGACACCTTTCAAAAAAATTTTAAAAAATTATTTCAGGATCCAGCACAGTAGCTTAGCAGCTGAAATCCTCACCTTGCGCGCACTGGGATCCCATATGGGTGCTGGCTCTAATCCCGACAGTCACGCTTCCTATCCAGCTCCCTGCTTGTGTCCTGGGAAAGCAGTCAAAGACAGCCCGGAGCCTTGGGACCCTGTACCCGCGTGGGAGACCCAGAAGAGGCTCCTGGCTCCTGGCTTCAGATCAGCTCAGCTGTGGCTGTTGTGGCCACTTCGGGAGTGAAACAGTAGATGGAAAATCTTCGTCTGTCTCTCTTCCACTCTGTACATCTGCCTGTCCAATAAAAATAAGTCTTAAAAAAATTATTTCAAAGGCAGAGTGACAGAAGGGGGAAGGGAGAACAGATGGTCCACCCTGCAGTGCCGGGCTGGCCAGGCTGGAGCTGGGCAGCAGCTCTGTTCAGGTCCCAAGCCCTTGGCTCGTCACCCTCTGCCTTCCCGGGTTCACTGGCAGGAAGCCAGAGTGGCTAGGCTTGAACTTGAGCTGACATGGACGTGAGCTTCCCAAGAGCTTAACACCTCGCGACACGGCAGCATGCTTCCTAAACCATCAAGATCAAGAATTTAGAAAAGTATTGTTTCCAATGAATCAAACCTTTATAAATGTTTGATTCCTTTAAGCACACCAGCTATTTCTGAATTTTAAAATGAAACAAAATAAAGCATGCTCAGAAACGAGTGTGGGAAGTAGCAGCTGCTGGGCTGGGGCGCATCAGGCGAAGTAAGGAAGGTGCTATTTTGCTTTTAAAGACTTAGTTACTTGAAAGGTAGAGTTGCGGGAGAGGAGAGATCCCCACCTGCTGGTTCACGCCCCAGCTGGGCCAGGCTGAAGCCGGGAGCTTCCTTCAGCTCTCAGGCTGGGACAGGGACCCAAGTACTTAGGCCATCTCTCACTGCTTTCTCGGGCGTATGAGCGGAGACTGTGCTAGAGGATGCAGAATGGACCAGCCAAGATGCCAATTGGCACCACTTTGGGATGCCAGTACTGCAAGCTGTGGCTCAGCCTGAAGCAAGCACAATAGTTCCTAAGCAGGTGGTACTTTGGTAGTCTTGTTCGTGGCTTGTGAAAACTCACCTGCCATAACCACAAACAGGAGTGGCACTTACAGACCCTGTGCCCGTCTGAGCACCTGCTGTGCCAGGCACAGGTCTGGAATACAGAAGCGTGCATGCAGGTTTGATGTCCCAGGTGTCACGCGCGAGGGGCATCAGCAAGCACTCGGAGAACGTACGCTACCTTTTGGTTCCATTTTTCAGCAGCTATCTGATAGTTCCCACATATGTGCGGCAAAAGAGAAGTGGGGCCTTTTTCTACCAAGGAAAATATTTTTCAGGAGGAAAAATTCCCCAGGAAGTCACTCAGTGGATTTCAACCAGGAGAGATGACTGATTCCTAAACTTAAAAGTTCCATTTCAGAGGGGAAAATGGAAACAAACCTCCTTTCCTTCGAGGATGACAGCAATCATGCTGAGTCTTTGCACACATCATGTGTCAATCTGAAGCAGGTACAGAAATAGAGGAATTTGTCTCTTGTCAGCAGCTGTAGCAGCAGCTTGTAGAATGTAGGGTGTTCTCTGGGGATGGATGGAGAGAATTCAGTTTGCAAACAGAATTTACAAATACAACAGCACATCATCATATCATAGCAGAGGAATTTTTCTAGTCTTTGAATGATGTTGGGATGTTGAAGCCTCTGGATACCAGCTCTTCTTCGGGAAGCAGGCAGGCGGCAGAGGGAGCGTACAAGCCTCACATGGATTAAGATCCTTATTAAAAGTTAAATCACAATCCTGAAACTGCTGCCCTAGAACGAAGCTCTTACAATACACGTTCCCTGCCCCAAAGTCAATTTCGGTTCAGCCACAGTTATTGTTTCATGGCTCAATTTTATGATGGGACCAATTAAATTTTTGTTTAGACAGAGTTATAAAAATTCTGAAATACCGAAAGGTATGCCAACAAAAACCGCTGTTTTGATTGTGAAATATATATATATATATGCAAGTCAGCAGCTGACCTAAGAGGCACAACTTTTTAATATTAATGTCGATGGGTATTAATTTATGGACGTGTTAGAATCTTCTATCGATCTGTTATCCATACCACAGTGTTCTCAGTGTGTTCTCTTCCAGATGTACAATGCAGACCAAACCACACGTGTAAGTCAGATGTGACACTCTGCTGTTGGCACTCCTGACAAATCCTCAATTAAAATATCCCAATTAACATTTCTTAAAAGTAAGAAGTAACTCAAAAACTTTGAAAATAGCCTAAAATGTAAATTTTGGGCTATCCTCTGCTGCTTTCCAGGGCACATGCAGAGAGCTGGATGGGAAGTGGAGCAGCCGGGACATGAACCAGTGCCCATATGGGATCTTGGTGCATGCAAAAGGCCAGGACTTAGCTGCTAGGCTACCATGCCAGGCCCCCTAGTTACCAGTTTTTCCTAAAGCAGCAGCACAGATGAAGGTCCTGGGAGGACATGCAACACTGTCTGTGTGCTCAAGGCGCCTTGTCGGTCGGCTGTGAGGACAGCGGCCCGGGTCAGGTGCTCCTTTGCTCTGCCTGGCATTATACCTTCATGATTAGCAAACCCTGTCTGTCCGGGCAGTGTCCACCTGGCTCTCAGTATCCCACAACCCGTGCACACTGAACAGCCATTCAGTAGAAGTCAATGGAATAAAGAAGGTCCTGGAGCTTTTCTTTTATCTAAGTCGTCTGTATTGATGGTAACTGGTTTGGCAGCCTATAAAACCAGCAAGAAGGCTGGGGTGGGGACCACCATGATCATTTTGGGTGCAATGTGCAATCAGTGTAGGAGAGATAGAAAGAGCAGACTTTTCACTTTGGTGCTTAAGGTTCTACCAGGGAAGATGACACATAACCATGTTGTCCCATCTTGCAAGACTACCTTCGATCAAAGGAGTAGCCAGGCATTGAGACAGTCGGGCCTCTATCCTAGGCTCCCCAGATGCTGGTCAGAGCATGTTCCGGGGAATGTGAGACACACCAGTCCCTCCTTGTGGACAGATCCAAGTCCAGAAGGGGCTGGGGCCAACTTGGCGACATCTCCTGGCCCGGCGGCTTTGTGCCTGGGCGAGCTGGGTCAACTCCCCAAAGCTGCTCACACCACCTAATGTTATCCCTTCGTCTCTCAGTCCTTTTGTTCTGCCATTGTGTGGACACTCGGTGAGCTTGCTGCATGAGACAGTTCCGAGGTGCAGAGCTGACTGTGAAAATGGCTTTAAACAAGGAAATGGGAATACATGCCCAACAGTGTACTTAAGGATGGAAAAAATATTGGCTCAATCCAGACCCGTGATCATTAGAGATAATTGGAGTAAATGTTCATCAGTCTTCCTAACGCTGTTGAGAAGTACGTCTGCCAGAGGCTGACCGAAGTACGTCTACCAGAGGCTGACCGAAGTACGTCTGCCAGAGGCTGACCGAAGTACGTCTGCCAGAGGCTGACCGAAGTACGTCTGCCAGAGGCTGACCGAAGTACGTCTGCCAGAGGCTGACCGAAGTACGTCTGCCAGAGGCTGACCGAAGTACGTCTGCCAGAGGCTGACCGAAGTACGTCTGCCAGAGGCTGACCGAAGTACGTCTGCCAGAGGCTGACCGAAGTACGTCTGCCAGAGGCTGACCGAAGTACGTCTACCAGAGGCTGACCGAAGTACGTCTGCCAGAGGCTGACCGAAGTACGTCTGCCAGAGGCTGACCGAAGTACGTCTACCAGAGGCTGACCGAAGTACGTCTGCCAGAGGCTGACCGAAGTACGTCTACCAGAGGCTGACCGAAGTACGTCTGCCAGAGGCTGACCGAAGTACGTCTGCCAGAGGCTGACCGAAGTACGTCTGCCAGAGGCTGACCGAAGTACGTCTACCAGAGGCTGACCCGTCGCATGGATTGGTTGACTTTTCACCACATTCACTTTGCTCATCCAGTTACACACCTCAAGGCCAGAAGATGCTTTTAAAGAGACAGAAGGATAAAGATACACAAAGAGAATTCATTCTGGAAAGCAGAAAAACAAAGTAGTCTCTCTCCTTCCCTTCTCCCGTCCCTCTCTCCCTCCCTCCTTCACACACGCACAGTTACCAGATTTTTTTAAAGATGTATGTATTTGGGCCCAGTGCGGTAGCCTAGTGGTTAAGGTCCTCGCCTTGCATGTGCCGGAATCCCATATGGGTGCTGATTGTAATCCTGGCAGCCCCACTTCCCATCCAGCTCCCTGTTTTGGCCTGGGAAAGCAGTCAAGGATGGCCCAAAGCCTCGGGACCATGCACCCACATGGGAGACCTGGAAGATGCTCCAGGCTCCTGGCTTTGGATCGGCTCAGCTCCCACTGTGACGGCCACTTGGCGAATCATCAGATGGAAGATCTTCCTCTCTGTCTGTCCTCCTCTCTGAATTTCTGCCTTTCCAATAAAAGTAAATCCTTTTAAAAATATGTATGTATTTGGAAGGCAGTTAACGGACAGAAGGGAAGAGGCAGATCTTCCAGGCACCGGTCTGGAGCCTGTATGACTCCATTGATCACAGCCATGGCTGATCAAAGCTGAGAGCCCAGAAGACCCCCGGGTGTGTCTCGCAGGTGGCAGGGGCCCAAGCACTGCTTGCCCAAGTGCGCTCCAGGAAGAGCTGCCCTGGAAGGGAGCAGCCGAGACTGGCCTAGTCCTCCCGAGATGCCAGGGAGCGTGGCAGGCGGACTCCACCTGCTGCACTGCCGTGCCACACCCACGGGAGGCTTCTGACTCAAAAGGAACTACATGGATTCAGTTTCCACAAGGGATATTTTCCAGGCATTGGGCAAGATGCATATTGATGCCTTATCTATTTTTCATTATATGGTTCCTTAGGCTCAGGGATTCCCCCCCCCCCCAATCTTACTGCTGTCCTCTCCCATCCCCATTGTTCTCCTCTGTTATAACAATAGTGTTGTTGACGTCTTGAATCAACGATGAAACATTCAGTGAATACCAGCCCAGCTGAGTTGAGGATTTACACAAATGCACCCCAGGACTGACTGTCCCAGGATTCCAGTTGTCAGAGATGCTTGCGGCGTACGTCTGCCTGTTCCTTGATGAGTCAATGACACGCATTGATGAGTTAAATCAGGCCATGCGAATTCTTAAGCAATTCGATTTGGAATACTGACTACATGGGTGAGAGGGTGGGCAGGGTGGGCTGTGGAGGGAGGTGGGTGAGATGAATGTTCCTGTTCTTTCTTCTTCTGTGTCCCTTGGGGGGAGTTAGCGAGGGGAGTGGTGCTCCTTGCTGTCAAACTACATCAGCACCTGCTTATGGGAGATGGTAGTTTAATGTTGCCGTAGAGACCCCAATGTGGGGAGGAATGTTCAGAGGGTGTTACGTGAGTGGCTTTGATAGTTCTGAGTAGTAGACGGCCCCATCGCACCAGCGGTGAGAAAATCAAGGTCTGTTTGTGGATCAGCTCTGCTTCAGTGAAGCAAAGCTTGGGCACGGGAGTGGTTCAGCCTGTACTGCTGTCCGGGTTCTGACGTGGCACTCGACGCCCTCTGTTGGTTCACGTGAGCCAGCTGTCTTGTCTTCGATGTCCTCTGGCTTAGACGAGCTAGCTGGCTGTCTTTGCTGTGCCCTGGGCCTGTTATGTCAGCAACTGAAGCGGCCCAGTCCTGTGACCTGCGCTCCCAGGTTGGCTCACACGTCCTTGCGGTTCTCCCTGTGGCTTGGACCTAGCAGTCTAGTTGGGAGAGTCCCTCAAGACACCTCACTGGGAAGTCCAAGCTACAGAAATTTAATTCACTGATTACACGAGGTGCTGCAGAGTTATATGTAGCGAATTAAGCTCCTAGTTGTATCACTGAATGTCACCAGGGAATGAAAAACACCATGCCCAGTCCCTTACTGTGAGGAAATCGGTTCCTTAAGGTTTTTGTTGGTGCCATACTTAATTTCCTACTGTTTCCTACTCAGCTGCTTTTCTTGTTAGAGTGTATTAACCCTTCAAAACCGGGAACTACAACTTGAGGTGGCTTGACATTTTACTTGCATTCTTCAGTCTTGTTTGAAGAGTACTATGTATGGGTTCTCCTCCCTTGAATGTGAATGTCGCTCTATTCCGATAAACCTATCGTACATTGCAAATAGCCTAGTGAGAAATGCACTGGATACATATAACCTACTTCACATCACGTCTTAGTGCAACCCACCTCAAATATTCTCTGCACACTTCCACTTGCCTGCTGTTGGGCAAAGTTGTCGGACACAACGCCTCTCTTGTTATAAAGAGCTCCATGTTTCATGTCACTTGTTGCATACTAGTACCCCACATCCGGAAGCCTCAGGCACTATGCAGCTTATTGGTAGTATCCTGCTGAGGGCCTAACAGGAAGTTGTGCCCATGTCCTCACCAGGGACACGGGAGAGCATCATGCTGTGAAGCCCTGGCCTGGAAAAAGATCAAAACTCCACATTGCAGGTGTGGTCTCCACTGTGGGCAGGTGGCTTTCACAGTCTTGGCGGGTAGAGAAAGCGCAAAGAGCAGGATCGGAGGTGGGGGAGGGGTCTGTAAGCGTGTTTATGCTTGCCTTGTGGATTCCAAGCTCTTGACGCGAGGCTGGTTAACTCAGTGGCTTGGGGTAACTGGGTGTTCTGATGAGTCAGTTTGTTACTTCACAGCAGCTGAGCAGTTGTGCTGGAGGATCTTTTTTGAATTTTCATGAGGAGATAAGTGCTTCTCTCTTTGCATAATTATTTCAAATATAAATTACTAGGTAAGAATGATTATTATTCTACTAGGTAGAATTATTTAGGGCAGGAGTAGAAATTGCTGGGTAAACAGTTGGTGACTGCTGGGCCAGAGCAAGGTCATTTCTGTTGCACTAGGATGTATGTAGTGAAACACATTTTTAATGCCCTTTGACTTAAAAGATGAAAGAGAATATTGAACTGCAGTAGGGCTCGGAGAGTCAGCTACAAATTGCGGCTCTGTCTCCTGGGCCAACTGCCTGGTAGTTTCAGCTTTTCTTTCTTTTGCAAAAGGAGATGTGTTAAGCCATTTTTCCTAGGGTTGTCATGAATAGTACATTGGTTGGATGTTTGCAGGTGTCACAAATATTAAATGTGTCAGCAGAGTGGCACTGCAGATGTCCCCTCACTGGGCGCCTGGCCTAACGCACCACACTGACTGGGGAAGGTGGCTATTCCATATCCTCTCTGCCCATGGAGTATTAAGTTTGTTGCAAGACCCACTACAGTGGCTTGGTTTCACTCTCACTCCAAGCCCCACCTTGTAGATTTATGAGTTCCTAAAATCAGGATCTTCTCATGTCTGTATTTAAAGATGCATCCCATAATGGCTGGTGCAAAATTAAAGCTTAAAGTTTGCTGAAGCAATGTTGAACAAAAATATTGGTGAATCCATATGCTTTCTTAAGATGAATGCAGTAGTCTGCAGCGGATTGTTTACAGGTGAAAATGAGCTTTTCTGCATGTCTTTAGTGAAAATGAGAATATGTTTTAATATTTTACGGGATCTGAATTACAGCCTAATGCTACAATTCAAAGACATAAGCATTTGTGTTTTCCTTAGATAGGAAAAGCAAAGGGTAGTGGTTTCTGAAGTACAGGGCTAGAGGGCATAATGGGTGTGGAGGACTTGAAATTATGGTTTTTTAAATCAGAAGTGGCTGTAAAATAATCCACCTGAGCATGCGCTAATGATGGTTGTGTAGCCTAGTGAACAAGATGTGGCTTAAGATGCCTGCATCCCACGTGAAGTACCTGGGTTCAGGACCTGGCTCTGGCTCCTTGTTCAGCCCCCTCCAGCAGCTGGTGACTGCTCAAGATAGTTTCCTGCTATCCACGTGGGAAATGTGGCCTACCCCGGCCACTGCAGGAGTTTAGGGAGCTCGTTCTGTTTATCTGTCCCCTGTCTCTGCCTTTCAAGTAATTAACAAAATACATACAGCTGCATCGAAGGAATGATGAACAGAAAGCCTCCCTACTGTATTGCACTGTATTTCACCCAATGTGGTGAGTTCCCCCACTCATGTTGCAAGCCACCCCAGGTCGTATTCAGCATTTGAGTATGGATTCTATCACAGAATTACAAGGAAAGGTCATGGGAAACCCAGAGACTTTGTTAGAATATTTTAGGTATGGGGGCAAGGACAAACAGCTCTGCGCACCACATGGAAAAGCTTAGTTTTGTTTAGTGCCTTTACAGTTTTTTCTGGAGAGCCTTCTTGGTCTCTCAGCGCCACACCTCTTTCTCTCCTTGCCAAGACTAGCGGCTTCCTCTGGACAGGGACCTCTATCATTCCGGCTCTCGTCATCCACCCAGCAGCGGACACTGCGAAGGCAGCCTGCAGCTGTATTACTGTGATTTACAACCTTATGTCTGGGTCAGAGTGAGACAAACGATCGACACCATGACCAACACCATTTATGGAATGTTCGTGAAAAATTCTATGAAAGAGTTCTTTAATGGCCTCACATTTCTCTCCTCTCCTTTCCTTGTACAACTTTTTTTTCTTTCTGATCCACCTCTGCTTGCCCCAGCATATTTAATTAACTGAGTCGGTCAGTCCTGGCCCACCAGATCTTTCCATTACTGACTTGAGAAACAGAGCTTCGCTGTTCTCGGCATGGTTCTTGGCATCTTGGTCTACACTCCATGCATTTTAGCGAGGTTATCTGTATCATTTAAATCAGAGCTTTTTTCTTGGATGCCCCTTGTGTTGGAAAAAGTAACATTTCCCCGTATCACTACTTAAGAAACTCAAACCCAGGAAGTACAGCTGCTTCTTCAGGCTCACCAGGCGGTGCTGCCATTGGGATGGGCTGTTGGGCCTCTTTGCTGGCTTCCTCCTCCGGGGACCTCTGGGCCCTGAGAACCCTGCACCATTCACTGAGGCTAAGCCGGGACTGCCTCAGCTCTCCTCCAGAGGGGCAAAGTTCTTCAACAAAGGTGCTCTTTCAGTCTCTGTTCTCAAGCCTCTAAAAAGCTGAACTACCATAGCATGTGTGTGCAAATCCATGGCTAACATGTCATTCAGCTTATACCTTCTTTCTTTGTCATGTGTTCACGGGTCTGCTCCCACTTTGTCTTCCCCCTGTCTCCCCACAGTGCTTTGGCCGGATGCTCATGCAAGTGGCTGTGGAACAGCTTCCTTGCCGGTCGTGGCGGGAGGAGTTCCAACACTTCTGCATCAGTGTCTCCACTGCCACTTCCCTGCCAGGTGGTAGCAGGTGCGGCTTCAGTGGCTGTCCATTCTCGTTGTGAACATGCTTACGTACAGGCATGTGGAAGCACTGTGGAGATCTTACACACAGTTTGGGTCATGCCTTTGAGGGCATTAAAGGTTTATCCAAGGCCATTACCACAGGCAGTCCAGAATCACATGCTAAGGGTGACCACTGGCTGATGTTAGACAACACACTGCAGTGGCCTTCGTGCTTTCAAATGACTCCAGCAGCTCCTGCTAAGTTATACAAAAACAAGCAAATGAGGAGCCTTTCCCAAACAGTGTTGTCATTACTGCTATCAGATTCATCTAATAGAAATAGCTCCTTGAGGAAGTGTCACTTGCCTGCTGTGGAAAATACTCGGTGTGGCAGCGTGTTGAAACATTCAATATGAATTATAGGCATTTACTGCCACGGAACCAAGGAATCCTATTCCCCCCTTCAAAATCAATAGAAAAATTGCCGCTTACACAAGGCGTTCTTCGTGTTTGCAAAGACGAATGACAGTGCATTTTGTTCCAAGGTAGTTGAGACATTTCTCAAGTAGTGAAGTGGTTTAATCCTCAATTTTACCTGCTCAGGTTAAAGGGTCCTGTTTGCATGTGCAAGGACTGAGGCAATACATCCCATAGATAAATAATACACTGACATGATTGTTCATTTTTGAAAGTAAATTTTTAGAAAATGTTGCATTTCTGACAGTAAGAATTAGTTGAAGTCAGGTATTGAATGCTCAAGTGGCAGATATTTTAAAACAGTAGGTTACATAGAGAGAACGTTTTCCATTCATGAAGTTATCTTTTAACTCACTGAAAAAATGAGTTGCACCCTGGTCAGTATTTTCTCTTTGGAATTCTGAATACTTGTCTTTTTTCATCCAGATTAATAATTTTGCAGGGTTTCATAGTTGAAAAATTCCAGTTGAATAATTATTCTGCTGTCATAATGAATTCTTTTTCCCAGTGGAGTTACCATGATTTCTTCTTGGTCTTATGGAAAATACATGAGTATAAATACTCTTACTGAGTAAAAGCCCAATTGTGTACGTGCAAAAGCTAGGTAGGCAAGCAATGAAACTGAAGTACTCATATTAAAATGTAGCTCAGTGTGGACCCGTGGAAATACAAAAGTGCTCTTATATGTAATATATGTTAGCACTGGTGGCTGTCAGTCACAGAAATTCAAGTAAGCTGTTGACATGTAGCGTTTTTTCCTGAATTTTCTGTGTCCTACGGAAATGCCCACAAAGTGGGACGCATCCACCAGTGACTCTGGAGGGTCTGGGAGGAGGGGCTGTGGAGAAGCCAAGTGTCGGGGTTATCAATGGAGCCCTCGGTGCAGGTGCCTAGATAGATGTGGGTTCTGTGTTCGTGCTCACTGCTCACTGGATTTTCACCATTACACTCCTGAGCACAATCAACTGCAGATACAAGGGAAACAATAGCAATGTCGTCCTGTTAACGATGGGCTGACCAATCCCAGGGCACAATGCTTTCATTACATGTGAGGCAAAAGAGTGACTTAGGAGTATTAACATTCTAGTGTAATTTCCACAACAAGGAATACACACATTTTAATACTCTCAGACCAGTTCAGCTGATCTCTATATATTTGGGGAGTAAGCACTGTTTTTTCTTTCTCTCTATCTGTTAAATTATCTTGTTAAAAAAAAAAAAAAGCCAAGCATGTGGTGAGAAGTGGGCATTTACATTCAGACAATTTGCATATTCTTACAAATGTGTTTAATTATAACTGCTTCAAAAGTTTCCCAGGTTTTTGAAAGTTTATTTTAACTCTGAAGACTAGACAAGGTCATATTGACTTTACAACATCCTACATGAGTTAAGTCTATATACAAAGAAGAAAAGACAACACTGGAAGATCACACAGCTCGAATGTGTGCACTTGACAACATGGCAGGCTCCAGCACTGAGTATCATATTTCATGATCTGTTGACTAGCAAAGGTACAGTCACTGGTACCCTAACTTCTCAAAAAAAAAAATCACACTCATCTTGATGAAGTTATTCAAAAAGAGAAAGTCAATCCTCAAATTGGAATAGGTGATGGTGGACACAGAGAAAATGGTTAACATTCAAATTTTCTAAAGGATGATGTTGACATTTTAGGGTTAGCCAATAGAAGTTGGGCTGGATAATCCACTTGGACTTCCTGCTGGTGAGACTTTTTGCTTGCTGTAGTGTGAGCATAAGCAGAACAAATTGGCTTCACTTTGATGTCACTGATATAAATGACAAGGTGCTACTTCATTTCACAGTAATTATCAACATGTCCATGGGTGGGAAACCCTGTCTTCTCATCATGTCTGACGCCAGAGAGTGGATATTCCACTGGGCTCACCATATTGAGAAGAGCAAATAAAAAAAGTGCCCAAATCACAAGAAAACCATTTTACTGTCTTTCTAAAAGCCATTTGCTGGTTTTTAACTGATTCCATCGGAAAATGTGCATTTTTTTAAAGGTATCAATAGAAAAAATAATCAAAAGCATCATATGAAAGTGCAAGTAGTTTTGGAAAAGTGAATCATTACAAAGCACTGTTGAGAACTTCTCAATTTCATCATTAGGATGGGGCATAATCTACATAGAAAATGCCTTAAGACGTAGTGGGACGTGAAATGCTGAAGCAGGTGAGGTTCAGTGGCCCAACAGGAAGTGGTTATCTGTTTCTATCCAGGATGGCTTGAAAGTTCAGCCAATTAAAAATAGCTTAGATTTCCAATTTTCAAGTTATCTAAAAACGGTGTTGAGAAGGTAGCAGTCTTGGTCCCGGGGGAGAAAAGCCCGGCACCCTTCCAGAGGCTTCCAGACAGCTGTTCCTTTGCCCAGCTGAGACAGGATGCCTGCGGGCAGGGGCACCACCCTGGGGCCACTGTGCTTGGATGAAAAATCTCGCCGTGATTGACTTTCTCTTGGGACTCTGCTATGGCTGAAGACCATTCCGTATATACACTGTTACGAAATGCCGTGGACCCGTGGCCAGACAAGACAGGAACGGCCTAGTGGCTTCAGTTATGCAGCACACGTAGTAAAGGAAAGGGAAAACTTAGCAGCTTTGCACGGGAACTTAATATTTCATACACTCCAGATCCTTGCTTTTCCTGGACCCTTCATCTAAAATTCCAGTAACTCTGTCTAAGCCTTATCAAAGAAATCCTTGTAAAAGTTGTAAGTTGGATGAGAGGACATTTATGAGGCGATGCGAGCAGTGAGAGCCAGGTCCGTGACACCTCCGTGCTCAATCACAAAGTGTTATGATCATTGCTTACTTTTTCAGAACTTTTGAAGCAAAATAAATAGAAATCAATTTTCATCTTGAAAATGGTTTACTACATTGTCCTTAGTACATATTCTGCTTCTTGCCAAAAAAAGGAAACCCGAATCAAAACAGA
This sequence comes from Ochotona princeps, assembly GCF_030435755.1. Classification (NCBI taxonomy): domain Eukaryota; kingdom Metazoa; phylum Chordata; class Mammalia; order Lagomorpha; family Ochotonidae; genus Ochotona; species Ochotona princeps. The sequence goes on from NC_080859.1 coordinate 4,364,051, forward strand.
ACCAAGAAAAAAAATTTAAAAATTAAAAAAAAAACCTACACAGCAAGCTTCCTAGGAACCAATCACTGGTGTCAGATGCGAATCAAATTTTACTTTTACAGGAAATGTGGACATGAACAAAGAAAGGATGGGAGGGCTTGATGAAGCTGTGCTGTACTGTATTAACAAGGATTTTCTAAATTCATGATGCTATTGTAAAGTAAATATAAGGCTATATAAATACCATCATAACTGGGGTTTGCATTGAAACAGACATGATACTTTGAAATGACAATATAGGAGTCTCCCTAAAGGAAGGACTTGGAAATCACACAGTTCCAACTTCCTGTAATATTTAAATGGGAGCTTCATTTTACTCATGTTAAACACTAATTGATCTGCTACTCAGTCATGTGCCATAAATAAATAAAGCATGACTTTTTTTTTAGGTGAATAAGGGGAAATTTCAACTGAGAAAAATGCACTTCATCAGGTAATACACACAATAAGGAACACAAAATAAAAACAACATCATCAGAATTCTCCCGTTAGAAGTTCTGCATGTATAAAGAGAATGGTCACGATTAGTCCGCGTGTTACGGATTCAAGATCCTGTAACAAACACTGACGGTGCTGGGTGGGCGCTGGGGAGCAACTAGGATAACAGTGCATCACTACAGAGGAAAAACATCCTTATTGCTAACACTGCCGTCCTCCTTTGCAGTACATGGAGACTGTGGGCCACAAAAGCTCCGTCAGCTCTAACCTGAAAGTAACTGGACGACCTTTCCCTTTGCTATGAAAAGAAGACTACCTCTCCCTCTAATATCTCGACCGATGACAACAATTCAGAAAAAAGAGAAGTGATTCACAATTAATATGAGGCTACTTACGATGTGAACAATTAAAAAAAAATCAAATGACCTCATTGAAAAGGCAGGCTTAGACTCCCTAAAAAGACAGCTAGTGGCCCACCATCATCTGAGTACTTCCTCATGAAAAGCACAAACATTCCGTTTCCTACGCGTGTTGCACAGTCCCTCCGTGAAGCTCCCCGGGGAGGGGAGGAGAGGGCCCCTCACTCCTCCTCCGTGCAGCCCAGCAGCTCTGACCGCAGGGTGATCCTGCCGTACCAGGACCAAGGCAGGATCCTCAGCAGCCGTGCGGAGATGGGGGGGTTGATGACGTTTTTTCTGTGGGTGTCATTGTCAAAATTGCCCTGGAAGACCTAAAGAAGAAGAGCAAAGGCGGTCAGTTACTTAACCATTTCTTTGTGAAACTCTTCATGGCTTCCGGGATATCGTCCACACACGTGAGATTTGAACCCTGTTTCTTCTGATGAACACACTGTAGTTCCCTGTACATCAGTCAGGCTGTCGACAGATGTTTACGTTGAAGAATTAGGGGCGGCATAGATTGTCTGAAACAAAGGGGGTGGGAGGGGCTAGATCTATCATCTTCCTATGCCTGTCTTTCTCCATGTTGTTGGAGCATCACGGCTGTTTGTCTTTTTGCTACGAGCTGGGCTTCTCTGGTCAGGCAGCTCTCTGAATGTGGTCCTTTCCAAGGAGGTGACTTGGAGATCCAAGCTGCTTGCAGAGCACAGCCTTTGATTAGAACAAGCAGCCTCCTGCTTTGCAAAGAGCAAAGGGGAAAGAGAGGGTAGATGGCTGTTGACAGAATGAGAAATGGATGCATCATGTCACTTCTCCAGGTATCTGTCTGAGCTTTGCTAATTCTACGGTCCCAGGCTGGATGCCTAGGGGGTGTGGTGATGGGCAGGACCACTGGGACTTGTGGTGACCAGCTCCAAGCTCTGTCGCAAACCCCTTCACTCCCACAGAGATCTCCATTAGCCCAGTCCAAGACAGACAACCCAGTCAATCCTGGTTTGGAACTAGATTTTTCTTTATTTTCATGTTCAATTCCCAGATGCCTACAACAGGTGAGCACTGCGACATACAGTCTGACACTTTACATTTCATAGTTGTTTCGTTTTCCTTTCTTTGGTGATAAAGTTATTAAGAGCTATTTATAGTTATTTTCCTACCCTAAGAAGTGTTTAAAACATATTTATTTTTCTTGAAAAGCCTGATTTAAAGAGAGAAGGAGACAGAAACATCTTACGCCAAGTGATTCACTCCCCAAGAGGCTGCAACAGCCAGAATGGAACCAATCCGAAGCCAGGAGCCGGGAGTATCTTCCAGGTCTCGAATATGGGTGTAGGGTCCCAAGGCCTAGGGTCATCCGCTGCTTTCCCAGGCCACAAACTGGATAAGAAGCGGAGCAGCTGGGACATGAGCTGGTGACATAAGGGATCTGGCACTTGCAAAATATTTAGTCACTGGGTCATCACGCTAGGCCCCCCAAAGCACTTGCGCAAACTGCGCGCAAACACTGCTCTTCTGTTAGAAATATTATAGGGGCCCAACATGGTGGCCTGGTGGCTAAAGTCCTCGCCTTGCACGCACGGAGATCCCATTTGGGCACTGGTTCTAATCCCGGTGGCCCCACTTCCCATCCAGCTCCCTGCTTGTGGCCTGGGAAAGCAGTCAAGGATGGCCTAAGCCTTGGGACCCTGCACCTGCGTGGGAGACCTGAAAGAGGCCACTGGCTCCTGGCTTCAGATTGGCTCAGCTTTGGCCGTTGCAGCCACTTGGGGAGTGACTCAATGGACAGAAGATCTTCCTTTCTGTCTCTCCTCCTCTCTGTGTATCTGACTTTCCAATAAAAATAAAATAAATCTTAAAAAAATACCATTATATTGTGAGTTGGTTGGGGGTGAGTGGGTACTGAAGTATGTATAAAAAAGTTTTAATGAGTTTTCCCTATAAATTCCGCATTTGTCCTTTCATTTTCCTTTTCTGCACCCAGCCCCCTTGCCCCCTCTATCTTCGGCGGGGAGACGGAGGGAGAGGGGAGAGAGGGGAGAGAGGGGGAGAGGGGGAGAGACGCTGACTGACTCTGCACTGGCTGATTCTGGAGCAGCCTGAGAACAGGGCCTGGAGCTCCATCTGGGTCTGCACGTGGACTGGCCGCTGCCTCCGTTGCCGCAGCTCCGGGAGGAAGTTGGATCAGAAGTGGAGCAGCAGCTGGGACTTCAAACTGTGCTAATTTCTATTTACATTTCTGTTGTAGTTCAACTAGGATGGCAAGACTCTTCTCGGAGATTTTCACTTTTGATCACATGAGGTATCTTAGCATTGGGATATAGTTTTTTTCTCTTGTTTGAGAGCAAAACATGCCTATATAATGAAAGAGGAAACCTGAAAGTCACCTTCCCAAACAGAAAGAAATTTCTTCATAAAATAGGACAAAATCCTGAACCTAAACCTTGGAATGTTCTGAAATAAGAGAAGGACTTAAAATGGCCTGTAAGAATAAGTTGGGTCAATCTTAGATACTAGCAATAGGTCTCCCGGGAAAAGAACAATTAAGGTATTTTCTTTGCTATTCCATAACGTGGCATTGGTCACTAGGCGCCCCGGACGGCACTGTGTGGACAGCCTTTCCGTCGCTTGCAGGGGAAGATCATTTACAAGTTCTGCCCCCATGGCACGGGAGTATACTTTCTCAACCTGACACAAAATATATCTGAAAGGCTATTTTAAAAATAAATATCTGCTGAAAGAGAATGCCAAGGCCTGCCACGAGGGGCAGAATCCATCATCCTGGGATAGCTATATTCACACCTGTCAAACGAATTTTACCCGCAGCCTTGCTCTGGCTTGCACTGACAAGGGGGAAGTGGCTGTGGTCTGAGAGGTGCCAGTAGCTCAGAGGACCTCTGAGGAGAAGCCCAGGAGCCTAGGTGCCATAAAGATTCATCAAAGACCTTGAGAGATGCGGCCACTGTGACATTCCCAAAATGTAAGAGTCCTGCTCTGGTTTCCGGACTCCACTCTGATAAAGGTTGCCAGTTCCAAACGTTTCATTGAGAATGTGATGTTGCAACAGAATATGGAATCTAAGTCCAGTTTTATAGCCCTGTCAGAGAACTGAACGTGTATCTTAAGAAAAACATGGTGTGCGTTCATTGACGCTGTTTTAGTAGTCCAAAGTAGAGAGTTTTCTCATCCTCTGGAAAGAAAACAGAGCAGGAAGTGTTCACAAGTCTCTCACCTCCAGTACAGGATTCAGTGAGGAACCCCAAAGGCCGTAGATGAACTACTGGCTAACTAAGGAGGAATTCAGCTACAGAGCAGTTCTGAAATTGCATACCAGCACAAAACTTCTGTTTGGATTTGTGCATATTGGAGGCTTGCTTGTTTTTTTTTTTAAGTGAAGTTTCATAGAGGAGGAGAATACAACATAAATGTCCACGGGAAAAAAGCTAGATCAGAGTCACCCAATCCATGATCCGCAGTGCAACTGGCATTTTTTTTTTGAGGTCTCTGGGTGATGTGGGGCATAAAACAGAGGCATATCCTTGCTTGTTCCACACCCACACTCATTCTCTCTCTCTCTCTCTCTCTCAATTTTAAATGTAAGCACTTAATGCTCTAAGCCTTCCTGTTAATGCTGCCTTTGCTACATCCCACAGGTTTTAACAAGTTGTGTTTTCAGTTTTCAAGAATTTTTTAATTTCCTCAATGACCCATTGATCATTCAGCAGCATGGTGTTTAGTTTCCGATGACTGCTTGATGTTCCATTACTGTTCCTGTTGCTCATTTCTAGCTTTGTTTCTTCATGGTCTGAGAAGATAGATGGCGTGATCTAAATCTTCCTAAATTTGCTGAAACCTGATTTGTGGGAGAATATGTAGTCTGTTCTAGAAAATGCTCCATGTGTTGAGGAGAATGTATTCTCTAGCCGTTGGCTGAAATGTCCTGTAAATATTTTAGGCCAATATGCTTGAAACTGTTTTCAACTCTGATGTGTATTTATTGATCTGTCTGGATTGTCTACCCGTTGAGTGTGGGGTATTGAAGTCACTTACTGTTACTGTGTTGTAGTCTGTCTCTCCCTTAAATGTAATAAGCTGCATCTGAGTGATCCTGTGTTGGGTGCACATATAGTTATGTTGCTGTGCTGAATTCATCTTTTACAGTTTTTGACTTAAAGTTTGTCTTATCTGATAACAGGATAACAGGATAGCTATGCCTGCTTGATTTTGGTTTCCATTTGCTGGGTGCTTTTTCTTTTTTCCAGACTTTTTTAGTCTATGTATATTTTTGTGAAGCGAGCTTCTTATAGGCAATTTTTTTTTTTATCATCCATTCAGCCAACCTTAGCCTTTTGGTTGGAGAATTTAATACATTTATGTCCAAGGTTAGGACAGATAAGTGAGATTTGTCATTCTGTTGACTGGATACTGAAGCTCCCTGCTCTGTGAGCGAGTTTGATGGTGTCCTATGTTTCTGTGTGTACTTGTAATTCAGGGCATTTTTCAACATTTTTTATAGGTTTGGTATTATGGTGGCAAATTCTTGGCTTTTACTTATCTGGAAAATATCTTGTTTCTCCTTTACTTTTAAAGGATAGCTTCACCTGATACAATCTTCTTGGGTGGAAGTCTGTTTTCTTTAAGACCTTGAATTATCATCCCACTTTTTCCTGGCCTATGGTTTTTACTGAGAAGTCTGTTCATTTATTTCCTTTATGTGTAACTTGATGCTTTTTTTCTTATTGTCTTTAGGATTCCTTGTCCTCAACTATTGACAATGTGATTGAAATCTGCCAAATAAATTTTTTTTTCTTGGTTGAGTCGGCTTGATGTTCCTTGAACTTCTTGTACATAGATTGTCTGTTGTGTCTTTCAAGGCCCGAGAAATTTTCAGTTGTTACTTAGCAGGGTCTCAACAACTTTTTCCTTTTCTTCTCCTTCAGGGATACTAATATGATATTTGGCTGTTTAATGTTATCCCATCTTTTGCAAACTTTCTTCATTCTTTGAAATTCTTTTTTTTTTTTTTTGTCTGATGGGGTTATTTCAGAAGTCTTGTTGTCTAAGTCAGAAATTCTTTCCTCCACTTGGTCTATCTTGTTGCTACAGCTCTCAGTCATATTTGTTATCTCACTGTCTCATCTATTCTCTTGTATCTCAGTGAGTTTTCACAATCATTTGGAGTTCTATCTAGATTTTATTCGATTCATGATCTAATTCTGGGGGAGTTTCGTGTAGTTACGGGGGCTTCACACTGCCTTGCTTCGCCGTGTCTTCTATATCCCTGAGTTGACAACCACACACCTATGTAACTGTCCTGCCTTTGTATCAAGCATACTTCTGGGGAAGGCTGTTACGGTTGGTTGGAAAGCAGGGTATCACTCGGTTTATGCTTTGTAGTTCAAGGTACACCCGGGAACATAGTCTTTGAGTGATTTCTTTCATCGTAATCATTGTCAGGTGTCTGCCAGTGCCAGTGTGATCCAGTTTGTCACAGTTTGCAGGGCAGGAAGTGTGGCGCTAAGGTCAACGTTGTTTTTTCAGAATGTATCTCTGTGGTTCAGACTTTTGCCTCAGTCTCCCTGGTGACCTGCGACAGCCAGGGCCTTGTTCTTGGTGCTAAGGGAGACAAGATCTTGCCCAACGGGCATGCCTGAGTGACCCCGGGCTTGTGACAGCAATTTCTGTGACTCAGGTGGGCCCTTCTCAGGTGTCAGCAGGAGGATACATCTTCAGCCCCAGGCCGTGGACCAGGGGAGGTGAGCAGAACCTTGCTTGAATCCAACCAGCTGGAAGCAAGCCATGTGGGAGGTTGTGTTCTGGAGGGCCTGAGCTCAGTCATGCAATGCAGGTATGTTCTCTACACTCACCAGATGGATTCCAGCGGCATTGAGAAACGTACAGCCAGTTGGTCCAGGGCAGAGTGGGGTCATTTACCTAGCTACCCCAGGGTGGGGGATTTTTAAATGGGCTGCTTCTGATGTTAGCTCCCAGGAGCTAAAGCAATCCCACTGGCTCATGTAGAGTGAGTGTGTGAACATAGTTTGGGGCCCATTCCTCCAAACTGCCACAGTTGGAGGAGGCAGGGGTTCTGTCTGTTGCCAGAGTGCCCTGGCTCTGACTCTGCTGCTGGTAGGAGTGGAACAGAGGCCTGCTGCACCACATTGGTTCCCTGGCAGAGCACTCGGGGCGGGGGGGGGGGGAGAGAAGCTATGTGGCTTCCCTGCTCCAGTCCTTCCAGACCCCAGGCCACTCCCCAGGCTCAAGTAAATGTCACTGGGTGATTGTGGGATCGCCTCTCTGCTGACACCTTAGGTGGTGTGGTGCACGGCCACTGGTATGTTGATGTGGTCAGTTGGCAGCCTGCAGCCAGCAGCTGGCTCTGCTGCACGTACAGCTGGTTTCAGGAGTGTTTGTTCTTGTCCCAAGGAGTCTTCGTTGGTGTTTCACTTCTTCACTGAAAGTTTTCATCAGACTCCTAGTTATCATGGTCCTTCTCTTGTTCTTACACTCCACAACAGAGAAAGTGACTGTGGCTCCACCCTGTTCAGCCATCTTGGTACATCTCTCTGGAATACTTTGTCTATCTAAGACAAGCCTCAACATTCTGGGAGTGTGTGTATTTAAATAGTTTTCAAGACAATTTTTTTGAATTAGAAATACAGCTCTTCTCTAGGTTTTAATCTGTCCATCTGAGAGCTTTATCCTCAATAAAGAAGGAGGACTAGTTCATCAAAAGTAATATAGTACTGACATGTGACAACAGCAAAGAAGAACTCAAAACTCAAAAGATGGGCACTCGTGTTAGAGGATCTCCTGACTTGGTGTCATCTTGGAGGCATTCCATTGAAGGCTCTCCAGGTTATGACTCAATAATGAATAGTATTTCTCTGGCCATAAATTGTAGCCCACAGAAAAAAACAGCTCAAATATTAGCGGGTATTTTTGCTGTGGATGTAGCCTAAGATGGAAAACTGTTGAATTCCAGTTTGGTTCACAGTTGGTGGTTCTATGGTCAAAAAAAATTTCTCCTAAGCCAGAATTTTCTTATTTTTTTTACCCTGTAAAATGGATATATGATAGACATATAAATGCATGAATTTCCTAACTTCATTTCATTTTATGGAATTCCTGACATTTAAAAAAATTCCTAGTTATGAACTTAAAAATAGTGGAAATTAGTAGACAGTAGGGTTTAAGGACCTATTTCACAAAGCAACCATTGATGTATGTGAGTGTAAAATATGATTTTTGAGAGTGACCTAAAGGACAGATATTTATTGGTTTATGGTTAAACATCATAAAATTCATTTTTATGTGCTTAGTATTGACATAGCTTAAATTTTTTAACTGTCCTAAAATTCAGAGTTACAATTTGAATCAATGCGTTAACTGATTTAGAACCTTGTAAAATTTCACAGAATTAATTCTGTTTGAGAGAAGTTAAACATACTATTTTTCCCTCTGGGTGGTGTTGAGAAAAGAGACTTCATTTTTCCTAAATCCTTTTTCATTTGTACAAGATTTTATTGTGTCTAACAACATCACTGGTGACTTTTATCCAATATTCTAAAATGAAGTAGCACCCACTAAACACCCACTGACCCGACCTCCTTGACAGAACAGGATGGGTTGGAGAGAAGCAACTCCTTGTCTGAGTTACGAGCCTCATTTTGGTATATTATCATGACAAGTTCTTTTATGATAAAGGAAATTAACAATCTCTTCCCCTTATTGAACAAAACTCGCAAACACAACAAAAAACCAACTAAACCCAAATATATTTTATAGAGTCTACATTGTGATTAAAACCAGTTTATACAACATAACAGTGCACTGGACCCAGAGACAGGATATCTTAGTATCTGCAGGAGGAAGATAATAAAAGGTCCCACCCATTAATCATTTACAAAGAACAATGGAAACAACCCTTAATGAAATAAGGAAAGGATGAGAACTTAATTCCATAAAGGGTATTTGTCAATAATATTTTAGGCTAATCTGCAATTTGATTAACATTTTAAGTTATACTGGAATATTCCAAAACAAAAAAATCATAAAAATGTCTTTAAAATGAGTTAGACTTATAGAAAGTTGTTTTATAACTTTTGGTTAGAGGGAGCATTTGGTGCAGTGAATAATATGTCCTTTGGGATTCTCCTATCCCATATAGGAGTGCCTGGATTTAAGTCCTGGATCAATTTGCAAACAGTTTTCTGCTGATGTGCTCACTCACAGGCAGGAGGGAACGGCCCCCGGTGGTTGGGCCCCTGCCGGCAATGTGAGGAACCTGGACTGAGCTCCAGTCCTCTGGTTTTGGCCTGGCTTAGCCAACCCTGCTCATCATGGGTGTTTGGGCAGTGAAGAAGTAGAAGGAAGATCTCTATTTTTGTCTTTATTTAATTTGAAAGGTAGAATTACAGAGAGGGGTGGAGGAAGAGAGAATGAGTGAGTGGATGGGAAGATTTTCCATCTGTTACTTGATTGCTCAAATGGGCTCAGTGGCCAGAGGCCCAGGCCATGCTGAACACTCCAGGAGCCATAAGCTTCATCTGGGTCTTCCATGGATGACAGGGACCTAAGCATCCTGAAGCCATTTCATAATTGGATAGCTGGCATATCATTCTTAATGCTTACTCTGCAATCAGTCTAAATATGAGTACATTCTTTCAGGTGTAATAAGCAGCTGGCTTCCAGGTACATCCCAATGTCCTGTAAATTGTTTCATTGGAAAAGAGTCTAATGGAGGGTCATATCCTAGGACTTCACCAAAAATGAAACAAGACAAAGACCTTTGACAAATATGGCAGACTGTGTTAACTGAGTTCCGTGTAAACCACCAGGCTGTAGAATAATGACAGCTGTCAACATCGCAACAGCCCAAGCCCTCGTCTGCAGCAAGGGGCAAAGGACTGCTGTGGGGTTGCTGCTCCTGCATCCGGAGGAGGACCACTGTCCTCCAACAGCTTTAAGGCCAGCAGCTCTATGGCAGAAGACATAGGGCCATAGCCAACACAAACCACCCATCATCGGGTGTCTTTCTGTGGGTAAGGTATAGGGGAGCAAAGTCAACATTAATGTCTGCTTGCAACATTAGGTGGTGTTGATTTGTGAAAATATTCTGTGTCATCTACAGGTGCAGGAAAGGGATCAAATAAAGAGAATCTGTTTCTGTCTTAAGCATGTGTTTTTACATAAGGATTGTCAGCTTTTCCTGTCTGCTGAAGCATCTGTTGATCTTGGTTTCACTGTGCAGGGTATCTATTAAGATCTGTCGCAACCTTGACTCTGTCTGCAGGTGCCATCTTGAAGCAAGTTGCTGACTAGAGGGTTCTTTCCACCCGGGGACATCTATCTCTTCTGTGTAGCTTGGCATGTGTCAGATCTTGCGTTGAGCACAGTTGTGCAGAAAAATGCCAATCTAGTGACCAGTGAACAGTCCACACAACCTCGTGTGGCAGCAAATCATCACTGTCAACCAGCGTGATGTGGCTTATACCCTCTGCTCTTGGGCAGTACTCACACAGCCCTTGAGCAGTTCCTTCTTCCCTGTAGGGACTTAAGAGTAGATCTCTGACATTCTAGCAGCATCACTTCCATTTTATTGCTGTGTCTGTTAGACATTTGAAATCAATGCACAAATGGGAGATTTCAAACTGTCCCCCCCAAATATTTCCAGTGTTTTTTTTCCGTCCTTGGCATTACATGGTCCTATTTCTGTGCTTTTTATGCTTTTCAAATGGCTAAACGTTTGCCTTGGTTTTCCTGTAACTGACATGAAATCTTGTTAGATAACAGTTAATTCTTGGTGGGCAATTAGCTCTGTGACAGCTTTTAAAAAATTCATTCTTTCTTGACTCCTCTGGTTGTTGTCATGGAAGAGAAGGCAGTAATGGATCTCTGAGAACTCTTAACCTCAAGCTTCCCTCCAAATGGCTAAGTCTGCCCTGAAAAGGACGGGGCTCTTACAGTCATTCAGGCACTAAAACCTAAGTTAATGTATACTGCAGTCCCAGGGGGTTGAGGCCTAGCACACCAGCATGTTTGCCTTTGGTGTAACAGTATTTTCATACTCGTGATCTGACCTCCCTCTCGAGTCTATGGACATGGGGTGGCGAGCCATCTTTGAGGGTCCTGCTTTGAGTAATACTCTTACCTGTACTGGCCTGTTGCTCTGGACCCCAGTGACACATGCTACTACTGTGTAAATCAAAACTTGTAAAGTGTTTAAGGATGTGGCAGTGACGGTCCCCCTGTATGAACATTACACCCGGTATGCCTGCAGTATAGTATCACACTCGCTCCCCTGCCCAGGGATGTACCATGCAGAGTGGGAGATGAAGGGGCCTCACTGCCCACAGGAATACCAGCTCTGTGTTCCTGGCAAGCTGGAAGAGGCGACCGCTATGATGCCTTGGTCCCCAGTGACAATGACAAGCTGAGAGAAGAACTGCAGAAATACAGATTGACCAGGGGTGAAAGGAACTCGGGGCGGAAGAACCATCTCATTCCCTTGGCTATCTTCTTGGCTAACTCTGGCTCCAAGTGGGGGCTGGGGTGGGAACGGGACATTTTAGTGAGGCTCTTGTGATCCTTCCTACAAAAGTTCACAGTACCCTTTGTTACTCTGTATTGACCATGGGGAAAAAAGACCCCCACTCCCCTCTGCCCCCCAAAAGGAAAGGATCCTGTGTTGATGGCTGTCTACTTTTTTCCCAAAAGTGCTGTCATTTAGAATACTCAGTGAAAGTCCGGAGGCAGGACACGTCACCATATTTAACTTCCTTTATGGATAAAGTCTCCCTAAGTAACAAGAATATTCCAGGAAATATGTCATGTACAATGATTGCCTATAAAGATTTATGAAACATAAAATATGCAATCCGAAATGGCACCTATATATGAGCTGTCTGCCTCTGAGTACTTAGGATTTTTGACTGCCATAAGAAACATCCTGCCCTCCAAAAAAAAAAAAAAAGGCACACTTACTTTTCAAAGCTATTGCCAGGAGATATTACCAGCACTAGTCAGAATAGACCATCTTTTTTTCCTTTCTAGTCCAAGTTCACAAGATAGAAATGCCTTTGTATCACAGGACAGAGCTGCCCAGCTCTCTCTCATCTCTGATTCTCCAACTCAGTCACATGAGGTATTCTCCATTTCATCTGCACAGTCTGTCCCCAGGCTCTGCCCTTCGTAGATCTATAAATGCTGCAGCTGCAGAGAAATGGGCGTCTTGGCTCATTCTCCCCCTGCATGATGAACCTTTTCTCACTGCAAATCTCTTTGAAGAGTTTCATCATATCCTGGTCGGAAATGACTGAATGTGGAGCTGTTCTGTATGGGCAGGGAAGTGACTGGGGCACTCGGACCGAGTCTCAGGGAGGAAGGGGGGTTGGGAGGTGCGAGAGAAGAACATTAGCAGCTGGAGGGCAAGCTGGCACAGCGGGATCTGGAAGCAGAAGACAAATGTGGGCATCGGGTGTGTGTACGTGCCTGACGATGAATGTCTCCTGACCTGCTCTGCTCAGAAATCTCAGTGGATCACCTGATCCCTGCCGGGAAGGTCTGTAACAAAGAGAAGGTTGCAAGATGCAATATTTAGGATAAACAAGGGCTCTTAATGCACATTTTCCAAGGCATTTTAAAATTTTTTTCGCCAAAGTGTTGAAGTCTCCCCACAGTATTTGTTGATCTGAAATTCAGCTCTAAGCAGCCGTGCTGTGTCTGCAGTTGCTAAGTCAGGCCAACCTACAATGAAGGGCATAGGGAATCCTGGGCCCACACTGGTCAGGCAGCTATGTAGCTTTACCTGAAACGCAGGCTCTCATTTGAGGACTACGTCAAGGAGATTGTGAATCAATCAAGGAGCTGATTATTACTATCAGAGTGGAAGGGTCAAGTTTGCTGTTACCTACAGATACAGAGATAACAGCAAAAGGGGGCAGACACAGCAGTGCGACTCTGGTATGCGAAAGCAATGTTACTTTTAAGTCACGAATGCAAACTGCCTTCCTCTAGTTTTTACTGACTATTCAGCATTTTGTTTGTCTAGACAAAATTTAATTTCTGGTCTTACTGGGCTACAGGAAGTGATTTCTCCTGTTTGGTCTTTTGTGTGCAGCTTCAGAGACGCTGGCACTGGGAAGAATGGCCTTGAATGGCCTTGGCACAGGCAGCTGTAACCCGGGATTCACCTTTTTTTTTTTTAAGATGACCTGCTCATCAGGCCCGTGTCTCCAAGTGCATCCAGGCCTTCTGAGGCTGAGCCTTCCGCTGCCTCCGAGGGAAGGGCCCCGGCAGGCTCGGTACAGACGAGTTCATCCCAAGAGTTCTCTACAGCAAAGTGAACACATTTGCTCTTGGAGACTCGAGGGAGGAAAACGCATGTGAATCATGGCCAAGAGGGTCAGGTTATGGTGTGTGGCAGACCTGGAATGACACTTCACAGCTTAACATGCCTCAACAGCCGCTTTCATACTCTCTCATAGTTAAATTTTGAAAAAGCAGCAGAGACTGGGGGCATTAAGGAACTCATTTTGAAAGGGTTACAGAACAGACTAAATGGTTCATCATATTGTAGAGGATGGTGGCGTGCAGTGCATCGGAAACGTGGTTAATATGCCATGTTGAATTAGTGGATTGGTTTTTCTTCCTCGAAATGTACCACAATAACCAGTCAGAGTATTAGCTGGTCTGAATTGAGCCAGGTCCACAGTGCTACTTAGGCGCTACTCGCTAGCTGGGCATGATGCCGGCAGCCACGAAAGTGACGTGCCAGTGACGTGGCTACTCTCCAGCGCAGACCCATCAGGCATGCGTGCTCTGAGCAGGTGCACTATGAGCTGGGAATCACACAGGACTTCCCTTTGGGCTCTGCTTCCATCAGGTTTACCAAGGCTTTTTTTTCTAATGAATGACAACATGTTTAGTGTTTAAGCAATTCATCAAATTTTGATAAACTTTACCAGTCTATTGATGTATAATCAACTTTGATGTTTTCATTGTTAATCAATGCAGAGAGGTCACCTTGGGTGAATACTACTAGATGGTTTCACCCACGAGTAGCAGTTTCTCTTCACTGCAAAAGGTTGTCATTTCGTGATTCTGTCTACTAATATTTAAGTCGAACATAAGCTACTAAGAACTTTTGACGTGGACATTTTTATTGATTTCTGGTGAGTAATGAGGGGTTGAGGAAGTTGGCAAGCAGGAGTGTAAGCTCTTGGCCTGTGAGCAGGAGGGGTGATGAGGATGCCAGAGCATGTGATAGCAGGAGTGCTGTCTGAATGCACTTACAAAGTAGTGTTTCCAAAGGAAGATGTGCCTAACAGATTTCTTAGGTCTCACACACTTCTTTGACTCTTGCAGAAATATCTGTTCACTGTAAAATTGTAATATTTGAAATTGTAAGGGAGTTTATCAGATTCCTTGAAAACTAAGGAAGCCCTGGATTCTGGCGAGGTTCAGACCAGCATGCCTTCCCTCCCTGGCGTTGTTACTTTGGCATCTGTGCGGGGATGCCAAGATTCCTACAGTGCAGCTCTCCCACCCCCTGCCCAGGCCAGCTCCAAACTGGGAAGCTTAATGGATTCTGTGTGCTTTGCGTTTGTTTCTGCTACCTGATGCTGTGCTGTCTGAGAGCTTCTATGAATGCATTTTAAGACTTATTTGTTTGAAACGAAGGACAGGGAGGGAGGAAGATTAGACTTCAACGTGCTGGCTCACTCCCCAGCTGTATGTCAGGCCCACGTCGGGGGCCTGGAGCTCCTGGAGCTCCATGCTGGTCTCCTAAGTGGGCAGCAGGGCTCCAAGTACTTGCATTAGTAGGTAGCTAGCTCAAAGCAAGGTGGTCAAGTGGGACTCAACTGATGCTCTTGTGGGATGTCTGTGTCACAGGTGGCAACTTAAGCTGCTATGCCACATTGCCAGCCCCTGGTTTACTGATTTTGAAATGAAGGTTAAAAGGTCCAATGCGACCAAGAAAATTCAACGCTTCACTGGCCAGCAAATACCTGTAAAGTTGCCATTACTGGTGTTTATTATTAGATAATGTGAAATACAACAGATTTCCTAAATCAGTCCCAAAAAACAGGTCATTTTTGTGTTTGTACTTCCAAACACACTAGACTACTTGACATGAATGAGCTCCTTGGGACACCCATGGTTTCTGATGGTTCCTGTGATGCTAGGCCATCTTGTACTTCCTGCATTTGGCTGGGTGCTCCATCCTATATCTTTCATTATAGAAGCTGTCCTTGCTGCTCTGTCTCATGAGCTCTCTTCCAGCCATCCCTGTCCTTGCTCTCAAATCCTTCTGAAGTCCAGGCTCAAGAACACATGGTCTCTGGGTGGGTAGGACCTTTGGTGTCCTCATGTTACACAAAAACGGAAGCATATCCCCTTTGTAGGTGGATTCTATCCTGTCCCTTTCTCTGGGTTCATGTCTAACTTCAAGCCTGGCTTCACAACTAATTCTGACAAGTGAGTCCCCGTTATGTTCTCTGTGTGCCTTAGCAACTGCTGTAATGCTGATCTGTGGTGACAATATGCTTCAAGTACACATGTGTTGGTCTGGGTGGCCCTTTCCTTATTCAGTGGGCAAGTCTAGCTAGCCCTGTAACCCACATGCCCTTCGTGAAATCAATTCTTTTGTACATGTTCATTGCCCAAGTTGTGCCCCCCCGCCCCCAGGTTAGAGGCCTTAGCAAAATTTAATAGGCATTCTGTTCTTTTGACGGAAAGTGGAGGGGGCTGGGGAGTGACAGGGGCGGGGATTACGGAAGTTACATAAGGAGTTTTGGGATTATCTTAAACTTGGCAGTCAGTATGTAAGAATATAGTGCAATGGTCTGTCCCTCCAAAATGCACATGTTGGCGCCCTAACGCCACAGTAAAGCAATTAGAGGGTAACTCAGCTTGGGAGAGGAGGGTCCTTACAAGTGGAATCTGACCTTTAGGAGAGTCTGAGAGAGTGCCTGCCCCTTCTCAACCACATGAGGGCGCCATGAAGAGGCACTGAGTACAGCAGCAGACTGACTGCTTGTACCTCCTTCTTGGCCTGCTTAAGGCTGGAAATGGAGAAGTTCCTATTGGTTGGCAACAGCTCAGATGATGGTGCTTTGTTTTGCAGTTGGAATGGACTAAGGAAAAGATGGAAATGGTAGGGCTCCATCAATTGTTTTCAAACTGCAGTCCCTGCTTACTCTTAACTTTCAGTCTTGATAAATACACGGATTATTGTTCAAAACAGAGGACCATGGCTGGTGGACATTTGGCAAAGTTGAATTGCTGAAGCCACCTGTGTCCCAAACTGGAGTTACTAAAGGTAGAGTTAGACTACTCTACTTCATATCTATCTCCGACAGACGCACAGCCCGGGAGGCCAGGAGATGACGGCTTATGTACCCACATCCCTGGCAACCAAGGGACAGACCCGGCTAGAGTTTCTGGTGCGGGACTTTGGCTGTTGCTGGCAGAATGGGGACACTCTCAGATTTTCAAAGAAACAAATAAAATTGGGGGGGGGTGGTGGTAGGGGAGTAATGAAATTAGCTCTATCACCTTCTGTCTTCTGGGTAGGGCTACTTAAATTTAGAAAATTGAAAGTGGGCTCAACACTGACCTCTATAGCCAGGCAAAAAGGAAACCACCTCAGGTGGGGGTATGAGCTCTGACAATGCGCCAACACCTAGCACTGTGTGAATGCAGACAACTGTGTATTCTGCAAACCCAAAGTATCCCACTCGGGCCCCATCATGTTGAGTTACTGCAAGGAGAAAGGCAGCTAAATGTCCCAGAACCGGCCCTTTCCTTACCAGATGGCGTTTGTTTAAATAGCATGGGCCTCGCTTTGAGACGGTGCTGCAGTATCTCATTAGCTCCTTAACTTTATTTTCAATTAAGTCACTGAACACCTTAAGTAAGCAAAAGTACGTGGCCCTCCGTCATGTGGAACACAGTTCGCCTGCTATGACTGAAGCTCCGTGTTCTGGAAAAAAGTTTCTGGAAATTAATTTCAAAGAAGCAGTTTGTTTCTCTGCCTCCTGTGGAAACAGCAGAGGAGACAAACAGGGCAGGCCCTGTCATCCCTTGAGCTACGTGTCCGTGGCCCCGCTGCTCCAAAGCACGTGCCTCGGTCCCTTGGCTGCGATTCTCTTCACACCATCTACTGAGAAACTCATTTTACGGGGTTGGGGTGAGGGCTTGTAAACATTGATGGAAAATGTGTATTATAGGAAAAAAATACAACTATGCATGCATTTCAAAAATTTTACCTTTCAAAAAATTCAGTCTCTCATGAATTATTTAAAGGGCTAGCCTCCTGTTTGCCCCCTAAGGGATCCTTCAGGTTCAAAGTTCCCCATGCTGATTCCTCTCGCCAAAGAAGAGCAGGGCTTGGCAACCCAGCTAGCCTTACTTCTTAACTCGGGGCCTTCCCCGTGATCTAGACTGTCTGGGCTCTCAACCTCCAAGCTGAATCCCAGCTCCTCAAGCCTCCTCTGACAACGGGCAAGACGGGGTGGCATCTGTCACCGCTCTGGGCGCCTCTATGCCCGCTGCCTTCCGGTGGCTTTGTCAATGAGGCATGGTGATGACACTGCACTTCACGTTGACTTTCAAGAAGGGGCAGAGGTAGGGTGCGCCAGGATTCTTTTCCGGTCTGTTACGAATCCGTCACCTTTCTGGTCCTGTGAGGCCTAGTGCTGAAGCAGGGCGGGGCTGTTTGGACTCTTTGGAATAAGCTGAGCAAGTGATGCTTTTCCCATCTCTCCTGAATTCTACGATTCGACGTAGACTGAGAGTTTCTGACCATTTGTTTGTTTTCAGACTTATTTTCCCCAGCACATCTGGAACAGGTACCGTAGCCCTCTCCTGTCATTTCCATGATGGAATGACACTCTGTCTCTTCTGAGATACACTCCCCCGCATCAGCCAAGGCTGCCTTTCTAATTACTAGTGCCTCTTACTTCAGTTTAAAATGTGTTCAGAGCTAGTATGCATCTCCTCTCTGCTCATGAGGAAACCGGCACGTCCATTAAGATACGAACTGCCTCTTGGAGACGGTGGTTCTTACTGACTTCTGTCAGCCAATCAGAAGCCAATCAAAGTCTTAACAGAAGAAAGTACAAATCTCAATTTCAAAAAATTACTTTTGGGAGCCAGTGATGCCAGCACCCCCATATCAGGTGCTTTTTCAAGTCTCCCCTGCTCCGCTTCTGAGTTAGCTTCCTGAGAACGTGCAGGGAAGGTAGCAGATAATGGCCAAAGGACTAGGTCCCCGTCCCCCAACTGGGAGAACCGGATGACGTTCCTGGCTCCCGACTTCAGGCTGGCCCAGTGTGGCTACTGCAACCTTTTCAGGAGTAAACCAGTGGGTGGAAGAACTCTGTCTTTCCACTTTAAGTAAATAAACTAAGAACAAAGCACTTGAAAAGCATAGTTTCAATTCTGTGTCTCCTTTAATCAGGAAGAGCAACTGTATCCTAGATCTATCTTTGTTGCAGTAAACACTCTACAGCATGATCAGTAAACTGACTGGACTGAGCTTCATGACGGCCTGTTAAATCTGTAAGGTTCAGGATGTTCATAATGTCAATGATTTAAGTTTTCAATAGATGAGCCCGACTGTCTCCCCTTTCAGTCAGTACCATTGGGTGTGTCACCATGTTCTAACTCCTGCGGTGGGAGTCTGTTTCATCCTTCACAGATAGATTCCTGCGGGGAATGTCCAAGTCACATGTTGCAATAGGTACAGCTTCTTAGTACATGCCTTTATACCTATCGTTTCTTACTACCTGTGCTTACAGAGGCAACTTGCTGGGGCTCCACATTTATGTGAAGGGAGATTTCCTAAGTTTGAAGTGTGCACCACAAATCGTAACACAATCACTGAGTTAACAATGTGTGATTGCTAGCTCGTTTCCGTAGTGTAGTGGTTATCACGTTCGCCTCACAATGCGTGGTTGCTAACCAAGCAACCCAAGTGACCGAATGTGCTCATCGAGGGCTCAGTTAGCCCAGAGGAAAGCAGAATACAGGGTAAACAGGCGTGACACCCAGGAGGCAGCAGAGCCAGCTAAATGCAGGTATGTCAGCGCTCACGTCAAACAGCTTGGGCGTCCCGGTGAAAAAGACTGTACACGACATCCAAGGGACGCATTTTAAGTACGTATTAGAAAGAAAAGTAAATGCATGGAAACACTCGCATTCCAAGGGAGTGCCAATGAGCAGAAAGCTGAAGCGCCTTTGCTGAGGCAGATTCTGGAGCAAAAGATCTTACCAGGAATGCAGAAATTCATTTTCTAGCGATGTATTACTTGATCAAAAATACATTAAAATACTAGCTGCTTATGCACTTCTTCGAGAGCTTCAAAATATACGAAACACATAGTGGTAAAAGCAGAGAGGAGGAACCATCTGTAATCACAGGGGAAGATTTCCACCCTGCCCTCGAATTTCCAGTTCAGGTACACAGGAAATCAGTAAGGATACAAAACCTGAACAATTGCTGCCAGGCAACTTCAGACAAAACTGATGTTTCTGAAGGAGAAAATTAGATGCATTAAAATACAAGGTCTCTAATCAGTTCAGAAAAATTTAAAAATTTCGCAAACATGATTAAATCTCACATTTTACATAACTAGAGACAAACAAGTACTTCAAGACTTCAGTGGCGTAATCATACTAATCCTCTCGTTCTTTTCTAAACAGCCAGCATAGAATTGCACTTTGTAAATACGTATTTCAGTAAGTGTTACCCTAGCACAAAAGAAAATACCTGTCTGGAAATTAATTTCATGGTTATATCTGAAGTTTAAACTTCTATTAGGAAACAATCTATACTTTAGATTGTCTACCATAAAATGGAAAATAGATGAGCTGAAATAGCTATTTTTGATAAATTATACCAGACATTTGTCAATATCTCAGAAAATAAATCTGAAGGCAGCTTTACAAAATACTCAGTGTTTTTTAATGTAAGATGTCTTGGATCATCAAGCAAGACACTGTTTCATGTTTATCTAGAAGAGAATTAAGTGCTCCCCGTTAAACTATGACACTGTAATGCTTTCCAGGAGGTTACGATCGGAAACGTGTGTGTCTCGAGATGTTAAATGGATGCTTTCAGGGGTGTCAACATGGGAAGGGTGGCTTTTTAAAATTTAACCCCACAGATATTTTTTTCTCTAAAATAAATTTCTCTCCGTTGAATTCTCCACATCACTGAAATAGCCATTCCCAGCCTAGATTTCACTGGGAAAATGTATTTAAATTCTGTCTTGCACGCGTGAAGAACGGAACTGTGAACTCACTACCAGCTGACCATACTGTGGCAGCAGGGAGTGACAAGCCTCCACAACGTGAAGGCATTAGGTTAGAGATGTGTAACACGTATCAGTTCGCTCTGTTTTGCGGGGAATCGTTTAGTTAAGGATTTGTTTTTCTTTCAGAAAGTTGCAAGTTCTTTATGCAAAGACCCTGAGCAGTGACTTAAGTCAGCTTCTTCAGTCTGACTAGGTTGTGCTTTCACAAGTGAGCCCAGGTAGTCCTCCTTACTATCCATGCACATTGTCACCCTCCAGGCGCCCATGGAAACCCAGACTAGCCGTTAGCGCAGGATCGGGGCAGAACGGGCAGAACTGTCAGAACAATCTTAAGAATTGTGTGGTACCCAGATTGATAAGATTTTGAAGGAAAGAAAAATCTGTGAAGAAATCTGATATTTGATGCTTTTAATAATTTATCAAAATAGCACAGTTCAAAGAATTTAATAACCTTGAAATTTTCTCCAGTATTTTTCCTCACACAAGTAAATCATTTTAAAATAGTAGCATGTATGCTAATGAGTATTAGAGTCTGCTATTAAGATCCCATTAAGGTTATAAAACACGAGGAAAATTTTTGTAGCTACATCTTAGATAACTGATCATATGAAAAATGTTATCAGTAATTTGTTCTTCTATAGGATGGCTCTTGATGACATACCTACAAAAGGCTTTGAAATCCTAGCAGCATTTTACCCCTTAGGGTCTCTCATTTTACATATGTGTTCAGTGTGTGCAGCAGGATTTACAAGCAGCTCATTCTGACTTCAATGGAACTTGGTTCTGTTTTCCGGACACCACCGCCGCCCACAGGGATGGCTTACCTTGTCCTTTCTTTGCTTCTCATCCTGGTACACGGTCCAGTGCTCGCCGTCGTTGCTGTAAGCTAGCTTGTAGGAACCCACAAACTGTACGTGGCCAAAATCCTTAGCTCCTTGGGTAATAATGCCAGTCACCTTGGTAGGGACAAGAAGATCCACCTGGGAAAAGAGAGTCTAAATTGATCACAATGGTTGGGCCCGTTGTGAATCATGCCTAGAACTCAAGAGACCAAAAACTGTGTTTGCAAAACCCTACATCTGCCAGATTATCTGTGTTTCTGAGCAGAGGACTGTGCCTGATACTGTTTTTTTAATCTTGATTTTGCCACCAAATAAATAGTTACAAGTCTCCTTGAACAAACTTTAGCCATTTAGCACGGAACCAT
This sequence comes from Ochotona princeps, assembly GCF_030435755.1. Classification (NCBI taxonomy): domain Eukaryota; kingdom Metazoa; phylum Chordata; class Mammalia; order Lagomorpha; family Ochotonidae; genus Ochotona; species Ochotona princeps. The sequence continues at coordinate 4,385,452 of NC_080859.1, forward strand.
ACTGATTTCATCCCACCAATTAGCTTTTTCATTCAGTGGAGTCATCTAATTAGGCAGTTTTTGCATGGAAGAGAACAGAATGGAAAGGGCTGGCCTTCTGAAGCCTGACCGTTAGCTCCTAGGCCCTGTGCCGAGATTCCGGCATATGGACTTTACTGCTCAGTTCAGGAATAACAGAGTAAAACTTACAGCTGGAAATTTTATTCCATAAAAACTTGATGCTAAAGGTTTCAGAATTGAGTGTGAGTTTAACCAACCCATTATGAGTCATAATGAAAATCTTTCCTCATAGTGAAAATTACAGTTTTCAAAAGCTGAAGAGAAGCCAGATCCTCTTTAAGATGGAGGAGGACTAGGAGCAGGGAGGCCAAGGTGATGTACCCTGCAGGTGCGTCCCAGCCACCCACGTGGCAGACCTGCAGGTGCATCCCAGGCTCCTGGCTCAGCCCTGCCCAGTTCTGTGTGTCTGAGGTCTGAGGGGTGAACTGTGGATAAAGCAATGCATCTCTACTTCTGTCGAATACTTACATGAAAAAAATCCATGTATTATTCTGGTTTGTAGGATTAGTACTTATCAAGTGTTTATCTTCTAAAAAGTATATTCTTGGGATTAGTTTTTTTGAAAACTGATTTTATTTGAAAGGCAGACACACACAAAAGACAGAGCAAGTGAGGGAGAGATGTTGGGTTCCCTTCCTGGAAGGCATTCTGGCTCTGTTCTGTGGGTGGTAGGAACGCATGCCCTGGCACCCTCACCTGGCGCTCCCAGGGTGTGCTTCATCAGGACGCTAGAGCAAAACAGGACTCGGACTTGGGCACTCCAAATACAGATTTTAACTGCTTAAAATGTTAATCCTGCTAAAACGTATCCCCAAAAGGCATGAAAGTAGTAACGTTTACCAAGCTCAAGTCATCAAAATTCAACTGAAATCCAAAAAAGGATGACTCGCATGAGAATAAATTTATAATTGACTAGTTCAATAAGGTCTTTCCTTGTTTCAATTTTTTAAACATTTATTTTGATTTTATTCTTTATACTGCATTTGTATAAAATGAACAAATTTCACAATCAAGATTTAGGAGCGTAGCAATATTTCCCATGCTATGCTTCCTCCTGCCTGCCTTCCCCACTCATCCTCCTTGTTTCGCACATCATTTGGGACCTTTTCTCTTGCCACACAACCCAAATTAACACAAAAAACAAAGTCCAACACTTTGTTTTTCTAGGGGACCACCTCTGGCAAGAACCTGAGCCTTTGGTCTGTGTTCCTTGACGTGAGGTGCAACCTGTTTCCTCCCATTTCCTGTGACCGCCTGCCTGGCCAGCTCCTTGGCCTTTATTCTCGGTAACCGTGGTGATCCCATGCGTGACCCTGGTGCTCTCAACCCTGCTGGCCTTGTCTCTATTTTAGGTCCTTTATCCTGTGAGCTGTGAGGTAGCCATAAATAGCCTGGGTCAGGTGCAGGCCACTTGTGAGGAGAGGGGACCAGGGAAATGAGTATAGGAAGACCACAGCGGGACAGATGCCCACCTAGGAAGGTGGGACGTCTCCCCCCAAAATGTACATGGTCAGCAAAACTTCACTCACATGGGATTCTGGTTTACGTTCTGGAACGTGTGTCAGACTTTTTTTTTTTTTTTTTTCAGCTCAAATGTGACAATGGATTAAGACCATTGGAAAGTTGGAAATATGTCTCATGTTGTGCAAAGTATACTGTCATATGTCCTCATTTCATTCCGTCAGTAAGCTAGAAAGCCATCTCTACGAGGGAAGAGACGATCTAGACAGACCATGTGATACGGCGTGTGACCCAAAGTAACAATGCATAAAGGAGGCTCCCTTCCCCCCGCCCCGCCCACACAGATTAGAGTGGTCACTCTCATTTGCTCCTCTCGGTGGCAACCTCAGAAATTTGTAAAATATCGCCACACTGCTAAAACAGACAGCGAATCTAAGTCCAACCTAGACAGTTCTGTCCTTACATGGTGAAGGGAGTCGTGTGTTTCCTGAACTTCCCTTTTGTTCTTGGGCAGTCTGGGGCTAGAAAGGATGGCTTTTGCTCTCTTCAGATGAAATCTAATGTTGCAGAGACACTTGGGAAAAGCCTGCTGTTCTTTAAGAAACGTTTTTCATGTGACTGACAATGTGTGTGTGTAAGAAAAACGTGCCAGCACCTGGAGCTGGTGTGTTGCCCTCACAAGGCACAAACACACAGGAGTTCTGTCTCTCCCCAGGGGTGTCAACACCTCCCAGGGGTGAAATTCGGGGGCCTCACCTTGATGTGTGCAGCTCAAATGATGCAACTGGCAGCCTTCTAGCATCTGCCTCGGTGCTGTTTCCTGAGGCCGGCTGCGTGTCCTGCTGGGTGGAGATGTTTGCTGCCTGAGCTGTGTGTCTTGGCTCTTTGCAATTCTCCTGCTCTCACTGTTCCCCTTCTCCAACCTCAGATTTTTTTTTTAAGTCTAGAGATGTTTTTCTTTTTTGTTGCAGAGTATCCAGCTTCTCTACTTGAATAGCCAGCAATTTGTCTCAAGCTGGTTTCCGTCCTAAAATTTGCTACATTAAAACTTGGAATACCAGGCCAGAGGGCAATGCTTCTTTGAGTACAGAAATAATCGACAGTTTCACACTGCTCATGAACATGCTGGAATAGGATGGGTATGGCACTCGCCCTGAAAGGCACTCAGACCATGGCATGCAGGGAGAGTCCAGAAAATTCCCCTGCCCAGGAGCTGCTCAGCACCATCCCTCCCTCCGGCAGCTAGTCCAGGCTGAAGCTGAGCAGCATAAGTACTGGGAACAAAGATCCCTCTGCTGGTTTAGCCCCTCCTCGCCTCCCCAGGTTTGGCTGAAATTGGGCGGGTAACTTAAGGGACTGAGCTGGCCCAGGGGCAGACACTTGGCTCCTTGCACTGTGCTTCATGCCGGGATCATTATTTAATGTGCCTGCTATGTAGCAGGCCCTCCATCAAAAGCTTTGCTGAACCGAGCTGGAACTATGTCCTAAGTATGTGCAATGGATTAAAAACCCATTCATGGCTTAGCGTGCCGCACTACTCTGTCACAGTATAGGGAATGCTAGTTGCCTTGCTGTTTCACTCACGCAGGTTACTGTTCCAGCATGGGAAGCACAATGCACAGGTCTACCAGTTAATGCCTTAGCGGAAAAGCATCCAGTCAACAGCTCTCTCCCCATTTTGTGCGGCCGGGGAGGGAGTGGATATTAAGCTCTTCGAGGTCGGAATGAATCTGAGCGTGTGCAACACCGTGCAGAAGGCAGTGAGTGGCAGACAAACATGCTGGGGACAAGATAAAGCAAACCAGAGGGAGGCATCTGATGGCCAGCTCCCAGAACCTTGTCGGAAGAGGAGGACGGGATGACTAGAGGGGACTCCTGGATTGTGGTGGATGTTGGTCACCTTCTCAGGATTTACAGAGACACTTGTTGCGTCTTTAGAATGCAGAAAAAAAGTTCTTAGAAAACCTACCCATTTGTGGGGGAAATGGTCAGTTAGAGCTCACATGACAAAGTTTATGCAAGGGAGATGGTTGTAAAACAACGCTAAAAGAGAAAAGCAGATGTGTGCTGAGTGATTTACCATTCCAAGTATAAGAATGAAAACAAGAGGAAAGGGATTCTTAGATGCTTCAATGATGTAAACGCAAAAATAAATAGCATTTCATGAGATTCAGGTGATATATTTATGTATCATATCATATATATGATATAAATATTTATTTATTTATTTTTGAAGATTTGTTTTTATTACAAAGTCAGATATACAGAGAGGGGGAGAGACAGAGAGGAAGATCTTCCGTCCAATGATTCACTCCCCAAGTGAGCCGCAAAGGGCCAGTGCTGCGCCGATCCAATGCTGGGAACCTGGAACCTCTTCCAGGTCTCCCACGCGGGTGCAGGGTCCCAAGGCATTGGGCTGTCCTCGACTGCTTTCCCAGGCCACAAGCAGGGAGCTGGATGGGAAGTGGAGCTGCTGGGACTAGAACCGGCGCCCATATGGGATCCTGGGGCGTTCAAGGTGAGGACTTTAGCCGGTAGGCCACGCCGCCGGGCCCAATGCAAATATTTATATAAATATAAATGAAAGCATTGTATAGAAATCCCGATGACCTGTTTGGTACCTAAATAAACTGTACTCGCCACTTAGAGTATTTTTGGTTATCAGATGTTTACATTTTAGATTATCTTTGCAGTTTGCCTAGTTAATGTGATCAACGCAATATAAGGTAAATTACAGCCCCTATGTCTAATTTGATCCAGTAGTTCTGAGATTCTGAGTTGTTAAAATGCAATGGGATTTGACAGCAGATGGGGAACATCATTCCAGAACTCATTATTGAATTTTTCCCTTTAACAAAAAGGCTTCTGTTTCTATCAGCATTAACCACTGTAAAGCAGGTACGGGGAAAGCCACTTCTGTCTTTAAACCCCATGAACTCTGGGGAGCAGGTGATGGATTGGGCACACAGGTAGGCTTCCCATGGGGTGACTTGCTGTGACTCGCTCATTCAAAGGCTGGTGTCCGTGCAGGTTAGTTACGTCACAGCATGGAGTCATCGGAACACAACCACGCACCTGCAGCTTTCACAGGGCTGCCTGGCCACACGGTGAACTGTTGACCAAGTGCCACTGAAAGCCACAGGTATACATTTTTCTGACTATCTAGTAAATTAGTGAGCTTTATGTTTACACTAAATGTATGATTGGTATAAAGATTGTTACCTATATCCTTCTGCTATGATTAATGCTGACTTGTATTTTTTCCCAGTCCAAACTCCCCAGCGTTTTCATCTGTTACCCTTAGAGCATATATAAGGCTGTTTTACTGTATAAAGCGGTCGAATACAAACCTAGGTGCTAGATGTTGGGAAGATCTGAATATAAGCTAATGGGCTATTTAGGTCCTGTGTGATATGGTCTGGGTATATCTATAACGAAGCCCTCAAGAGTACAGGGCTAGCAGTTAAAATTTTCTGGCTTGAGTACAAGGAATTTAGGCAACTTAAAGTTGTTGTTCTTAAATGCATTGAACAAGAGGGTTTCAACTTCCTGCCGTGCAAGTCTCAGAACGTGCACTGGGAGAATTTCTGTGTGTCTCCAAACAGCCTCTTGCTTTTAAAATCATGTTCTTTAACTCTGAAACTATTCATGCGGTATATTTCCTATTACAATGAAATAGCTCATAAGCCACAACCTAATTTATAAATCCATTGAAACAAACTCATTATTTTAAACTTTTCTATTTTTTTGTCTATTTAGTCACAAGTTTTAGAACTTCCTAAGTTATAATTCACTGTGCTGGAGGCTTTCTTGTAAAGATTTTCAGATGTCCTGAATATTTAAAAAACGTGGAATAAAGGACTTTGTTAGTTTATCACAAGAGAGACAGCTCAGGAACTCTCTGACCTGAACATTACCTGAGGCACACCTGTTCTAAACTTCACGTGGTACCCATGTAAGGCACACACGTTGTCTGAGCATCCTTGACACAAAGATTAAACACAACTTGAAAAAAAGAACCAGAGATGACCTAAACAGAAAATAAGAATGCAAGTCCCTTGTATTTGATATTATAAGTGGTTCAGGGCCTTGGATTGCAAAGACTTTTTTTTTCCAAATGAAATTCGAACTGTGGTTCAAACAGAAAAGGAATCAGGTAAACATTATTAGAATGATACTATGAGTGTCATGAAATTATTTTAGAATGAAACCAATCAACAGGAAGCAGAAGAACATGAATATAGATAGAAAAGAAATCCTTGTCAAACATTTGTTGTTAACCTCTCTCAGTGCAAGAGATAAGCTTATTTTGACAGGCTTTTTGTACTATGGAGAAGTCTAGAATATTTTAAGAGATGCTTGAGATTTCTATCAGCACGACACACCCATATGTTACAATCACATTTGGCCCAACACTAACAGCGCCCGTGACTCCCCTCACAGGGAGAGGGGGCATCTACGCAGAGGTAGGGACACTGCCTGCTGCCAGCCCGGTGTGCTGCACTGAGGGCTCTGCTTCTGTACAGGAACGCCACCCTTCAACCTCTGCTCTAGGGCAGCAGTCGCCTTAACCCAACTGAAAGCGACATGGACAACACGCGGGAGTTACAAGAGAATCTGAAGCCTGCTGTGGAAAGCCACCGGGTCACACCTAATGACGCTGTATTTTCAAGACGGGAAATAATTTAAAATAATCCCAGAGATAAAACCCAGACATTGGTAAGTCTAAAGAAGGTTACACAGAGCATGCTTCTTGATGTAGTCATTTTGTAGAAATATATTAATAGATTAAGAACATTTTTCCCTTAATATTAGATTTGTTAAAAAATAGTTACATTATGAGTAGGTTTTGAATTTTATCATGATTATGGATATGTATATATAACTCTCTATTGGAATAATGCAGGTTTTTCCTTCAATCAAACATGTAGTGAATGCTACAGAACCAGCTCACACTGAAGCTGCCACCGGAACATCTGCCGTCCTGTCCTCCTTCTGACTCCGCACTTCCCCGCAGGGATAATTTCTTTCTTCCTAATTTTTTTTATTTAGCCTGTATCTCTGCCTGAATAAATCTGTTATCTTGGATTTTTTTTTGCCAGAAATTAGTTGATTCTGTTTGCTTTTTCAAAGGACCAACTCATAAAGGAAGAAATGAAAGGTAACGCTTCCGGTGAGTGTCCTACACTTTAGAAGCAGCCTACAACAACCAGGCGAAAGGTAACATGTTCCTCATCTCTCAAACTCTGTGCTGAGTAGTTTATAGGAAATAGTGAGAAGGGAGAAGGAGCAGTAAGCATACTGAAGCTGGAGAAACCAAGTTGCTGTCAGAAACAGATGCTATATCATAGGGAAGGAGCATAACCAGACTGCGAAGCTTAAGTTGGCTTGCCCTGGTCACTGGAGAGAGGACATTGTGCCAGAACTAACAGTTTGTCTACTGGGCCAGAACTCAAAAACCCTATTCATAGCACTCAAACATCTTATTTGATACTTAGAGTATACAATTTTTCTATTTCAAAAGATTCAGATTTTTGTAGACAGATGTAGCTTAGTGGAACAGATAAAAGATAGGCTTCTCATTTGTGAAATTTTCTAAAACAGATAGCCGTTTACTCTGCTAAAAAAACAAACAAAAACACAACTCCGCACATTTCTCACCAAACTTCCTTCCGAGTTTTGAAGGGGTGTGCTAACACGGAACTGAAAACCCATGGTGGGGTAAACATGAAGGACCGAGACATCAACGGACTGAGTATAGAGGTTTACCGGTGATGATGGGCTGAAGTGGGAGGGGTCAGCGAGTTCTATAGAGAACATTTTACAGACAGCCAAGTGGACCACTCTCAAAATCAGGAAAGAAACAGCATCACTTGCAAGAGCTAGATATGGAAGATAGGAAATGATTTAAGCAAAACTGACAAATTTCCTTACACAGTAGGCCCTGCGCAGTAGCCTAGTGGCTAAAAGTCCTTGCCTTGCAAAGGTTTGGGTCCCATATGTGCACTGGTTCTAATCCTGGCATCCCCTCTTCCCATCCAGCTCTCTGTGGCCTGGGAAAGCAGTCGAGGACGGCCCAAAGCCTTGGGACCCTGCGCCCACATGGGAGACCCGGAGGAGGCTCTGCGCTTGGACTAGCTCTGCTCCAAATGTTGCAGCCACTGGGGGAGTGACTCAACGGATGAAAGATCTTGCTCTCTGTCTCTTCTTCTCTCTGTATGTCTGAGTTTCCATTAAAAATCAATAAATCCTAAGAAAAACAGCAATGACAACACAGTGTACTATGTGCAAAGAAAACCTCAGCAAGTATTGTGAGTGGGTGGAGAACAGTGAAGCATCACTGTTGGGAATGCAATCATCAATGGAGAGGGGAGGGGAGGGGAGGGGAGGGGGGGACAGGACAGGACAGGACTTGCAAGTGCTGGGGTCCCATATGGACACCAGTTTGTGTCCTGGCAGCTCCACTTCCCATCCAGCTCCCTGCTTGTGGCCTGGGAAAGCAGTCGAGGCTGACCCAAAGCCTTGGAACCCTGCACCCGTGTGGGAGATCTGGAAGAGGCTCCTGGCTCCTGGCTTTGGATCAGCTCGGCGTGACTCGGCTCAGCTCTGGCCCTTGTAGTCACTCTGGCGAGTGAATCATCGGACGGAAGATCTTCCTCTCTGTCTCTCCTCCTCTCTGTGCATATCTGACTATGCAATAAAATTAAATAAATCTTAAGAAAAAAGTCAAGACCCATCACATATTCCACTTGATCAAATCCTGTAGTGCCTCTGGACTTCAAGCTCTGTGTAGAGTGTTAGCTTATAGATCTGGCCAGAAGCTAATGTTTCTGTCCTGCCATTTTAGTAAGCTTCTGTCTAAAATACATGGTGCAGTCTGAGTGGGCGTCTAGAACTTCTTGGGACACGGCACGCGGGATTGGAGCGCCTGGATCCAAGTCCTGTCTACGTTTCTCACTCGAGCTGCCTGCTAATGCACTCCCTTGGAGGCAGCGGGGGGTGGGGGGGGCAGAGTGGCCCAGGTACCTAGGTGTCGGCCAGCCACAGCGGAGGCCTGAGCCCCTGCTGGACCCGCCTGGAGCATTACACAGCTCTGGCTGGGAGATGCTGCGGGGGTGGAACTGCGGGAAGTGAACCGGTAAACACAAAATTTCTCACTTTCTCACTCATTTGCTCCCTGCATTCCCAATACATATAATCTTCTGCAAAAACAAAACAAAACAAAACAAAACAAAAAAACCCCACCAAAATACAATTGTGTAGTCTCTACATTTTCATATAGACTTACTAGTATCTCTTTCTGTTTCAGCCTGGGATGACCTCAGAGTCTGCTGCCGATAGAGAGCCAATAGGCAATACACTCCAAAATCCATTCAAATGTATGGTCTGTCAGAGCCAGGCAGTGCACACCATGGGCTCTGATGTACATCTGAGCTTTTGGATGTAGCCAGACTACCAAATAATACTGTGTCTTTAATTTCTTAATGAACATTAGTATGCTGAATTTTTACCCTTTCCTATTTGTCAGAATCTGGCAAAGTTTCCGACCCATCCCTGGAGAAGGGGTAAGGGGAGATTTCCTACGCAGCGTCTTAGGGGTGTGCTAGGAAAATACAGCTTACTAAAAAATCAATGTTAAGTTTCTGCAAAGTGCAGATCCTTTGTGCTTCTGAAGCTGCCGATTCCAGCAGAGCTGCTCCTCACAGCTTCATCTTGCAGATGGACCTGTGGCCTGGCCTCCTGGTCCCTCTGCACACCCAGCAGGTGCAGAGTCATCACTGCAGCCTGGACCTCTGCGCATGTGACAGTCGCAGGAGAGGGGTGGCTGCGGATCTCAGAGTGTGAGCAAGATGATGCCAAGCATCATGTCTCCTATTTCCTCGGATTAAAACATTTTGCAGCTGATACAGAAGTATATAAAATGTTCGCTAAGAAATCTCCACTAACAGGCATCACGACATGAAACAATGTCTGCTGGGAAATAAAACAGGGTCTGAGCAGGGCAGCAGTACCCGCTGGGTTCTGCTGGGATGGGATACTCCAACCACACGCGCTGTACCTGCCTGGCACATGAGCTTACCCACGGAAAATAAACTCCCTTGTTCAGATGCTACCATCCAAACACGCAAACAAACCACGGGGCTCTCTGTTTAGATTCTCTCTTGTCAGAAAAGGAGAAAAAATCTTGACAACAGGATGGCGGCCGAAACCACGTTGCTTGCGAGGGGACGTTTTCAGTGATTTATGTGTGTGGCATATTGCTACATAAAATAATGCACAATGAAAAACCAGTGACACATTACAGAGAATTAATCATGTTTTACTGACTCGGGCAGCTTTTCTAAAGGTGAATGCAAATCTTCTGGTTTCATACTTATGGGATGTAAACATTTTAATGTGACGTGTCAAGAGATGATCACAGCGCAAGAGGGGAGTGGCCTTCTGTATTTCCTGGCCTCACACTCCCTTGGGCCCATTCTGAGAACACAGTGGAGGTGCTTGCTCTAGAGAGCTGGGCAAGGACCTTGGTTATATACTGCCTGAGTGGACTCTCTCCGTGGGGCTCCTGGTAGCTGCCCGCAACCTCCTTAGACAACAATAGTAGGCCAAGTGAGAAAGACGGGAACAAAGCTCTGCATGGGTAAAAGGAGCCACCACAACAGTTGGCAATGATTCTCCTGCATGTTGAATCAAAATTATTCATTCCTAAAGAGCAATGTAGAGCGGGTCCCCCAGAAATGAAATTATACCAATAGAAGGACAACGGCACAGGGGCCAGCGAGGGCAACGCGGCCCACGCCTGGCTGAAGGACTCCCACTGCCACGGGGGTGTTTCCCTTTCAGTTAGCGAACTTGCTGACACCGAGCCAGAGCAGGCCTTAAGCACTCGAATGAGCTTGTGTCTGTTGTTTGTACTGTGCAATGAGTTACAGAGGGCATTTCAAGTCGCTTCTTTCACTTTCCCTGCAGCTCAGTAACTGAAGAAATCCCTAGAAGTCGCCAGATGGTTCATCTATGCACACTCAGACTCCAGGAACTCTGCACATGGGGAAACATGGTTCCTGCTTTGGTGTTTACAAATGGTAAGCCAAGAGGAACAGCAGCTCCCTCCACCTGTTCTTCCACAGCACGAGAAAGGGGACGTTCCACTGGATGAGGCTTGGAGCTGAGGGTCTCGTGCACTTCCTGTGGCCCCTGCCACTGTCTGTTCCCACTGTCCAAATGGGAGGCCTCATTCACAGTGCTGTATGAGAGTGAGACCCGGAAGAAGGGAGAATTGGGCAAAAGGCCATTCTGATGTGTGTGTGTGTGTGTGTGCGCGCGCACACGCACACACACATGCTAAGGCACACTCGGCGCCTCTTGAGAAATACATTGCTCCCTACATCGTTGGAAAGGGGGTAAGGGTGTCTCTTTGGGGTCTTTGTAGTATGTAGTCTCTGATCCACCCTTTGGCGGAAAAGGGACAGAGCCCAGAGGACAACGCAGAGTGGTCCAAGGAATTGACAGACCTTGTTGACAACTACTCTGCTAAGGAAGGGACTTCTGTCATTTCTTGGTTTCTATGTGCAGGGGACTGACATTGCCATATACTTCCTCCTCCTAAACACAGGTGGGACCTGTGATCCGCTCCTAAACAACAGTATATGGCAAGGTTAGTGGATGGCACTGCCTTGGCAGCCTGAAGACGGGGCTGCAGCTTACTTACACACTGCAAAGTCATTGCAACTTATTCTATATTTCCCAGATTCGGACGCTTTCCCCACAATTAAACACGGATGCTTTGGCTTCACAAGTATTATCTCTACATTACATATTTCATATTCACAGCTTCAATGAGAACCCCTGCATCGCCAGTGCGTGTCTGCCTCCGCTCCTCATCCTACTTGAATCGTACGTATCTCTCGTCTTTCCTTTGAAATGTAATGACATAAGCAGTGAGGTTTGCCACGGTCAGTGTCCTCCTCTATAGAGCACAGTGAAGCAGTTGAGCCTCGGTTTAATTACAGGAAGCTAGATGTACTTTCGGGAAACCAGTCCCTTCATCTTACTCTGCATCATCAATTCACCACCTGCTTCCAAATCTCATCCAACAACATGCTTTCCTTCTTGGATCACACCTCCTGTTTTCTCACTGTTATTTAATTTCACATGAAGTAACCACGAAATTTTATGCATTTGTGCTCACAGCACTGAACCCAGGAGCCCAATCCCTGGTCCAAGCATTGGCAGTTAGGTCTGGCCCTGGGATGGTCAGGGACTGGGACACCCAGTCAGTCAGCATCGATAGCGTGGGGGTTAAGAGAAAAACACAACCATGGTTACAAAGAGCGTCTTTCACGTCTGGGAAGGATGCTAACACACTGTGCATTTCTCTGCCACCCTTATCAGCTGTGGGACCTGGGCTGTCCCCTGTGCCCTGTGGTGTTGCTGATAAGTGCCCATATCCCCATATCCCCAGGGTGCCCCAGATGAAAACAGGAGGGTTTGTGTCCTCTGCTTTAGTGAACCTGTTGGTCACCCATGTATGGCAAATTTGTAACTCAATTTCCACATGATCTGTGTAATCTCTCAGTCTTCCCCTGGGGCTTCACAGGGCTTCAGCAGGTGCCATGCCTGCAGATTCAATGATGTGAGAATGGGGGCCCATAGAAAGAGCTCCCGCACACACTGGCTAACACGGAGCACAGAGGCAGAAGCAAGTGAGCAAGCAGCCAAGAAAGGAGTTCTTGGGAGCACCAGGACTTGGAGTATCATCAGCTCACTGCAAATAAGATCACATTAAAGTTAAGGCCACAGTCCATGGCAGCTTCAGGTAACGTTAATAGTGTCGACACCGAGACACAGAACCTGTGTGTGCATCAGTGTTCACACTATTTAACAGAAGCTGATCTGAAAGATGCTTAATGTGACTTTATTAATGTCATAGAAGTATTATTCTAGCCTAATACATAATTATTATGCATTATAGTCAGAAGTTTCTAGACACAGAATTACCTCAAAATGACATTTTGGGTTAGCTAGTAAACATTTACTTTAGTTTTTTTTGTGGATTAGTAATATTCAAAGATAAAATTTTAAAAATTGGCCCCGCTTCAGCACCTGTCCCCATTAGCTATTGCTGATGGGACGGCAGGATCAAGTACCAGGTATTGTTTTGGTGAATTCCATGACCTTAGAGAACATCTAAAGGTAGCTGATAATGTGAAATGTTACAATAGATAATTCCAGCCAGGTGGGGACAAAAGGATTCAGTAGCTACAAAACTGCACTTAATAAAAAAACTTAGTTATGGAAAGGCAGTATTTCTTGACTTTCTATAAGGAATGTTTTACCTTACTGAATGAAGGGAATTCACACTTTCCTGTTACTTGAATTGTAAACAAATCCATGAATAAAAAAAATGAAAGTGGCTAAGTGCTGTTTTATATTAACACAGCTTCTCCTCCCTTTCCCTCTGAACAGCAGGAGCCCCCGCCCCATGGCCCCTGTCAGCAGCCACAGCTGTCCTTGCAGTGAAGGGCGCCCTGCCGTCAGCTTGGGAAAGCCTGAGAGACTGAGAGACTCTGCGGAAGCCCCTCCTGGAGCTCATGATGCCTGGTCCCAGGATCTCTGCTCCAACAGTGGGATACAAGTTCACTTCAAGTACAGATTCTTCTTACAAATATACAAGCACTTTGAGGGAAATGCAATTTAAAAATATGCTTGTTTTGCTGCGGAAGAAAGTCACAATCCATGCATGTGAGGCGGCTTCAAAACGTTCCTAGAAGATGTGTATTACGTAAGAGAAGATGCATCAATCTCGAGATGCATCTGCACCAAAACAAGTGTTGGCTCTGCATTCTGTCTTTCTCACCTTCTTGAGACACTCTGGGAACTTGGATGTGTGAAGCAGTGAGGACTGGACTGGTCGGGCTGACTGGGAAGGCAGTTGGGGAGCAGGGCTGCTCCTCCACCCGCCAGCAGTTCTGCCCCAGGGCCTGCAAGGCAATCCTGTGACCGCCTGCACCTGCCTTCCTCTTCCGCTGCAGCCCGTGGGCACTGTGGGCCCTCAACAGATCCCTGAGCGTCCTCCCAAGAGGGATCTCAGCAGTACGCTGCAACACGGTCATGTCACACTAAGACCTGGTTGGAAAACCTTGTGAAGTATTTACGGACCACCACTGTTTTAGGATGGGACTATTTCAGGCAATTCAGAGGTGACCCCATGACAGTGATGGCACGAGGGTCAATTCATGAGATACTTTGGGATGGCTATACTGTCCCGATAGTTACATGCTTGCTATACTTCTACCATCAGCAGAGTAAGTTAAATACAAGAGGTCTGGATACCTTCATCAAGTTATATATATATATCATGTGTTCAGAAAGCTCCACTTTTCCCTCTGCATTCAGGCAACAACAGCAAGTCGTACGCAAAGCACTCATTTAGTAATGTTTCCTTTTTCCCAGAATGGCTGGGATAAAGGGAGATGTGAACAGAGGTCTTACATTGAAATCTTGGTAACTGTCGCAGATCCTCTTTGTTGCTTGAGTTTTATCAAGAGCAGCCCTGTTTCAGACACCATCTTGCTCAGTGCTTTGCAGATGACTGCTGGCTTGGGGAGCAGGCCTGCAGCTGCAGCACGCATTTCCACTGACGTTACCAGTAGAGCACATAAGACACTCCCTCCGTTTCTCAAGGGAACCTATCTACCACTGGGATGACTTCAATTAAGCCAAACTGCATGCTAGCATTAGGTGCCAACTTTTTCATTTCCTAATTCCCAACTCCTTACCCTGCCTCACCCTGGAGTTGTGTATCCCTTAGATGTATTTTTTAGGTCAAAGTTATATCTCTCACTGAAGTGTTTGTAAGGGGGAGTCTGCATGTACACTTTCACGTATGAACGAAAGTGCATGTGTCTGTGTGTGTACCACTGTGTGTATGCATGTATACATGTGAGAGAGGATGTGTCTGTGGCTGTGTGTGTGTGGATGACACTGTGTGTCTTTGTGAGTGTGCATGTGTATGGGTGACACTTTGTATGTCTGTGTGTGGGTGTGGTGACACTACCTGTGTGTGCAGAGTTTATCTGTGTGTGCGCAAGTCACAGTGTTATGTGCCTGTGTGTGTGACACTGCACACACATGTGTGATGGCACTGTATGTGTGCCTGCGAATCTCCATGTTTAACACTATTTGTGGGAGTCCATGTGTCCATGCACGCGTTTGTGGACACATGTATCTGTATAAATGCATTCATGGTATGTGTATATATTGGACTGTGTATGTGTATATACATGGACTGTGTGTATATCTGTCATTTGGAATCATGATAATGCATTTTTGTGAGTGATAATGTGTTTATTTGTGGGAGTATCTGTGTCTGCATATCTCTGAGTGTATGCTTGTGTGTGTGAGTGTGTGTGTGACAGTGAGTGTGTGAGTGTGTGTGTGTGGGAGTGAGTGTGACTGTGTGTGTGTCTGTGTGGGAGTGAGTATGATTGAGTGTGTCTGTGTCGGAGTGTGTGTGTCTTGTGGGGTGAGTGTGACTGAGTGCTTTTGTTCATCAGTGTGTCTGTGTAGGTGTGACTGAGTGTGTGTGGCTTGGGTTGCCTTTTCCCTTCTTACACAGCAGTTTTACATCTAACGTATACTTACTGATTAAAAACAAACACAACAGACTTTTACCATTCCCTTTTAAGTCCATTCATTGCACACGAATCCTGCCACTGGCACACACTCACACACCTAATGACATATCTGCACAGATGCCCTTCTGACCTAGAGCCAGCACTCCCGGGGGGCAGAACCCAGGGTCTAGCAAACCTCTCAGCCCTGTGCCCAGGCTCCCCATCTCCACAGGGAACGTGGTTCACTGGCTGAGGGGCCTAACACTTGCAGAGAAACGCGTTTCAGGGGAGACACGTGAGTGACCCAGTGGGGCGTTCACACGGTCGATATCACTCCCACAGGTTCTGCCCACCATGTGAGGTGATGGCTACATAAGGCAGGAGAACTGCCTGGCCATGATCATTAAAACTGCTGAAGTGGTTTGTATTCCAAATTAAATCTGGGGAGCTGAAATTTTAATCCATTTTCATATACTCTTAAAATTTTTTAATAAAATCCAAACTCTGTCAGACTTATCACATAATTACTTCAGAGATTAAAAATATCATAATCTCCCCTGACAAGTCCTTTTAATGGTCAGTGAAATTCACATGCAATCTGCGATCTTACTAAGTGACTATGTCTCAATTTCTGCTTTATTACAGTTCATTATCATGTTTTATTCATCTGCCTATGCCTCTCCTGCTCAAATTGCCAGCAAAGAACAGAAAATTTTTAACATCACGATGGCGTATCCCCTCCTCTCATGTAAGCAAGGTTCTGGGTTGGATTACGTTCTTGAGACGCACATATTTAATCCATGATGAGCTTAGACAATGGAGGCCCTAAATTTGTCTTGGCTTCTGTAATTGATCAATTAGGAAGCATAAAGTCCAACCACTATGCTCATATTTTTTCTCTGACCTGCTTTATGAATAATGTTAGTCTTCCTTCCTTTCAGTAGTGAAATTTAATGATCCCTGGTAAATCAGAATTTTGGGATGAATCATCTAGATGAAGAGAGAGCAAGGTGTTCCTGATTAACTCCAGTTGTTCCTGTAAGCATGCCAGCCAGTGGGTTATGCAAGTGTCACCGGACAAGTGTGAATCTGTAAAATAATACTGGACACAAATCAAACAGAAAAAAAGAAAGACACTCATTGCAGTGTTGACTACAATTTTTCATGGAACATGCACTTTGGGACAATCCTAGTTAGGTTTTCTACTTTGATATGCATGAGGAAAGACCCAACTCCAACAGGAGGATTCCTCCTTCGGCGTGTGGGAGGAGACAGAATAGCAGAGAGAACCTGGCTACCGAGGTGGGCCAGGGGAGGCACTGGCTCCATGTCCGCAGGCTGATGGCCAGCATTACAGGTGCAGGAGGCAGAAATGCCAGCAGGCACAGCCTGCCGCCAACTCTGAGCACGCACACTGGGGCGCTGGATGAGACCCAACGCAGAGGATGTACAACGGGACACTGGGCTTTGGCTGCACTGTGGGTTGCAGGGAGCATCATCACGTCATGAGTGCCTTCCACTCAGATGACAGTTCAACAAGCTAGCAATAACAATGCGGGGTTTTGGGTGTTGCAATGGGAGACAGGTGCCCTAGAGCATGCAGTAAGAGCAGCTGGCCAGCCTCACACAGAAGCACACTCATAGGCACAGACATGCACTCCCACAAATGCAAGCTCACTGTCTTCCCATAGTGACACCTGCAGTTAGCCCCAGTGCCTTCCCAGTCACAGAAGAGTCTGTGGCTCAGAAAACATCACCTAGAGGCAGCTGTTAGAGATGCCTTCACCTGGAAATACTGCAACAAGTCTGTTTTTAAACCATTAAATGATTAATCAGCGCATGAAGAACTGATAGACACAGGTACGCAAGATACTTGGTAAACAGCCAAATTAACAAAATCTTCCGGCTGAGAGCGCATCACTGGCCAGGGGCTGGCGGTAGGCAGAACGCGCCTGTACTGGCGACCACAGGCCTATGTTGGCTAGCTCTGGGGGAGGGGGCTGGGGAAGAAGGCAGAGGTTGGATAAGAGTCAATAATTAGATGACTGACTATCAAAGTCAGCCTGCCTTCTGACCAGTGACAAATGTGAGATCTTTACTGCTGACGTGAACTTGTACAAAGCATTTGCACAGACATCATCACGGGGCAAGAAGGAGGGGAAAGGGAAGAGAGAGGATATACAGTAAGGGCGGTACGTCTTCAGTTGGCCTCACAGAAGGGAAGGCAGGGTCATGGAGGCCCACAATAGAAAGCTGCTCAGGAATTGTTAAATATGAGAGGAACCCATGGTGTTGGGTATACTCAGATCATTCGCTTTGCTTTCTTTCAAACTTCCTTATTTTCACAAAACGGAAAACATAAAAGCTATTTTTTTTTTCATAAAACTGTGCTTCAGAAGGCTTACTGGGGTTTGAGTTTTTCGTGGGATACACAAACATACGCAGTGGAAAACTCTGACAGCACTTACTGGGAACCTGAAGACTATTAGGCTGTGGGGTCAGGAACACATGCAAGCCATGGGATCTCCTGCTAGCTTTCCCCTGGCCTGGCTGAAACACTTTGCCCTACAATGAGATGACCCATTCGATGGGCCTTCTTAAGCCTCTGCATCGAATGGCAAGTATTTTTTAACACATTGAAACCACCTTTGATTTGTGACAGGATCAAGCGTAGAAATTAACCTGAGCAGACTAACATCATTGCCAGGCAATGAAGCAAAATTCCAGGTAGGTGGATGTTTAATGTAATGATACTTAACATTTGAATTACGATCCTCTAAGATTAATGACATTGAGAAAAGTCAAGAGTAAATAACTTTGAGTCAGTTGCTGCACAGATGTCAAGTTCAGTCCAGTGGCTGGAGACGGGCAGGACTCCAGGAATGGCTGGAAACTGTGGCCATCACCAAACATTTGACAGTCATGGGGAGGAAGAATAATCCCACCTAATGCTGTCCTTCTTTCCTTCCACCCTGCACCCTGTGCTGGACCACCAGCTCCAGCTGAGGCATGGGGTCAAGTTGCTTGCATTCATGTTTCCCTGGCAGCCACTTAATAGAACAGGTGCAGCTGTCTTCACAGAACACAACAGAGGCACAAGACAGAGGTGGAGCTGAGAGTCAGGGAAGAGACTCTGCAAGTCACAGGCAGCAGGCCACCAGCTGAGGCAGATGCTAAAGTGCATTCTGGAAACACGGTCCCTGAGGCCTGCCTCTCCAGGCTCCTGGGTGCAGCCATTACCCTCCAGCTCTTCTTCCCCAACTCCCTGCCCTCCCTCCCTCCCTCCCTCTCCTCCATCCTTCCTTCGCACCCATGTCTACGTGTTTGTGTGTGTCTTTCTGGATGGTACCTCTACCTCATTCCTTCCTACAGCCAGATCACACCCCATTTTTTAATCTGCGCTTTGGGGTGTTTGTCTTACCGGCCCTTTGCACTCGCATTACCTGACTTCTGTAACGTTCTGCTTGTATCTGCTACCGTGCAAAGCTGCTTTCTTTTTCCAGCATGGTTCTCCCTGCTGCACTATATTCTCTCCTTCAATGTTATTATTTTTCCAAATTATCTTTTTGGTACAGGTTCTGTTGGCTCCAACCTTTTAATGTTGCATTGTAATTAGTTTTTACAAATGTGAAGTAGAGTTTCAATTATATTACCATGCGGTTTTACAAGTGTTATTTGGTCTTTACGATACCAGATACTGCTTCTTGCTTCCCGGTTTACAAAGCAAAGACATAATACCAGCTAATGTTTCTTTTCCATACATGCCAGAGCCTTCACGGTGCTGCCAATTCTGTCTTCTTGCTTGTGAATCAGATAAATCGGGATCTGACCATTTTATAAATGGGTGTCTCATAGGCGCTCACCCTCAATTTGAAGCCCACTCTCCCTACAGGAGAGAATTCCAGGTGCGTGTGAAGGCCGGGTGGGTAGCTGAAGGTGCCCTGGGGAAGCAGACCTAGATTTGCCCCATGCAGGTGACAAGGTAGCACAGAGCAGGGCAAACACAGCGGGGATGGCGTGTGCAGTGGGATGCAACAAGCCCCCACATCACAAGGGTTCCATGTCACAACGCAGTGTGAGGATCCCTCATTTAGGTTCTGGTGAGAACTTCTAAGGCAGAACTTGTAACTATAGCCTGCCATGCCACCTGCTGAGCATGTAACACCACCTTAAGAAATCCTGCATTACTAAGACTCCACATCACTTAAGACTTCACACACTTCCCAGCAGCGCCATCACCATCCCTTGGTCTCTCTTTGCATTCTTACTCCACATGCAATCAAACCTTGTAAGTCCAACTTTCAATAAATACATATATTACTGATGTAGTCCACTTCTTTTAATCTTCATTGCTGTCACCCAAGTTCAAAACTACTTGTCTCTAACGTGAGTATTTTAACATTCTCTTAGATGATCTTGACTGGCCATGTTGATGCTCTTCTCACCCCCTAAGATCACTGCTTTTCATAGCTACCCCTGCCCTTTTTAAAAAATACACACGAGCTCAACTTACTTCCTCTTCATTCAAAATCTCTAGCTGATATGGGATATGGCAGGTGGCCACATTAGGGTCACTAGCTAGAAGCTACACCTCCCCTGCCCTATGTAATTCTGCCAGAGCACCTGTCAGTCAGGTGACTCCTTCCCCAGGCAGTGCCTTCGCTCACCAACTTCACCAAGCACCTGGGGGTGGTACCAGGTAACTACTCCCCTTTACCATCCTGTGAGAGCTGAGAATAGCCGGGCTCGCTCTCCTCCCGCACTCAGAAGTAGTTCGGATCGGCTTTCTCTCATTCCCTCTCCCTCCTCCCTTCCCAGCCCGCTCTATTCCTGAACAATGCCCGCGTCTTATGTCTGTGCTTGTACATATGTGTTTTTTCTCACCTCTTAAAAATACTTTAATACTTTGTACATTGTACTTGTACTTTCTGTAGGTAAGAGGTGAGAGCCTAGAAACGGGGACTTTAGATCCGAACTGGCCTGTAACGTAATGACTTCTTCGTCGGATACAAAGTGGGCGTCCATGTGTGGTCTGCGCCCTGCCTCCCTTGGCAACTCCTCTGCAGCGACTCCAAGCCTTCCTGTGCTGGCCACGGTACTCTTTCTTCCAACATACCAAGCTTACTCCTGCCTTAGGGTTTGTGCCCAGAACTCGGCTCTCTTTATCCATTCAATATTTATTTCACCTCAAGTCTTCAGCGCGTGCACACACACACACACACACACACACACACACAATTAACTAAATTTGCACTATTTTGGGGGGTGTTTACTTTATGGCATGTTTCACTACCTGATAATATCACTATGTGAATTGCTGGCTGGTATCTTATCCTTCAGACTATAGACTGCACAACGGCAGGGATTTGGCCTGCCATCTTCCTCAGTTCCAGGATGTTGTTTTAGGATTCCTGGCGCACAGCTTGTGTTTGCTAAAATGTTGGTTCAATTAATTGTAGCTGACATTCATCTTTTCCAGAAGGATTTGAAAGGAGGACTGACAGGATTCAGCAGGGCAGAAGAAGTGACCTGGAGTTACACCTGGACTTGCATTGGCTGGAGTAGCAAGTTTTCCCTTCAGTAGCTGCCCATCTGATCTTGTCCAAGTGCCTTACCTCTCCAAGTATAGTTTAGAAAAACAGAAGCATAAATACAGATAATGCTATTTTCATAGTAGTAAAGATAAAATATAAATTACAAAAATTGCTAGCATTCCATATGCATACTGGTTACTGCCTTCAGGACGCTGCCAAGGGGCAGAACTAGGGTTCGGAAACTGACTTGCTTCAGAACTCAAATGACAAATATGAACACATTGATATAAATCCTTGTCACTTGAACAAATGTTAGTATTTACATGAGAGACAGTCCAGTGGCATTTGGAATGCTGGCTGCTTACTACTGTTCCCAAGCTCTCCTGAATCTTGAATTTTAGTAAATTACACAGTGGATTTTGAGCATACCTGGTGGGCCAATTTCTCTGGATTGAAAATATTCCAATTGTACCTGTAAACAGAAGTTCTCCGTTTTCTATTCTCCATGGTGTAGGGTTTATTTATCAATTATAATGATTATATCTCAAACTATTAAAAAGGATGATAACATAATCAAAGAAATCCCCAGTCCTCCCAGATGATTTAATCTTTTCTTTTTGACAGAAGAAGCCAAATCCATTTCCCTGCAAACAGCTTTGATTGTATAAGACGCGATCTGAATACATCACAACTGTGAGGTACATTTCTATTTCTGTGAGACTTTTCCTGTGTGCGGATAGAACATGCGCTTCCACTCTTACTAGAGTTTCTTCCTAATTAAAGCAGCATGTAAAGAATGAAAAATGCTTTCAACTGTTTTACAAATACAATTTTTAAGCAATGAAGAATTGTTTCCAAGCTCTCAAGATATTCAAACTGTCATCCTTATATTATCTCTAAGAACAAAAGCCACAGAATGAATGCATCTTCCAGTTTCACATGATTGCATATACTAGTGTAGAATACATGAATGCATCGCTGAAATTTTGAAAATTTTCAATCTAGAGTCAATAAAGTGAGCATTAGTCAAGATAAAAATACTAGTGTGTTAGTAGTACTCACTCAAATTAGTAGGTATAGTTTGGGATTTAGAATGAGACCGATTTAAATGTAAAATCTCTACATTTAGGTTTTAAAAGGGATTTTCTTGTTATGAAGACAAACTATTTGAAACTTATCCAAAGGCTTCAGGAAAATCCTACTGATAGATGTAAATATTATTTCTTTGTGGGTGGTGATTATTAATATACTAAAATACAGGGAAATCAATGTGATATACTAATCATGTATCCATTCATTCATGAATGATCCAGTACACACTGAGAACCAGCAATGTGCTATGCATAAGTTCTAAAGGCTGGGGTCCAGCAGCAAATAAAGATGAAAGCAGTATGTGATGGCAATTGTTGCTGGTGAATTATAAGGTACATATTCATAAAAGCTGCATGGTGAGGATACACAAACTGATCTCTAGGGCACAAGACATTTCTGCCTATCAAACAAATTTGCCAGGGGATATCTTTTGAACAAAATTAGCCAAATCCAAAAATACCAAGTCACCCAAACTAATCTGAGTCAAAGTGGGCCAGTTATGTTACATCTTATGGACTGAACTATACATCAACAGAAAAGCACTTTTTCTGTTTCTCCATTTTGCTTTCAATGGCACACGATGTACCTCTGAATTAGTCACAGCTATTTATATTGGGTTGGACTTCCCAAGCTTCCAACTTGGGACCTTCATCATTGGATCAACTCTGCAAACTTATCAAGTATAGTAATATTGATACTTTATTCAGTACAAATAGATGCTGACTCTATTATGCTTAGCAGCATTTACCAGTATAGCAAACTTTGGAGCTGACATGGCATACATATGGGAGTCATATGTCACTGACTGGTTGTTGGGTTAACTTGGGTGACAGAATGCAAGAAGTGGGAAATGACATCTTTATTATTAACATATTCACTATTGAGCGCATGAACTACTTCGTGGAGCACGGCACTGCTCTGTGGGTTGTCTGTCTCGAATGTTCTCAGATGCCTCTTCTGCTGAGGGTCTCGCTCTCATCTTTGCTTTCCATCTCAACCTAGGCCTACAGTCAGGATGTAGCTCCTTCTGCAGTATCAACACTGCTGTACATACATAAGGCACTCCTGTTCTCCCTGCCCATGGCTGCAGCACTTGGCTACTTGGTGTGGTCCACTTCCAAACTCTGCAACTTCCTTAGGATAACACAGTCTGAGTCTCTGTTATGAATCTGTAAGGATCTTCTGTAGGCAGCTATGTTTCTTTTCTTGTATGTGAAGCTGAGTGATGACCAAGATCAGTTTTTAAATTCGTGGTTGATTACAGCTAGGTGTACAAGCACATGGTGGCATATGAGGGCCAATTTTCAGCATTTTAAAAATTCTTTAAAATAAATGTGTGATGCCTGTGAGGACTGTACTGTCTGGACAGGAAATATATAATGGGTCATGATTTGGAAACCTTGGCATAGTATGCACTCATTGAGCAATATGACATGAATGTCAAGTATCACAAAGTGAATTCATGTGCTGGTCTTATTTTCAATGGTTACTTATTCTGTCTTCTGTTACTATCGATTATAAATTGTGTCACTTCCAGGAAAGCTTCTATATAAACACAGAAGAGCAAATAACACCTTCTCAAAGACTTGTGTGATCCCAGTGAGTCATCATGGATGTCACTTTTATTTGAACTTCCTATGAAAACCTGTGCGTGCATTAGCCCTCCTCTTTTATGCATAACTGAATCCCTCCTCTTGGCTGAAACCTGATTGCCCAAATCCACGGCCATCTCTATTTTGGGAACTCTCATGACAGCTTCCTGAAGCATCCAGTCAGCCACCAGCCTATGCCAACTTTGACTCTGTCCATGTGTAAATGGATTTCACAGGTGTGATTCCCTTGTATCTGACACTTAGTTCTCATCACAGTTCCTGAAAAACTGATGGTTGAGAAACCTTCTTGATATTTTTAACTCCTGCCTCGCCAAGCAGACCGATTCCCTTCAGGAAAAAGGGCTGTTTCGATTCCTCAAATCCTGGGATTTTAACAGGCCAGGGTGCATAAAGAAAAGGTTCAACAAATCAACAACTCTGCTCACTCTCACATCTGCTCTTAAGCTCAACCACCTTCAAAGACACAATGTCCATGTGCCCCACACTCCCCTTCCCCGCTCCCACTGCATGTGATGGTCTCTGCCCTCTGTTGGAGTAATCTGGAAGGTTCCTGGAGTGCCCTACTCAGTCAGCTGTGGAGATCTGAATTTTGCCTTCCTGTACACACTCAATAATTCATTAGTTCTGAAATTCCAAGACTCTTAAGCCCCAAGGGGCAAAGGCAAAGCCTGAGCCCCACAGGGGCTGTCCTACATATCACCATGGTCCTCATTCCTGTCCGGAGACGCCAGAAGAGGGAAAGGACACACACTTCTTAGGCTTTGCAGGGTTGACAGCAAGATGCCTTTCACCCTGTTTCCTAGAAGCTAAGTTTGATGTAGAGAACCAACGTGGATTAATGGCGCTAGTTCCAGCCGAATCCCTGCTGTAGCTGTGCAGTTACTCAACTTGCCTTCTCATTTAGTTCTGAGAGGTTCTTGGGCTGCTGCCTTATAGAATACTGGTCTTGAGGAAACTGTTCTGGGAACAAACCACTCAGAGGCCTAATCAGTAAGAGGAACATGGAAATTCCAGGCCCCCTCTTGAAGATTTGTCATAAATATTACAGCATTAAAATGCACATGTCCCTCTGTGCAGTGCAAAGCAACAATCCACACATGGCCTTTCTGACCTCACTTCATTCTTCCAGAATTTCAAAGTCACACTTAGACATGCTTCTTAGACTCGTCCAATAGACTTTACCTTCACGTGAGCCTTATGTTCAGTTACTAATTATAGTAATTTAGAGGACTTACTCCAGGTTCTGCTCACACGGAGGAAATGTGGATTAGAAGGACTGCTTTCTTACGGGCAGTTTCTCCCGAGATGGCTGCCCGAGTTCTGGATGGAAAGGTCAGTGCAGACCCGTCCCTCATGACGAGCTGGCCGTCTACACGGCAGCTGCCGAGCGAAGACACAGGGCCTCCCTCCGGATTGCTAATCGAGCAAACAGCTTTAGTGATCACTTCCTCAAGCACTGTTCTTCACATCTCTCCAGCTTCCAGAGCAGTATGTGGTACCAGTTTATAGTGGTCAGGCTCTTTTAAAAGAAACTCTGATCCTAAGTAAGGCTGAGGACTAACCTGGCAACAGCATGTAACAAGCTTGTCACTTCTTTTTCTCTCTCTCTCTCTCTCTCTCTCTCTCTCTCTCTCTCTCTCTCTCTCTCTCACACACACACACACACACACACACACACACAAATTATCTCCACCCTCATAATTTATCTGGCCACAGAGCTAGTTACTTCTCTTTGCCAACAGCCTTATCTAGCAGAAAATCTAAATACATCCGTAAATCATCGTCTTTTTCAAAAAGTAACTGTATTTGAGAAATACACTAATTCTCCTTTTACACTTCCTTACTAAAAAAAAAAAAAGGCTACAAAAGCAACCTACCAACACATACATCTATGAAGTTTGTGATTTTAAGTAGAATAAACACATGTGTTTAAAAAAAGAATGAAAAAAACGAGAGGAGATGTCAAAAAAAATTATTAAGGCAAAAAAAATCACAAAGGCAAAAATGATCAAATCAGAAAATAAGTGGCTTGGAAAAGTAATCAAAAGAAACGGCTGACGTAATTCTGGGATCAGCGAACCAACAGGAAGTGCAGAGCTATCAGAATAAACGAATGGTGACAATCATGGCACAATGCACGTGTTTCAAATCACAGTGTACATCTTATAAATAGGCAATCATTGCCAATTACATCTGTTGGAAAAGAGCAAAGAAGTGCTGACAAACGCCTCTTCATAATTTTTAGGCCTCAGGAATCCTGGGAATTATTTATGTGATTTCTAGCCAAACAACAGCAGAGTGTCACACAAAGCAGCTCTGTGCGCTCCGTGTTCACCTTCCTCTCAAACGAGCTTTAGCAAACACAGACACAAAGTGTGCGTCTTAAAGGCTCAGGCTGGAATAGCCTGGTGTGGAAGCAATACCTTGGCACATGTTTTTCACTTGTTTAATAATTCAAAATTGTACAGAAGCTTAAGCACAAGATATTTACCTAAACATACTCCTTCGATTTAACAGCATGATTAAAGGGAATGTTAAAAAAAATACATTTGCCTCCATAGGTTGTTTTCCAATTTGAAGCTGAGGGGATTTTTCTTTTTCCCTTCTTTTCAGGAAATAGTGGGATGCCATTAACTAGACTCATTAAGTCTTGCTTCTGCATTGCACACTGTGGACCCAATTACTAACTGACATAGGACACAATGACAAATTATCCCATTATCAGCAACCAAAAAACCCATAAAATTATTTTCGTACTTAAATCACTCGCAAAATTACAGTTCAAATGACACAATTACACTGCTCAATTTAAACTTACACCTTGCCGAGAACTTAAAGAGCAGATTCAGTTTGAATAATTAATTTTAATGTTTTCATTTAGAGGGAGCACATTAAAATTTTACTTGCTCTGATGGCCTAGCGCTTGGTTCTCAGGCTGCAGAGGTGACTTTGGTGCAGATCAGCTTTGGTGTCTGCAGCCGGCAAACCTCCTCAGGGTGATGCACACGCTATGGATACACCTCACTCTCAGCAGGCCCGACGCAGGGATGCTACGGCTGAAACCCCTCACAGCACACCATCCTCTAAGTTACAGTGCTTAGTCTCTGCAAGTACATCGCTTGCTAATGAATTGTCAACCACTCTTTAAATGCGGTACGGTTCTTAGGACTCGTAACAGCTTCACTTACAGCACGGCCCTGGTGCAAACAGCCTAGTAGCTAAATCCTCACCTTGGCACCTGTCAGGATCCCATAAGGGCACTGGTTCATGTCCCAGCTGCTCCACTTGTGGGAAAGCAGCCGAGCATGGTGCAAAGCCTTGGGCTCCTGTACCCGTGTGGGAGACCTGGAAGAGGATCCTGGCTTTTAGGTCTGCTCAGCTCCAGCTGTTGTGGCCACCCGGAGAGTGAACCAGCTTATGAAAGATCTTTCTGTATCTCCTTTTCTTTATCTGCCTTGACAATAAGAATTTTTTTAAAAAAAATTGGGCATCACCAAGGAAAAAAATTACTAAATACGCTTAATTTGCTAGCAAGTACTTCCACCCACTGTGCATTCCTTCCCATAGGATACCAACTTTGTAATCACTTCTTCATTCGCTTGATGGCTAGGTGCTGAATACTGTGTCGTGTCATCACATAGGGCAGGTACTTCTCAGGATATAAATGAGTCAGTGCACATCACGCAGCAGGTGAGGCTGACGAGGTCAGGGTCGCCTGGTGAACCCTGGAGCAGAACAGACGCTGTACAAAATATCAGCAGCACCGGGTTTTGAGAAGTCATCAGACATTTGTGTGATGCTTTGGGTTCTAACTAGCAGATTCGAGCCAGAACAGCTCAAATACGTCATACATTTTATTATCTTGTATACACAAAGTGTTAAAATAGGGTATCGCTAGGATTGGTGGATTTGTTCACAAGGATACACTTTCTTTCCGCTTTTCCATGTCACCATCTTCACAACATCAATTTTATCTACTCAGCTAGCTCCCTTTGTTGCGTTCCCAGAAAACTGACCAAACTGTAGATTTAAATGCCAGAAGGCAACACTCACTGCACATCCAGTATTTAGTAAAACCACATTTAACTGAACAGGTGAGGCTTTCCTTTGCAACTCCAATTATTTTTAGCAGGAAAACTTTTCCCAATATCCTTTAGGAAACATTTCTCAAGTCCTGCAGGTGAGAAAGGGGTTGGGTTGCTGCCTTTACATGAAAGCCTGGGCATGGATTTATCTTGATGCACTGTGTGTGTTCCGAGGACTTTGGCCTAGCCAGAGAACCTTGGCGTCCCCCTATCGCCCATTTCCTGCTCAGGAACACCTGTTTTGCCGGCACGCACATGAGAGGAGGGAGGCTGGGAAAGGGCGGACATGCTGCAAGTAGGAAAGTATCATCATGTACGCGCTTCAAACTCTATACATGAAATGTGCACTAAATAAATAAAGGAAAAACTTTTAAAAAATTAGGATGTAGGTTATGAGGGAGGAAGAAAGTGAGGCAACTATGTTTCTCTTCTTCGAATTGTATCTAGGAAATCCATGAAATATGTTATCTTTCTATTAATAAAAGAATCAAAAGTATCCCTGCATATTATATTAGGCCAATACAAAGCAGCAATATTATTTGCAATCAAGTGATTTTGGCGGATACTTTAAAATCATACTCCCACAGGAGTCGCTAGTTCAAATCCTGACTGTTCTACTTCCAATCTCGCTTTCCACTAATAGGCATCTTGGGAACAAGGCAAGTGATAACTCAAGTATTGGGGGTCCTCGCTACCCATGTGAGGAACCCAGACAGAGCTCTGGGCTCCAGGTCTGTGGCTGGCATAGACCTGCCCAGCGCTGTGGGCATCTGGGGGCAGGTGGGAGATGGAAGGTCTCCAGGGTCTCCTGCTCTGGTCCTCCGACCCTCCCCATCTGCACTTCTCTCCCTCTCTTGCCAGTATAATGAACAGCAGTATATACGCAAGTGTTAGAAGTGGATATTTAGCACAACCACAACAAATGCACTACGTCTGTCTGACCTCCTCACTTCATTTTGCTTTTCTCAAAGGAGTTGGAACTTGGCCAAGGCTTATGAAATTTAGGTGACTGGCTGAAAACTGATGGCACTAGACAGTTTCCACAAGAAGCGCAAACTCAGCGTGTGCTCCCTGGAGGCACAGTGCTGGCGTCCCCGGGCTGGTGTCCCCGGGAGCACACCTGTGGATCCTTGCCTCACTCCAACAACACTTCACTGCAAGCAGCAATGCCCGGCATCTCATAGGCAAGCCACATTTTTCAAGACACTACTTACAAAACATGTCTGCTTTAATGCAACAGATATTTTGAATATAAATTTTTGATGAACACTGTGCTAACTTGCATGCTTTCATTAAAAAACGCCATTTTCTAAGACAAATAGCACTAAGCCAGTTTAATTATTTAATCAATTTGCTTTTCAGAGCAAATCAGCCTTCTTGTTTTTTATTCCTGTGAACTTATTTTACTGCATCCATTCTTCTCTAATTCAATTTCATGGATACGCATTTAGCTTGCCATCATCTTTTTAAGTAAAATGATTCTGGCTAACCTCCTGTTCACACTTTTTTCTGGGCAGGGAGGCTGGCATTTCTAACAAGTGTAATTTTCTTGGCTTAAATTTGATTAGCTCTAACCTGTTTTTCAGAAATACTTGAATATCAATATTTAATCGATGCAAAATTTTACTCTCTGTGAATTTAGAAACAGTCAGGTTTGAGAATTCCTCACAGTAGTTTTGCCAGGAATGAGATAACACTGCTCCACACATTAATGGACTAGTTAAACGGCTGTAGGGGTGGGGCGCTGAGGGCAGATGCTGAAGCAGCCTGCTGGCCACGGCCTCTGCGGCCTCTCCTCTTTCCGGCTGCGCATGCTCCTTGCACAACTCCACCCTCTCTGTAACTGTCTGCTACTGACTTGGGGCTAGCTTGCACCCTCCCGAGCTGCAGGCAGCATCGGATTCCTTTGCCCTGACTCCTGGGCACGTGCCCTTGCATTCATGATCCCTGGGGTTCTAAGAGTAGTTCCCTCCTACGTGAAGAGGTGTAAAATTCAGTCCCACCTACTACTGGGTACGCAGGACTTGAATTTTTTCCTTTATGACACATTATGGCCATTTCTCACCTGCCTTGGCAGTGTCTCTAACTGGTCTGCTTCTCTGGTGTCTCCTCCCTGCACGCTCACTGCTCTCAGACTTGCCAGAGCAGCCACCCATATCCACTCTTTGACTTGAGGAATCAGATGGTGCCTGGATCTCATTTTCAGGAAGGGCAGTGAATTACGGTAGAGAGGATGGTATGATTTAAAAATAGAACTGCTGAACTATCGAAACCTCTTGGACAGGACCCCCGGAGCCTGTCCCACCTGCATTGGGGACCCTGGGATGTTTGGGAGGCTGAGCGTCTTCTTCCCGTATCTCAACCCTTTGCCCAGCTATAGGAAGGAGAAAGAGAATGCAGAAATGCTGATCTCACCCAGCTTCCTGTAGCCGTTGACCCTGTTCACCCTAATCAAAAATGTACACATCATCAAAAATCAAAATAATCATCTTAAAAAAAACAGAAATACACTATGAATCTTGATTCTCCTATATGTTAAGTTAGGCATCCTCCAGCAAGTTACTTATCGGTTCCTTAATTAAAAAAATTTTTAGAAGACTATTGTGAAAATGAAATGGAAATGCTTGCACAGACAATTCCCTAAGCATTTGTAAACTATGAAAATGTTCCAAAATCTATCCATATGACATACATGTTATACATGTGTAGTCATACATGTAGCTTCATATATGGAGTCCATATGTATATGTACCTTGCTTGTGCATATATTAAAATCTGAGTAACGTCTACAAGTGATATGTTCAAGATGTAGATTTACACATTTATGTTTTGTGAAAAAAAATAACAGAAATAAGAGTATACAGATAAAAAGCGAATTTAATGCTTGTAGCACAAGTTAACGTTGAACGTTTCTGAGGCTAGCCTGATCTGAGTGGTGAGGGACTTCTCTGAGCATTGCTTGAGTATGCAGCAACTAGGGCGGGGGAAAAGCTGAGGCTTATGTTGGGTTGTACAAACAGCATGTAGTAACTCTTTCCCCTCTCTCCAGAAATAGTAATAGACGCCATCCAAAAGTTCAATGGTACTAAAAGAAGAAAGGCTTTCACCTGGTAGGGACAGTGTCTCCAAATTAGAGGCATGGACACCCATCTCCCCCTCCCCAGGATCCTCACCATGGCGCATGAGGGGAACAGCACTGTACAATAGAGAGTGTGTGCACTCCCAGCACGACGGAGGAGTCGGCTGAGAGCAGCGTTTCTGTCTAGAATGTGAAGGCAAGAACGTGCAGAGAAACCCAGGGAATCTTCACGTAAGAAAGCACGAGCAATCTGCCCCAGCAGCAGAGGAGGTTCTCCACAATCAGACTGTTCTTCGTCTGCAAGGGTTATGCGCAAACGCCTCCAAACATCAGATCTCACTTGGGTCACAGAAAGTTCCTTCCTCTAGCTGCCATGCAGTTATTAGGAAAAGCGCGGCAGAATGAGTCAGCACTTCAAAGGTATTCCTGCCTTTTTTTTTTGTCTTAGTTCAGAGAATACTTAA
Organism: Ochotona princeps; assembly: GCF_030435755.1. NCBI lineage: Eukaryota > Metazoa > Chordata > Mammalia > Lagomorpha > Ochotonidae > Ochotona > Ochotona princeps. The sequence continues at coordinate 4,416,456 of NC_080859.1, forward strand.
AACTTAGCATGTGGGACTGGAGTGGTAGCCTAGTGGCTCAAGCCTTGCACGTGCCAGGATCCCATATGGGTGTAGGTTCTAATCCCGGCAGCTCCACTTCCCATCCAGATCCCTGCTTGTGGCCTGGGAAAGCAGTCGAGGATGGTCCAAAGCCTTGGGACCCTACACCCGCGTGGGAGACCCAGAGGGAGCTCCTGGCTCCTGGCTCCTGGCTTCAGCTTAGCTCAGCTCTGGCCATTGCAACCACTTGAGGAGTGAATCACCAGATGCAAGATCTTCCTCTCTGTCTCTTCTCTCTGTATGTCTGACCTTGCATTAAAACGAAACAAATGTTAAAAAAAAAAACTTAGCATGCAATATCCTTTGTAAAATATTTAATTACATTTCTCAGAAAGTTCAAATCATTTATCTGCATCTTTTTCCCACCCTCAACCTTGCAACCTCTACTTCACATCACAGATGAGGTTAAGTGACGATCTTCAGGAAATGGATGCATCCGGCATTGGAAAGTTATCTTACCTCCTAACGCAAGCTACAGTTGGGATGTGGTAAATAACAAAGCAACGTGCACAGCGGCTTCCCATTTATGGCCACGGTTAGGGTCATACGTACGTCTAGACGAAAGACCTTACAACAGATTTAAAGGGCTAGCCTCACAGTAGGGCTGTGGAACCACTGCCTGCAATGCCTGCATCCCAGATGGGTGCCACTCAGGCCCTGGCTGCTCTGCTTCCAAGCCCGTTCCCTGCTGATGAGTATGCGGACAGCAGAGCCTGATGCAAAGCTGCCCAGACAGGAGATACGGCTGGAGTTCCAGGCTCCCGGCGTTGGCCTGCCGTAATCCGGGCCTTTGTGGCTATCTAGGGAGTGGATGAGTGCATGAAGCTTTCTTTCTCTCTCACTTTATAGAACTCCGTAAAATAAATACATAAAGACAAAAAAATTTAAGAAGTCCAGAAGTCTCACAACTGTTAAAAAAAAAAAAAGGAAAAAAGACATATATAGGGTCCAATGCAGCAGCCTAGTGGATAAAGTCCTCGTCTTGCACGTGCCGGGATCCCATATGGGTGCTGGTTCCTATCCCGGCTGCCCTGCTTCCCACTTAGCTGCCTGTTTGTGGTCTGAGAAAGCAGCCGAGGATGGTCCAAAGCCTTGGGAGCCTGCACCCGCGTGGGAGCCTGCAAGAGGCTCCTGGCTTCAGATCGGCACAGCTCTGGCTGTTGCAGCCACTTGGAGGGTGAATCAGCGGATGGAAGACCTGCCTCTCTGTCTCTCCTCCTCTCTGTATATTGGACTTTGCAATAAAAATAAATAAATCTAAAACAAAATGACAAAGCTAATGTGCCTTGAGTTACCTGAGAAGCTATGCTGTCTTATCATACATTTTTGGCCTTTGGAATTTGCTGTTCCCTTGACCCGGGCTGCATCTTCAGCTGGTTCTGTCTGCGAGCTCACAAACAACTCCGACACATGTGCGGGCAGCATGTTTCCAAATGGCAGGGTGTGCTGGGCCACGGAGCCCACGCCTGTGCTGGGCCACGGAGCCCACGCTGTGCTGTGCCGGGCCTCGGAGCATCTTCCACACCTTCACCACTTGGCAGCCTCGCCCCGTCTCCTCACTTCCATAGCTCCCTGCCCTAGGATAGGACTCCATGGCCGTCTTAGTGTGCCAGTACAATGAGCAGCCAGTCAGCTTTTTTGAAAACATTACTGGAAAAATCTGAGAGGAACAGTTTAGGAGGGAAGTTGGGAGGTTCAAGAACAAGATAGGGTGATTCAGTTTGCCGAACGCAACAAAGAATGGCCCAGGTGGGACCATGTGGTAAACGGGGGCCGGGAGACCCATGGAGCTCTCGCCAATGCGCCTGAAAGCCAGCAGATGATGGCTCAAAGGCCGTGGGTCATGCCACCCACAGCGGGAGACCGGAATGGAATTCCTGGCTCCTGGCTTCAGCTTGCCTCAGCTCTGGTCATCATGGGCTATGAGGAGTGAGCTAGTGAATGCAACAACTTTCTATTATTTTCATCTGCTTTTCAAATAAACAAAATAAATCTTAAAAACAAAAAGGAGAGAGGGAAGAATCGTTCTTCACACCCTGTTCTCCACTCTATGTAGACACAACCAGAATGCGGCCAGCCGCCAAGCAGGAGGTTCCGCGCCAGAACCCGGCCACGCTGACATGGAACACTGAAAAAAATGTCTGGTGGTGATGTCATCTGGTTCATGGTATTTTTCTTACAGCAGCTAAAAATACCCAAGATGCCAGATATACCCAGAGATGGCACAAAAGCATTTTTAAGAATTCAAAATATTACAGATATCTCTGTCTCAGTTGAAGAGATGCAAAATTGATGATCACAAACTCTTGAAGTTAGTGGAGACGTCCCAGACAGTCAGAGATGGGCGTGAACCGGCGACTGGAAGAGCAGACTTGAGGGAAGAAGCACCCATGAGTTCCCTTTCTTACGGAAGAGGTGCCCAGAAAGAAATTCATCTAAGATTTCCTAAATGTCTTTTCCTACTTAATTAAAAATAAAGTTTTATCTGAAATGGATTAAACATGACTGTTGTTTAATTATCCTGAGAAGAGGAGTACTCCAACAAGATCAATTAACATTCTGCTTCGTATTAAATATAATTAGAAAGGCACTTCTTGTCATCCATTGGCATAACCTTTAAAATTCTCTTGGCCTTTCCAACACGTCTGCCCGGCATTTTCTTTAAAACCCAAACAACAACAGCAAAGTCATACCTTGAGTTTAATCTACTCCGCTGTCCACATTAGAAGTCGTCTCCATGTCTCACAGGGCATCAGCCTGCAAGAGGGCCCCGCCAGGAACCAGCCGGAGCTTGTGCTGGGGGCTCCCTGCTTCCCGTCCTGTGTGCCTGTGTTCCAGCACAGGGTACCCTCTGCAGATGAGGGTCCCTAGCTCCTGCATGGGTGCTGCTTTTGGATTAACTCTAACTGTATCATTTCTATATCAAAAGAACCATTTTGCATATAAAACTCCAATCACTCCATTGATAGAAATTTGCCTATTTTTCATTTTTCTCACACTTTTTTTGTTTTTTTTTTTTTTTCATTTCTCTCAACGTTGCTTTAAAACAACCTACTAGATGTATACTAAAAACTATTAAACTACAAACAGACTGGCATATACTACCTACAGATACATGGCCTGGGAGAAATGTAGACATTGGGGTGTGTTTCAGGAATAGGGGTACTTCCCTTTAAGTCAGCAGTTAGCTCCCCAAGCTGCTCTCCGCAGATAACACTTAGTGACAGGCCCGAAGACTTCTGATAGACTTTGCCATGACATATGGAGGTCTACACAAACAGGTTCTGTTCTCTTAACTCCCCACCAGCCCTGCAGCTATGTTTCTTACACAAGAACACTCACACTCAGCGTGGTAACTCCAGAGATGGCAGAGGGGACGCGGGGTGGTGGGCGGACATTATCCACCCAGCAAGTAGCATGGCCTGATGCTGAACTCACTGGCAAGGTTTCAGATTGTACTGGCGGATTCCACTCCTGGAGCGGCCAGTGAATACGATTTGGAGTCCCACATTTGGATGGGTAAAAAGGCTTTGTGATTCAAATTTACTCATTCTAAAAGTGTGATTCATTAACGTATTTTCTAAATAGTTTCATCAATTCTACTAAAATTAGAAGAGGCACCAATTGCAGGTGCATGATTACAGTTGCCATTAAACACCAATGCAGATGCAAGCAACAAAATTAGATGCAATCATTTCATTGAGAGAAGAAAAGCACTTGTTCCTCATTTCACATTTTTCATTGAAAAACAAATGTTAAACTAAGGTTTTTTGTTTTTGTTTTTGTTTTTCCCATTACAGACTGAGAGGTGTCACCTGTGTGCTTATTGTTTTTTTTTTTTCCAAGTTTAAGTAAGAATTTATGAGGAGGTCATTCTATAAATCATGAAGACAAACTTTTTCAGACCATACATGCAAAGCCACATTCAACTTCTCCCTGGTAGATGTTGCAGGATTCTGTCCCCAACCCATGGCAAGAAATGGCCTTGCTCTAATTTTGCCTGCTGTATTCATATGGGGGGAGGGGATACTTCTGTTGTAGGATGTATGGTGGCCAAGTCATGAATGTCACTTCATTTCCTCCCTACAAGAACCCCTTGGGATAAACTCATCTTACCCTGGAGATAATCCCAAGGGGTGAACAGGGCTCAGCTAACATTGACCACAAGAAGCAGGGATAGAATATAAACAGCAGTTACTGAAAGCTGTTCTGGTGGTCCACCTCCACACTAGTGGCTAAACCCTGGGCAGGCCAGGACTTGTCCAGTATGGGGCCAGACCAGCCACACCAGGCACAGGTCCCACAACAGAAGCCCCGCGGACCTAGTGGAGTGAGCTCTTCTTACTTTTGGAAGACAGATTTTATGAGGACATTTCAAAACAAGACTTCTACGATACCACTATTTTTTTTTTTTTTTAGTCATTCCTGGCTGCTTTTTAAATGGAGGTTAAGCAATTAGAATGCGATGGTGGGACATCACATCACTGAAGCGAGCACAGCTACCAACAAAAAGACGGTGGCCACCAGGTGCTGGGGAGGCGCTGCAGAAAAGGCAGCTCTCGCACACCACTGGCAGGTGTGCAAGGTAGCACAGCCACCGTGCACACAGTGTGGAATTTCCTTTAAAAACTAAAGACAGAACTTCCACACGACCCCACGTTCTTACTACTGGATGATAGGAATGCATCCAAAGGAAATCAAACCAGTAGAGCTAAGAGACACCTGCGCACTCACGTTTACTGCAGCACTGCTCACAACAGACAAGAAGTGGAAACAGCAGAGTATCTCCACCAACTGATGGACGAATAATGAAATTGTGGCATATACGCAGACTATTGGACAAGCACGAACAACGGTAAGATCCTAGGCATCTGTGACAATACAGATGAACGTCATTTTCCATTATAACACGCTGAGATAAGCGCCGCAGAAAGACAAATATCACATGAGCTCACTTACATGTGGAATCCAAAATGATTCATCTCTTAGAAGTGGAGAGTAAAATGATGGCTACCAGAGGCTGGGCGAGTAGAGAGGGAAGGAGGGGAATTGCAGGCCAGTGGGTGCTGAGTTAATGTTGGCTAGAAGAAGATCCGGGTACCTTGCCTTACAAGCGATTATACAGTGGTTATGGGTAATATCAATAATACACTTGATGTCTTAAAAAAAACCATTAAGAGTTTTGAATATTTATACGCAAATGTAAGTATTCAGGTAGACAGATGTGTTTACCTTGATTTGAACATTATACAATGTATGCATATATCAAAACATCCCATGGTACCTCATAGAAACACACTGTTTTCAGGCATCAGTTTCTCAAAGGAGACATTACAGTGAATTTTACAAATCACTGTCATAGAACAATCTGGGAATGACTGCAGAGAATCTCATTGCTATGAGATTCTCATTACCATTAGTTTTAGATAAGGAAATCAGTCATATGAGTGTCTGTATGAATTTTTATTCTAGCCTTGACGAAACTCGAGGGGTTCTCAACATGACAAGTACACTCTCAAAATGTGATAATGACTAAGTCTCAGCGAAGACCCTGCCGACGGAGGCTGCATCCTCATGGCAGGACTGCAGTCTCACTGGGGAGAGGGAAAGAGGGAGGGAGAGACAGAGTTTCCATCTGGCGGTTTATTTCTCAAGTCACTGTGACAGCCAAGAGTCAGCCAGGCCAAAGCTGGAGCCAGACCTCCTGAGTAGGTGTGCTGGATCCAAATGCTTGGGTCGTCATTAGATCATCTGTTGCCTTCATAGGCATACTAGCAGGAAGGTGGATGGGAACCAGAGCAGCGGGGACTCTAACATGGGAAAAAGGAGGGCCGTTAACTCCTTGCACCACAACGCTGCCCCCATTCAGTTTCTGAAAGATGCCATGCTTATTTTTCACTCCAGGTCTACACTCACTGTTTCCCCACCCTCCCAATGCTTCTGGCAGCACGACAGACTCCTGCTCAGCTGTGAGTTCTCGGCCCAAATATCCTTTCTCAGTGTGTGCCCACAGATCCCCAGGCCAGAGCTCTGCTGTGTTTCCAACTGGCCCTTCTGTTATGCCAGGATACGTGTCCCCCCCTCTTGTGTGTGTGTGTGTGTTTGTGTGTGTGTGTGTGTGTGTATTTATGGGCTATCTTTACGGTCTAAAACTTCAAAGGGAGGAAGCCTGGTTTTCTTCTTCGCCTCTAGACCCCAGAATCTAGACCTAGAATTCGTTTCTCTTAAAAAGACTCATTAATTTGAAAGCAAGCAAGACACAGAAGAAGAGAGACTCAGAAAGAGAGAGACTCAGAGCGAGAGCGAGAGTGAGTGTGAGCGAGCTGCCCAGGTCAAAGCCAGGGACTACATTTGGGTCTCTTATCTAGGGGCAAGGTCCCAAGCATGTGAGCCCTCTTCTGCTACTTTCTCAGGTACAGTGGAAGGGAGATCAGAACATGAGTGACACAGCCAAATGGAAACTGCTGATTTTATTCATCCTAAGCAGGTAAGGCTTTCAAATTTGGCACGTGAGGTTTATACAGGGCTGCTCCAAAAAGCCACTGCGGGAGTGCACACTCCACGTGGCAAGAACAGACATCATTGGGGGGCTGTCACTGCATTTTAGAGTTCCTGGGTTTGAGACTCCACTTCCGACCCAGTTTCTTGGAAAGTGGTAGGTGACGGCTCACGTACTTTGGCTCCTGCTACCTAAATGGGAGACTTGGATTGAGTTCTGGCCTGCTGGCTGCCTCCCGGCCCTGCCCTGGCTGCTGTGAGCATTAGGGAGAGCAAACCAGAACACGGAAGCTCTCTCTAGCTATTCTGCTTTCTCTCGCTCTCTCGCTCTTGCTTCCTCTTTCTCTGTTAACTAAAACACGTTATTTTCAAGTCACTAAGGACTTCAGGGACTCCAGCATGAAATAACTGCAAAGCTGTAAAACCTCCGCTCTCATCTAAATCCATTGAGTTCCAGTGGCCTCTCCACCCATTTTAAACTGCATTGTCCCCTTCCGATGTTTAGTTTCCATGGGTCAAGAGAAGACCAATGTCTGATACAAAAGCTAACATGCATTTTCCAGCTTGCATAGCTGAGCTGCAACTAACCCATCCAATGCAGGCCTGGGAAGTGAGAGGCATTTAGGATGCTTCTGTCCTCATCTGTCCAGGCCTGTGTTCAGGCACGTCACATCAGGGCTTTGGTCAACAGCTGTCTGGGTCCCAAGCTTGAGGGCTGGGGATGGGGGGCTGAAAGGCACCGTACCATCTCAAAGCCAGGAAAGAATACTGGACTAGACACAGCCTACAGCAGGGCAGCAACCTCTGTTCAGCCTGGGTCTGGCTGCCACCTGCCCTCTCTTCTGCCCAGTGGGCAAACACTATTCAAGTTTTTGGGTGGAGTCATCTCCGCACTACCATTGACTGGCCATCTCTCCATTTTTTTTCTATGATTCTAAATTGATCCAGTTTACTGGCAGAAGTCTACTTGACTATGGCAAAGGAATGACTTATCCAACTCTTCTACTTTACTTCGTAGTTATAAAAAAAAAACTATTCAAATTATACAGGAAATAATAAAAAATAAAGATTTCCCTAACTTTATGTTGTGTTTATTTGATCCATTAAAAAGAGGTACTTTGGAGATGAATGTTTGTACTCCATATGGACAGATTTTAGTACGTAAAAAAAAAAGGATAAGATTTCCCATAGGGATTCTCTACTTTTAATATTTAAAAGTTATTAGCATTTTAATTCATGATATTGTCCATAAATAAAAGTTGTTAAGTGCTGTATTTTTAGCCTCCCCTTTTTTTCTCAAGAGCTTAGTAACAGGCAGAATACTGTGATTCTGTCCCTGTAGATTTCCACAGCCAAAGAAAGGCAACCCCCAAACAGCCAGTGGATGGATCTTTCTAAAACAGAGAATCTGTCACTATGAAGTTCTCCTACCTAGCTGTCCTCCTCTACCTCTTGTTGGTTGCTGTGGTCTGACAGCGAGAAAGAAACGCTGTCCTACTATGTCCACAGGGAGCTCAGAGTCAGCTGCGGGAAAGGATGCCATGTTGCCCCTCTTGTGCCCTGAAGACCACCAGAGGACCACCAGAGGACCACCGGAGGACCACCGGAGGACCACCGGAGGACCACCAGAGGACCACCAGAGGACCACCAGAGGACTACCGGAGGACCACCAGAGGACCAGAGGACCACCAGAGGACCACCGGAGGACCAGCGGAGGACCAGAGGAGGACCACCGGAGGACCACCGGAGGACCACCAGAGGACCACTGGAGGACCACCGGAGGACCACCGGAGGACCACCAGAGGACCACCGGAGGACCAGAGGACCACCGGAGGACCACCGGAGGACCACCGGAGAACCACCGGAAGACCACCGGAGGACCAGCGGAGGACCAGCGGAGGACCACCGGAGAACCAGCGGAGGACCACCGGAGGACCACCAGAGGACCAGAGGACCACCAGAGGACCACCAGAGGCAGCGGCTCAGGGCATCTGCACACCCGACTCTGTTAGGTGTGGGCTCCAAGAGTAGTACTCCTGCAGTTCCCAGGAAAGCCTCGCTTTCAATGACCATCTGGTCATCAGGTTCCCTGCAGTTGCCACCACATAGATGTGGGCTCGGCTGTGGCCAGGGATGGAGGACTGCACAGGCAGGGTTCACTCCAAGTCCAGTGGTAGACTGGAGCGGGCTGGGAGGGGAAGGGGGGGCCCTTAAGAAGTATCCTTCTGCAGAAAGCCTTGCTAGGTTTCAAAAGAGTGGGGGTCTCCCAGGGGGTGGAGGGGAGGGAAGGTCCCAGCCTATTCCATGGATAGCTGCATGGATTAACTGGTAATAGATAAAGGGTTTGGAATTCAGGACTTGGTGAGATTCAGAGCCGAGAACACAGAAGGCCCCGTGTCTTTTTTTTTTTTTTTTTTTGGTCTCCTTTGACTGAATACAAAATAGCCTTAGGACTGGAGGTTACAATTTGCTCCACATTGCTTATCTCCGTGGTGTCCATGTATGCCCTGAAAAACACGGGGCTTGGGGTGCCCACCCTTCCAGGCATCACCCAGGGTGCCTGCCGCCTATGACTTCATCCAGCCCTCTCCCAACCCCTAGGAGCGGACATTTCAGAAACTGACACCTGGAGTAAAATACCATGGTCAATGTCATACAGATGGTGGGTGTGGGGAATCTCAAGATCGGAGCTCAAGGTCTAAACATGGCCTGTTGATGAAGCCCCTCAGCCACAAGCTCAAATGCCATCTAGTGGTGATTTCTACACACTGTGGACACAAGACCCCAAGAGCCAGTTAGTTGCTCAGAGACAGATACTCATGTTCATTTCAAACCCATTCTCTAAATGGAGAATACACAGAGTTCCTTTACTGAGTGAAATGGACTACCAATTTACCACTTTGATTTATATATGTACCTAAACGTTCCTCTGATTCCCAGCAATCTAATAAGCACAGAAGAGCTAGAATTAAAAAAAGAAAAGACTTTTGTCCCCTAATTCCTCCCGAACATGGCAGTTTAATGATTTGCCTGGAAGTCAATAGACTATCGAATTTTCCAACATTGACTCATCTGGAATAAAAGCACAAGGGGGAAGCAGAGAAGCCATGCACAAAAACCACTGCCCGTTGGTCAGAATCACCACTCTCTCCACACTGGGAGAAAGGGGCCAACAAGACTGAGTGAAGAGGTTTGCTGCTTTGGGCAAAATAAAATCTAGGATTCCTGGCTAAATCTCAATTTCAATTCTTATTACCTTATAATAAGTATATCCCCTGTCATACTGGGGACATCCTTATGCTGAAAGTTTAATAATCTTTTCAACCCTTTGCAAAAGTGAACTCATTTAACCCTGAATATAACCTTATAACATTGATACTATTGACCTATTAGCCATGTTTAATAAAGATCAGCATTGAGATACTAACAGGTGGAGAGGCTTGCCCAAAGTTACAAAACCAGGTAACGGTAGAGAAAGGGGATGGATCCAGTTGTAGAATTTGACACCAGTGCCATCATGTTACATTGTCTCTTATTAAGTGTATCACTGAATTCAAAAGCATTGTAACAAACTGCAGATAGACGAAAAACCTTTGAAAATACTCTACAGCAAGCTTTCAACATGCGCCAGGCACCAAGCTCCTCTAATGACCTGTTAGGGAACAACAGTTAACTCAACGTTACAGCTTCATTGAATATGTTCTTTTCTTAAATGGTTCTTCAGAAATTGGCCACACCCACTGGACATGGCTGGGAATTGTGACACAAATATGAAAGGGATAATCAAAAATACTTGACTGTTTAGATCACATAATATCATAAACCAGTACTTATCTAAACACAGTACTTAGCCAGACACTACTGAAATTGTAGCTATGGGCCTTCTTTCTCACAGGTTTCAGTTCTGATGCTATATATGTATATTACTGATATGCCGTGTTTCTTATAAACCTAGGAGAAATGAAAGAACTGCAGTTGGATTCATGAATAAATGCCCACTCTACCAAAGCCTGGGTTTGGAAGCTTGCACTGTGCTGTCGCAACACTTTCTTAATTTGAAGTATCCTGATACTCCACTCCTGAACTGCAGTTAGACTCACACTCACGTAGCTTCCAACGCAACACATTTAAGCAAACCTCATTAAGATGGTAGCCTGCAAACAGACACCCTGCAAGATCCAACCAACCAATTCCTTTTGTCTCAAACTTCACCTCGCACGAGAATCTGGTTTTGTCCAAAAATTCCATGCCCAGCCAAGACCCAGCCAGCCCTGGAGATGGAATTCAGGAGTCTGCATTTTCAGCCAGCTCATGCCAGAGAATTCTGATGCAAGAGTTGAGAAAACAACTTTGACACTGACGTGCAGGAAAATAAAGCAGCTGGTGGTGTGTTTTCTCCCATGGAGGACTTTAAAGTAGCTGTATTTTTAGAATTTTCCCCCATTTCCCATTACAGAGCTGTGAGGCAGCTGCAGCAAACACACACGCGCACGTATATATTTAGTGCCACAGCCTCAAGCACTCCTAGACCCATTATCCTGCAGCACAACTCCTCCCACATCATCAGGCATATGCCTCACAGAACAGATGGGTCCTCTGGTACTCATGAAAGGCCATCAAATCCTAAGCTTGAGGGATTAGAACTCCACGGCGCGTCTCAGGAAGGAAACAAAGACTGAGTTTGTAATAGGTGGGAGGCCCCTGGCAGAGCAGGCAGGGGTGACTCGGAGTTGAACGGAGGCCATTGCTTTCATTCTGCTCATTTTCTTGAACTCCTCTTCAACACCTTTGGCTTTGCCAATTATGCAGTACACACCATGGCCACATTAATCAGGCGCAACTCCACAGTGATAATTAATATGACCTGAGCACAATCAACATAAAACTTCACTGTACGCTCCATGTTGTATTTTACAACTGTAGGGAAGATATCATCAAAAGGGAAGCCAATACCTATAGGTAAAACATCTGTTTTTGTCTTTATCTTAGAATGAATAAACTTATAGGAAAAGCTTTTTTAAAAAATCAGTTTCAGCAGCAAAAAGAAAATATTGAAAATGGGCACATGAACTTATTGAACCAGTGGATGGAGGACCTTTCTGGCTGTCTTTCTCTCAGTAAATCTTACTTCAATCGTAAAAGTAAAAACACTTAAAATGGTTTTCTTTTTCTAACTAGATAGTACAGATGTCTTTTAGCATAATGAAAGTGTAAGAATTTTAAAGATGGTTACAGTCCCGGGGAAGTGTGGGCATTCTTGGATTCTTTTTGTTCTCTCAGGTGAACCTTCATTCAGGCTTATCATTACCCACTCTTAGGAAATACTGCAGTGGTCGACTGGATATCACAATATCATTTCATCATGACAGCCATTTTCAGGGACCCGTTGGTCACTCAAGCCCTGAAGTCACTTCTTCAAGTTCTGCTATTAAATAAACTATTGAGAGGGTGAAGCTTGGAAAAGCATAAAAGGCATTTAAAATTTTATGGCAAGAATATTCACATATAAAAATCTGCAATGCACTACATTTAAAAGGGCTTATTTAATACAAAAGCTTAACTTCAATTGCTTTTTTTTTCAAACCTAGTTCCATAATATTAGTACTGAAATAAAGCTTTGTAGGGTTATATGCAATTACGACAAAGGGCAGCACCAAAATGTGCAGTCTAATAACCCTATTAATTCTATTCATTTAGTGGAAATACGAGGCAGACCGCCCTCATTCAGCAAATGACTCATTATGTAGACTATAAGGTCATTTGTGAGGTGTCATTATGACATTTTGTTTCCTGCTGGTCACTTTTGCTATATTACCCTTTATGAAATGTGGAAAAAATAGATTGATATGTGAGTTACTCACTTTCTAGATTTATCACCAAAAAGGCAGTGAACGCACATACATTTTCCCACTCTGCATTCCAAATAAATAGCTAAGTGAGATTTTAATTAAACGTCCCTTCAAATACACCACAAAGCAGGCAAATTTCATGTGGAGAGCATCGTGGGGAAAAGGACATCAAACTGAAGCAAAACTCTGTATTCACTGATAGTTGGAATATGAAACAAATTCCTTTAAAAACAATTAGCCAGAGGTTTCTAATGAGAGAGAGGGATTTAAGTGATACACATGGCTCCTGGAAACACTGCCGTCAGAACTGACAGGCTGCACTTGCTGTGAGGACCCCACCACCCAGGAGTAACACTGCCCTGCAGGGATCCCGAGGGACAGACCCACTCCCCAGGGAAGCCGTGCTCTCCCAGGCTCACCGAGGCTCTGCCCACAGCAGCTGAGAGACACAAGCCACCAATGTGCCCGTTGGGTACTGGATAGAGGAAGACAATCCAATTCACACCAACGAGGAATGCCATCCAGCCACAACATCGATGCCATCTTCTCCTCCTTTGCCATGGCATACATGGAACTGGAGCCATTGTTTTCAACGAAACAAGCCAAACACAAGAAGACAAGGGATGGGCGAAAGCTGGTGACAGGGTTCGATGTGACACAACAAGTTCTGCTGCTGTTGCATAACAGCAACATATTCTTCTAAAAAAAAACTAGAACATTTTGAATTTTTTTTTTACTTCAAAGACATGCCAATTATTTGAGCAGAAAGTTTGGTTTGGCTAATTTGAACACCACATGTGTGTATCAAAACACCAAACAGTAACCCATTATGTGAACAATTTTTAGGTATCAGTAAAAAATAAAAACAAAAGTGTAGCTAAATTTATACATGGTAGCATTTTCAATTCAAAATCTAAAATGACTTCAATAGCAACGGTTCATGAAGAAAATAATTTTTTCTTACATTGCTATCTATAAAAACATTCATGTTGGGGCTGGCATTGTGATAAACGGGGGTGGGGGTGGGGAGCCACAGCCTGGGATACAGACAACCCACAGGTCTGTCGGTTCCAGTTCCAGGAGATCCACTGACAATCCAGCTCCCTGCTAATGGCCTGGGAGAAGCAGCAGCAGATGGCCTAAGTGCTTAAGACCCTGGAAGCTCCTGGCTTTCAATAGGCTCTGCCATGGCCCTTGTAGCCACTTGCAGAGTGAGCTAGCAAGTGGAAGACAGCTCTCTTTGTCTGTAACTCTTTCTCTAGCTTTCAATAAATAAGTGAATCTTTCAAGTGATGTTGTTTTTAACAAAGACACTAGCAGCAGGAAGATTTATGCTCAAACAGATTATAAATTCTAGAGGAGAAAAACACTAAAAATCATTACAGTTCTGGAGCTTTTCCTGACAACAAAGTTAGAAAAGAAAAAAAAAGAGGTAAGATGTCAATTTTCTTTGCCTTGGAGATTCTGTATGTGGTTTGACACAACAAAAATTAAATGTATATTGCAGGGAACTGGTCCCTGAATTGACAGAAAAATCTGTCATCCACAAAGTAAATCAATGGCGGCACGCAGGTGACTTCAAGCAGACAGTTGAAAATCATCTCCAGCAGAGTGATGGATGGGGGATTGCAGTAAAGACTACCCTCTCAGTTGTGTAAAAAATATTACTTTTATTTTTATCTTTCTGAAAAATTGGCTACTGGATAGTTTTTTGAGTCTGTTGGTCTGAGTTGGTTCTACAGTGTAAATGTTTTGTCATCCCACAAGTGGTTAGCAATTCTGGCCTGCAAGTATTAGCCTCACTATTAAATCTAAGATACAGTTTAAGTATTTATAGTTTAACAGTATTATACAGCATAAATAGCATCATTCCTTGATGCGAGCACTTGAAAGCTTCATCAACTCAGCAGATAATCAAAATTTAGTTCCTGCATTTAAAACAGCCAGGTCTTTGAGTTATAATTGTTACCTTAAATGGGGAGGATGGAAGGGAAAATCCCTGAGTCTATGGAAGTATATCATCAAAAATAAAAATTAAAAAAAATAGGCAGCAGTTTGAAGTATGACATCAAAGATTCAATTTCTATACTCTAAACAGTCTGAGCCATTACTCGAATTTGCTCTCTGAATGAATCGTCCATTCATTTATCCAATAAAATTCACGGAACTTGTTAACACCTGCCACGTGTCAGTTTAGGCGCTAGGCACATGGGTAGGCACTGAACAACAAGCTGAGATCACCAGTGGTGTGGCCCCAGCCCTGTGGGTGCAGACAGGCTAGCATGAGAACCTCGTTTCCAACACTGAGTGGTGAGGCCATGATGAGAGAATAACAGGCCAGCAACAGTGTAACCGTCTCCCTTTAGCCATGGCTTTCATTTGCAAGGTTTCAGCTTCCCTCAGTCACGCTCCGCTTTCAGACATCGACAATTCACACGTTTTCATTTGCATGCCACCCTCAGTCGTGTGATGGAATCACCCATGTACCACGCTTCCCCGTCCTGCCCAGGATACACATGGCCGATTTCTCCAGCATATTCATGCTATGTGTGCTACCTGCCCAGTAGGCCCTGAAGAGGCATCTCGGTGATCACACTGAATGTCACGGTATCCAAGTGATGGTGTGGGAGCAGCCCTTAGGATATCAACCCACAAAAGCAGTGGTGCTTCAAAGGAGATGCTGAGGCTAAAACACAAATAGACCATTTAACCCTGGTAGCATGTTGGAATGCGGAACATTCAGGAAACCATGGTTTCCACTAGGGCTCTTGAACATACTCTATTGCACAATATAGGAAAGAATTTTTAAATCACACACAGGAAAGACTGGAACTGACTTGAAAACCTTCCACAGAAAAATTCGCTGAAACTGTATTTTTCCTCTAGGCACAGCACAATCAAAGAGGAATAGAGGGAGAGAGAAATTTGCTCAGGAAACTGAAACACACTTGGAAGAGTGTTAGTCAAATCATACAAAGACTTGATCAAGGAGGAATCTGCACTCTATCCAGAGCCTCAAAAAGAATAATGAATGACCCTGAATGAGGAAGTGAGAGATTCATGTTTGCACTTTAGGGAAGGAATGCACATGGGACCTTTACAGCAGGAGCAGAAACGAGGAGGAGGGTTGCATGGCTTGTGCAGGCAAGCGTGCGAGGAGGATGAAAACCTGGACCATGGAAAGACATGGGCCTCGCAAGAAGTGCAATGATTTCTAGGGTACTGGAATCTCTAAGAGGCTGAAATCAGCCTCTGCTAAACCAGTTCATGTGAGGGTACGCACTGGCGAGACAGCATCCAACGGAATTTAACAGGCAGTGGAAGGACAGCTGGGAGGGGACACGAGGACACGGCAGTGGAAAAACAGTCGGGAGGGGACACGGAGGGACATGGCAGTGAGACAGTGGGGAAGAAAAGTGCAGAGGGTCACGTAAGTCGAGCAGAAGAGATGCTGTCGACAGGGCAGGAATGCTGTGCTGCTCGCTCGAGTGTCATTACTGTTGACCAAACGGCATGACGTTTCACAGGTGCGCTGTGAACATTCCAGAAACCAGTGTCTTCATTGTGCAAGCAGTGCTGCATAGAAGGCAAATACACTGGGTTGGATACTGGAGTGATTTTTAAAAAAAGGGATTTCAAAAAAACTTAACAGAAAATGGAATTACAGCTTTATTTTGGAGCACATTGTTTTTGAAAATGCTACGCCGATTTTCCTCCTACAATATAATTTCTGCAAGAACTCTTTGAAGACTGCTTATATGAAAAAAGAAAACCTTTCTTCAGAAAGTTCATACAACTGCAACAAGAGAGATATCCACCGTTATCTGTAATGTCTGACAGCTACTGAAATTGCTCAAGGTATCTCTAGACCAATGGAGACCTCCATGGTCTGTGAAGAGAGGGGAAAAAAAGACATTTGCTGACCATAAGAACAAGATCAAGGCCAGCAGAGGAAGCACCAAGTTTACAGGGTCTCTTGCCCATGGCAGGTGACCCGGTAAGATGACAAGTATAGTTTAGGGGAACCGTTACATTTGCGATTTTAAATTGTTGGCAAGAGTCCCAGGAACGCAACGAGTTGCCACCATTTCGAAACTCAGGGCTATGACATCAAAGGCCGCGAGCGCAAAAACTCTGTATCTTTCAAATCAAGTGACCTCTTGGCCACAAAAGACATTCCCCAGCCAGTGCCCTCCTACCTGTCTTCCACAGCTAAGTCCCCTTTAAGAAGGCTGTTTCCGCAAGCACTGGACCACAGCTAGACTTCATCTGCAGACAACGGAGTGTGTAGCAACCTTGCGCTCCTTCTACATGCAAGCTGTGTTAGGACGCAGCCCAGCCACTCCATTGCTCAGCAACCTCCAGTAAAGAGCTAACAGGTCACGAGTTACGACCATGCCAGAACTACCTGCAAGTGCGCGGCAGGATCTCAATGGCCTTGCAGGGCCTGTCTTGACACTTTTAAAACCAATACGAACACACAGCCTGAGAACGGGGGAGGCTTCCAATGCATACCGTCTCCTAATGGATCAGCTCGACCTGTGCACAGTGAGATCTGGGGTGACACGCTGCACCAGCCCCAGAGTGGCTTCTGCAAACCCGTAACACAGCACAACTCACCTTGAAGGTACCGGCTTCACACAGGACGTCTGCTCTCCCTCGAGGTGGTCAAGCTGGGGTAGGCTGCACTGGAACTGTCCTAACCCCCACAAGAGAGCTTATTTGCCTCTCTGCAGGTGGAGAAAAAGTGTCAGAGAACATTACCTGCAACCACTGCGACTGGTCGTTGTGGCCGGAGGTCCAGGCGTTCACCTTGCCCTGCTTGTCCAGCCGGGCTTTCCGCGGCTCCCAGCTGAACATGTCCATGTTGAGGGTTTTGAAGATGCTGGAGGCAGTGATCTGATAGTCTTGTATGTGTCCCGACTTCATCCCCAGGGGCTCAGAGCAGCCTGAGAGAGAAGAAGGGCTCCATGAGAAAAAACAGCCCATCACCCTGGAACTCTGTTCATTTTAGACAGGCCAGAGAAGATTAAATGGAAAGCTATTCATTCCCCTGAAAAACAAAACCTAACAGCAGGCTATAATCAGAAATAAACCTAGAATCAAACTGAAAAACAGGACAGTCAATCCAGGCTATTTTGTCTGAACATATTTTGGGAAAAAAATGAAAATAAGACGGACAGTTTAAACTACATTTCTTTGATAGATGACTTTGCGCAGGGAAAACCACGCTGAAATGCGTCCCCCGTCTCATTACAGACAGCCTCAGAACGGCTCCCTGCTTTCCAGCAGGCTTTTTTTTTCTTCAAAATGGGACATTTTCTCACAAAGTAGAATTGGTTTGCTTTTATTTGTTTTCACAATAGTGCAGATGGAAATTCCCCAATACAATATCATTTTCACAAGCTGATGGACTGCAATGTGCTAAACTGGACAGCAGTTTTCTCCTATGAAGTATCTGGGAGGTCTATGGCTATAGCACCCTGGACGTGCCCTGTCCCGGCAGCTGACCAGGTCTGGCCTGCTAAGTGCTTGGATAGGAGAAATACCCATTACTCTATCACCAACCTACAGCTCCGAGAAGGTATCCTATGGAAATCAGGAAGCCAATATGCACTCCATATAGAACCAGGTGCCAGGGACTGTAAGGCGTGGTGTGTCAATAAGGAGATAAAGTAATAACACATGCACAGTCTAGCAAGAAAATGTTAATAGAGAAAACGTTTAAGTAAATTCCTATATTTTCTCCCATACTAAATAACCTAGTGTTTTCATATTTTTAAATATTATCAATTATACTGTTGTTTCACGTTCATGTTTGATGTTACAAAAATGTGTGCCTGTCTTTGAAACTTAAAGTGTGTGTTTTTACATATGCACAGATCTTCTCAATTCATTATTGCTACTTGGACAAGATCCCATTATAAACTGTGTGACAGCATGCCTACTCGCCTCACATTAGCCAGAGGATGTCTTCTGCAGGTCGAACTGTGTATTTTGCCCTAGAATTTCACAAGTTAAATGAAGCCAAGAGACAATAGGAGACTTCTCGAACCACATAATTTTTTGGTCATTAAACCATTTAGTGCCTCGGTTTCCTATACAAACAGTGAAAACTACAGAAACTTCCTCAGAGAAGTTCTTTTAAAACAAAACAAAAAACAAAACAAAACCAAAACCAAAACCTAAAGCTAGTTAGTTCATAGAAAGACCTGGAAGCAATGTTGGCACACAACCGGCTCTTAGGACATGTTAGTCTTAACCTCATTCCGTCAAACAGTCAAGTTAAGGTCCCAAATATGAGCCTGCCAATGAGTGCTGAAGAACATGCTGTCAGCAGGGTCAATCTCTAAGCCATTTGCCAAGCGGACTCATTTCTAGCCATTTCGAAGCCCGTTTCTAAGTCTAGGGTCCGAGAGAAGCGCCTCAGTGCTCTTCACTGATGAGTAATTCTTTACTGCATTTAGTAGCTTTCTGTCCTGGTCAGTCTAGACGCCTTCTCTCCTGATCTTCCTCCACACTTGCCCTCACCTCCTCCCTCTGGGAATCCTCCATTCCACACAAGCATGGAAAAAAAAAAAAAAACCAAAAACCAAACCAAAACAAAACCACCCAAAGGCTTCTGAGGGCTGTACATCTTTATACAAGTCTTGTTGAGTTACAAGGTGCAAGACATATATTCCAAGCCCCATAATAAAGATAGCTGTAAACCTAAATGTAAACCCCAGGCGAGAAAAATAACAAATGCCAAGGACTCAGGATCGTTCTATTAGCCATCGTGGCAAGCCATTTATCTTCGGGCAGCTCCAAAGGACGTGTACTGTCTGCATTACAGACTACCGGCTTGTTCCTCAGGCTCCATTCCTTATCCTGCCTGGCCCAGCCTGTTGGTTGGAAAACTTTGCAGAAGAGATACAAGAAGGAAGCAAAAGGTAGTTGCTTTTCTAATGTTCTGATACAGCACAATCTTTGGAGGCATTTAATAGGAAAGAGATGCTTTTCCTTGGACCATTTTTAATGTGCTAGTGCAGCTCATCTCATACCCGCCCTGTCACTCTGCACTCGGTCCCAGAGGAGGCAACAGAGGTTGGTTCTAGGAGTGAATTGTTTAATTAAGGTCATGATCTATTTCACTCCAAATGTTGGTCAGTTGTGGTCTCTCCCAGAGGACACAGGAGATGCTCTTTTTAAGTGTTTCTGGAGACATGAACTGCTCATCTTGCAGGTGCACAGCTTGCTGAACACAGTCTGGGAGCCCAGGCTCTCTATAAATGCACTCAGACTGCAGGAAATGAAGGTTTCCTATAGGAGGATTTATTCCCAATGTGACAGAGCAACTTCTTCGTCCATGTACCTCAGCCAACAGTTTCCTTCTAATCCACGTGATTTCATATGAATAAATTAACTTTTACAAGCATAGACTGCACTTGAACAAAGAGAAGTATTTAAGCACGGAAACTGCTTATTCCTCGAATGGAGGGCCATAGCTTTTACAGGCATCTGCTACATGCAAGTTCAGAATCAATTTGTGGGGTCAGAAGACAGGGCACTGCCTCTCTTTGACAAAATTGTTATCTGTGATGTGTCAGGTGTAACCTCTTGTCAAACTCGAAAGCCAAATATATTTACACCTTAGGAATGTCGCCGTGCCACAGACGAGAGACTGACACCCCTGATTCAAAAGACTGGAAACCTGGGGTAGCTGATGTCAAGCAGCTGAAAACTACAGGCTTTGCAGCCAATATCACTGCACTGTGCCTTGCTCTCCCTGCTCAAGGATGGATGGCTTAGGGAGGACACTGGGTTGCAGTGATGTAGCCATGTGCAACATGAAAACCACACGGCTATTCCACTACAATGCACCAGCTCTCGGTAAGCTAGCTCCAACGACCACAGTAAGCAAAAGATCTCTGGTAAGATAATTAACTATGGAAAGCGTAAATCACTTCATTGCATTAAAAAAAACATCATCACAGAAGATGAAAACTGTGACTCTTGAAATATATTTATCAAGTTGGCCAAGTCACTCTAATTTCCTTCTGTATAGTGAGCTTATTGCGTATTGACTATTTTTAAATAGTAATCTTCTATTTGCTTCACAATCATTCCTCTTCCAGGCATCACAAACAAATCTAAGAAAGGAAATGGATATAAAAACACACACCTTAACCTTCAGGTGACCTCTTTAAAGGAAACATGGACCTCAAAACCATCTCTCCGCAAGGACCCAGCCTTCTAGTTTTAACTGAATGGTACTGAGTTTGGGAAAGCTTTTTCACCCATACTTTTTTATACTAAATAGTTCCAAAGACATAAACAACTTTCTTCACAGTTCTCTGAGCAAAATAACTTCAGTTCACTGTGGCAAGGGTAGTTTATAAGGTTTAGTTATGAAAATAACAGAACCAGACGCTAACTGTACTGAGACAGGACTACTGTGGGACACCCACTTAAAGTCTCCATCTTCTCACTCGGCCTTCTCACTCCTGCAGGACAAGAATTATTTAACTCTTGTCCCTTTCATGGACTACCCTGGAGCTCACCACCACTAACTGTGCAGCACGCAGGTTGCTAGGCTGGGAATGGTCCGAGAATGAATTTATAGTTGCAATCCTGGTATTGAAGTATTGTCCCCTTGAGAGAATGATAAATCTACATGTTTCCCAAAACCTAAGAAGGCAAAAAAAAAAAAAGCCAGCCAAGTATTTACGATACATGAGCAGAGATAAAGCTCTCCTTCCTGTGGTATTCAGCTTAAATTTGCTGCAATTTATGAGGTCAGACAAACTTTGGTTTTGACTGAACTTTTGTCATATGACACAAATCACTGTGATTTCCAAAAACAATGAAACACAGTTCAATTTGATGAGAGTTTTTCATGAGAATTCATTGCACTTTCTTCGATCACTCAGTTGAATACATTATCTTGTCTACATTAATTCTGCACTGTAGCAGGCTCTGGAAATTTTCTATTCCACACACACACACACACACACACACGCGCACTTTTCCAATGGACCATACTCTAGATATTTTGCAACTTAACTACATTTTTAAACACTGGCGACTCAGAAGCAGGTTACACACAATAAGCTTTCTGCTTTGTTTAAAAAGAGGGACGGGGATAGGTACCCAGACACTCACCTGACAGTTCGCAGCCCAGGAGTTCCATCCGCAAGGTGCAGTGCCTTCGACAAACTTGGGGATACAGTCTGACATACTGAGCCTTTATAGGGGGTGTGAAAGAGTTGGCATAGGGGGTGTTGTTATCCACATTTCCACGAAACACCTGCCAAAAGATCCAATGCAGATGATTAAGATGATTCATTATGACAACTTCTTTGCTGATTTTCATACATCGACCCAATGCCTTCATCAATCTAATCCTTCAAACATGGGGCTGAGAAACCCGGGAGCTGGCAACAGTTAGGAAGCAGCTTCCCACCAGCAGAGAATGTGAGATGTGTAAATAAAACGCTAAACGAAAGCTATACAGCGCTGTGTAACACAGTGTCACCTGCAAGCTGCTGTGGAGGTCGGGCCAGTTTTGAAGCCGGCCCTTCGGAGGCGGGGTGGGGGCGCTTCCCTCTGTTTTTGAGACGTGGACACTGGAAATCCTTGACTGAATCGGGATCTATCCTTTCTCACTGAGACTTAATGTTGCTACTGTTGTGGTACGAACCAGTCCCCACCATGGCGTCCCCACCACGAGGTCTCTAAGGCTATGGTCACACTCAACAGTACTCTGTGGTCCAATTCGTCAAGAATGCATTTCCACTGATGATCTCAGATCCTGCACAAGAAACTTTCTCGTCCTTAGGCGTGTTTCTAGTGAAAACTTTATTCCTCCCCTAAAAAAG
Source organism: Ochotona princeps (assembly GCF_030435755.1). Lineage (NCBI taxonomy): Eukaryota > Metazoa > Chordata > Mammalia > Lagomorpha > Ochotonidae > Ochotona > Ochotona princeps. Next base: position 4,438,723 of record NC_080859.1, read on the forward strand.
CAAGGGCTAACACAGGACATTTTGACTTGTGTAAGCTTTAGTTTTATCTGCCCTTCAATGTAACCCAGTAATCAGAAAGCCTTATTTTAATTCATCCAAGAGGATAATGTTTAAATCTTTCACCACAGGATTAGAGCCTGGTTTAATGTTTACTTATAAATGGGTGATCTGCATTGCTGATAGTGTTACCATTTGAAATGTTTGATAAATACAAAAATTGTGAACACAAAAAGAATGTCGTTTCTGTTAAATAAATTTTTTACAATTAAGAAAAACATACACAACCGGCGCTTCCCTGTTTTAAAAAATATCAGTTTTGATGAGAAGCAGGTTGATCACAGAACATTCTAATCCATAAATACCGAGAAGAAAGCAAAACGTGCTTTTACTTCAGTTTTAAAATGTTAGTCATCGCATGCGAGATCATGCTAAGTATTCATTGGGCCATCATTTACAAAGTGACAAGCAGTAAGTGGAAGTCACTAGAAATTTACAATTTCAAGAGACTTATTCTCTGATAACCCTGTGAGCCCAATGACAATGTAAAAGCATCAGAAATTTATTTTCAACCCCGTAAGCCTTTTTTCGGAAGACTCGGTTGTGCCTCAGTGGGACTTTACTGATAAATTAGGTCTGCCTTACCACATCTTCACTGGTGCCTTTCCCTTTGTACATGGCCCACGACTTTCCGTCATTACTGTAGGCAATTTTGTAGGATTTTATGTACTCTGGGCTCCCGATCCTCTTGGCTCCTTGAGTAATCACACCAGTCACTCTCATCTTCCTCTGCAGGTTTATCTGAAGAAACAAGAGACAATCGATGCTAACCTCTCCACTTCGCTGGTGGGTGACAACACCGACGACATGGATTTCAACAACAGAGCAGTTAATATTAGTATTGGTGTAATACAAGAAGTGAATAATCTTTAGGTACATTTTTCTAGATATGTTAAATAAGCACATAATAATTTTAGTTTTAACACTGCCCTATGATGGAAGCAAGCTTTATGAACTCATTTTTAGAAAATGCTGTATGTACTCCCTGCCACTACCCTATTTTATGCATAGAAAGCATTTGATTGGTTATCACATGCAGATGTGACTTAGTACATTTAAATATTCTGAACAAGCTTAATTAGGGATCTCTTTGAAACTTTATAGCTAAATTAAATGCTACAATGTACCAAAAATGCTTTATTCACTTAAAATTTATTTCCATCAGTTTAAAGTGTCTTTATGCTAATTTGTGGAATCTTAAACTTGGTAGAAAGGTACTGCTCCAAGTTTTTGGATAAATTGTTAGCATTGCCCCCCCTTAATTCAAATCAGATAAAAAGACTAGATGTCTCCCACTGGCATGTTCACCAGCAAACCCTGGCATTGAGGCTTCTCCACTCTGAGAGATGACAAGGGCACAGGATGCCCAGCGTGCGGGAAGCAGTCCTCTGTCATCCGAAGGCGAGCTTGGTGCAACCCAGAACCGGATGACAGGAGACACGCTTTCCGCGGAGGCCAGGGGCTGCGTTCTCAGGGGCTGCCTGCAGACACGTCTCGGCCTCCCTTGCGGCTGAGCAGATTCCAAACCATTTGGAAAATGGAGCTAAAGGTGAGCTCACTTCACCGTGAACCATTTTGAAATCCATGCAAACAAGGGATCTTCTAAGGGCTCATGAAAAGACATATTACGAAACACAAATCTACACTTGGATTTTAGCGCATTTTTAACACTCAAACGTTTGTTTCTATTTCCCACAAACTTTCTGCAGTAGTCTCATCTACAGTGCCCGGCCTCTGTCGCAGGAACACCTCTGCCTTGCAGTGCTGCTACACCGACCTCACACACACTCCACGGACCCTTGTTCTCAGGCATCTCCGAGTCACCTGCCTCAGGAATGCAGCTCTGCTTCCTCATTTCAATGCTCAGACGCCAAAGTGGCAACAGACACGAGTCCATTTTCGGTCTCCTTCTCTTTTTGAGACTCAGAGAATTGTTCCCATGAACGTACATTTTAACTACTACTTTCAATATTTACACTGATTTCGATTAGTCCTCTAAAGACTGATTTTACAGTCTCAGCTGAGTAATTTGGAATAGGGAAGCTTTGGAAGACACTTTATTTCAGGCTGCTGGGCAAAGCAGTGCCGTGCAATGGGGCGCCAATATCTTACTTCTCTGTTTCAGTCTGAGGCTCTTCCCAGCCCAGCCCTCGGCAGCTCAGGCAGCACCGACAGTGGGCACAGTGAATCAGTAAATCATGCTTCCTCCCAGTTTAAAACCCAAGTTCTCCATTTCATACTCTCCAACAATCCCTTTCAATGATCTTTTCTCTTGTCTCAATTATTTTGCTTATACTTCCGAGAGATGACCAAGTTATCTCTGTCAGAGTTTTTGCTGGTAAGTCATACACTGACTTGTTGAAGCTTAAAATGTAGAAGTAACACAGATTGCAAAAAACCAGGAATGTGAGTCCAGGTTTTTCTCAGAATCATTAAAAATAATGTTTTCCATGATTTTTATTTGCCCTATTATTTAGAAATGCTGAATACTTAGTTTAGGTAGTTGGAATATATGTAATGCAGTATCATTAAATTTGTGTTCTCTCAATTTTCATGAAATACTTTTAATTATCAGCACTGTTTTCATTAAGTGCAAAACGAAAAACAACCAACAATTTATAGATACACATTTTAGGATAACATTCAGTAATTAGATTTGAAGTTATTGACCAGTCTTGTGTGTAGCACTATTAAACTTTAAGGAATTCAGTATAAAGGAGTTAATATTTCACCATGATTGCACTCTAATACCAAGAACCTATGGTGCTTTAAGAAATACACTAAGTATTGGAGGAAGGCTGTTGCATATTTTGTTTTTTTTCTATTCATTTATTCATTAATTACATTGTATTACATGACACAGTTTCATAGGTACTGGGATTCCCCCCCCTTCACCCCAAACCCTTCCCCCATGGTGAGTTCCTTCACCTTGATGCATAACCACAGCTCAAGTTCCGCTGAGATTCCCTAATTAAAAGCTCAAACCATACAGAGTCCAGCATCCCATTGTTCAGCCAAATTCAACGGCCTCTTAGGGAGGCCCTCTCAGGTTTGAGGGCAGAGCCAGCAGAGCATCACCTCGATCAATTAGAAGCTCCAACATATCATCAGCAACAATCCAGGTAAGATGAGACTGGTACAGAGTCCACTGATTGATATAGTCCATCTTTTTTTAAAATTTTTTTTCATATTTTCTTGTTTTACTTTATTCATTTACATAAAGAGAACAGATTTAATGTATTTCCCATATACAATTTTAAGCACTGACGTCTCCACTACAAATACCTTCTGTGAACAATTCTTTCATCCAGTTCCAGTCGCATTCTTTTTGAGCCTTTGTGAGGTAATGGTGGCTGCAAGGTGAGCTTAGCAGGCTTACTCCACCTGTGAGAGTCACCTCACACACAGTGTTACAGCTCTGGGTATACTGCACTGGACATGCTGAAATTACTCTCTGTGCGCTTGATGCTTGGACATTCAATCAGGCATTTTTCAGCAGTGAATCTGGATTCAGAGGTGGCAGGTCCACAGAGTGACGTTGGAGGTGAGCGTGCACTCCACAGTGAGTTAACGTCAACGTGACCAGGAATCTGCACCTGGCATGCGTGGAAGCAGTGCCAAGGCCAGGCAGAAGGCGGGGAGGACGGGCAGGCCTCACTTCCCACCTCTACAGATCCTGTCTAACCTTTCAGAAATTCAACCTGCATTCCTCGTGAAGGGGCCTTTAATGGCACCGACACATAACGATGACTGTACAACACAGACCTCTCTGAAGTTGACCAACTCCTAAGCCACCTAGGAAACACCTCAAATATAAACTTTCTGGCTTGATATTTCAACAATTCCCAAAGTTTTGTGCTAACAAGACATTTGGGCTATTATGATTAAAAAAATGTATGCACACGTGTATGTGTGCATGTGTGCACACCCGCACACGCGTGTGGGTCAGTTAGCTGAGCATTCTGAAGGAGACAGACAACGACGGGGAGGGCCGGGTCTACACTCCAGCTCCGTCCTGGCCCCAGCTCTACCCCCAGAGCATAGCACAGTAGCCTGGGTTCCACCTTTCCCTCCGGATCACTGCTCTGCAGAGACATACATCATGGCGAAAAGAAAAAATTTAGAAAATTAACACCAGAGAAAATTAATCCAATGGAGCTGACAGACTGAGACTTAAGAATCTCTGGAAAGGTAAAGGAGTTTTGCAACACAAAACAGGAACAAGCATAAAAATAAGAGCCAACTGAAGACATTGAGAGTGGAAAATGTAACTGTCCGAGGTTCCCAGTGGGGTGGCTTCAAGGAGAAGCAAGACGGGCCAACACTAATGCGGCAAACAAAGCCACCAGCTGCGCTGCCAGAATCCAGTACAAGTGTTAACTGGAATCCTGGCTGTTCCATTTCTGATCCTGATGCCTACAAATGCACTGAGAAAAGCAAGAGAAAATGGCCCAAGATCTTTGAACCCACAGGGGAGACTTGGAGGAAGCTCCTGGCTTGGTCCGGCCTAGCTCATGCAGCCGCAGCCCTTTGGGGAGCAAAAAAAGTTCATGGAACATCTCTCTGTCTCTGTCTCACCCCAACCCCCCTTGTATTATGTCTTTCAGATAAACAACATTTAACAAAAAAAGGAAGAGAAATAGCTAAAGTACAAGCAAAGATTCAAGACAGAGTTACAAACCTTCTCAGGAGGAAAGAAGATGGGCTAGAGACTGCCTGTACTGGCCCAGGATGAAGCCATGTACTTTACAAAATCAAGAGGGACAATGAAAACAACCCAATCATAAAGTTCTTCAAGTCGGCTTCATGTGAGCAGGACGTAAAATTAATCTATGTCAGTGGGTATCAACTAAAATATAAATAATTGTAATAATGTAATACTGGCACTTGAGACAGATAAACTGATAGAACAGACAAGAAAATCAATAGACTGCAGTGTCTATTCTGTATAAGAAATAAATTTATTTAAATTAGTGAGGAAAAGACAGAGTATTAAATAACTGTGCTGAGACAATTTTGTAGACACCTTAACTAAATAAATTTGGATCAATATCTATCTCCTTACTGCAGGACAAATACCAGATAAATTAGGCACTTAAATGGCAAAAAAAGCAAACAAACAAAAAAAAACCACAAACCATGAACTGACCAGAGGAAAATACAAAGGTAAGTTTTCTAAATGACTAAAGCCGTTTTCGACATGAGATATCAAAATACCTCAAGATAAAAAGTAAAATGAAAACAAATGTGACACATGAATGCTCAATATTTTCATTTACAAATGCTATGGTGACAAAGAAATTTGGGAATTTTATGCATTGGATAATAAAACAAATTATCCAAAAGAAAAAAAATGCACAAAGGGTTTGTTAGTTGATATGAAATGTAACATGTAGATATTTAAATATGAATACTCAACTTCATTCAACATACACAGTAAATCAATAGTTGCAATTCACCTATCATGAGCGAAATGATGCTAGATGGTGGCTATGCTGGCATTGCCATGGTGCCGGCCCCTATGGACTTACTACATATAGTAGATCTCAAACATTTTTGGCCTCAGAATGTCTTTATCTTCTTTAACAGGATTTTTTTTTGAAATAAGCCATAAAGGGCAAATATACATCCCTGCACCCACATATGTGTGTAGAAACACACATTGCATGTCACTTCAGATCATGTATTAACACTTTTGCAGTAGAAACCAAAAACAGGAAAACTAGAAATAGTCATTAATGCCTTTGAGAATAACAGGATCAATTACATGTTACCATAATTTCAGAAAATAATGACATTATCCTGAACCCATATATTCTTGAGAAGGAAGGGTCCTTTCATATTGTCTAGACAACCTTTGGAGGCAGGCACTTGGCTCAGGAGTTGAGATGCTATATCTCAGAGTTGGGATGCCTACATCTCAGACAAAGGCCTAGCTTTGATTCTAATCTCAGTGTCCTGGGAAACAGCAGGTAACAGTTCAAGGGTTTAAGTCCCTGCCACTCCTGTAGCCTTGGGGTGAGCTTCCAGCCCCTGGCTTTGGGATGGGAGCTCTGTCTCTGTCCTCTCATACAGCCACTCTCTATATGAAAGGGAAAAAAATGAGATCAGGTTTATGAGAACCAACATCAACTGCCTGTTGTTGTGGTGGTCAAATAACATGAAGAAAAGTCTAACCTTGCACAACTCTGTCACTGGAAAAGGAAGGGGTACTCAGATGGCCTTTCCAGGGAATTGTGGATACACTTACAGCGCCACAAAACAAACTGATTAGGTCTTATCGGAGCTAGTATTTTAAATCACTGTTGTCATGTGGAATATGAAACCCACCAGTGAATTTTCTGCAAATACTCTTTTAAAATTCCTTCGCTCATCTTGCATTTGAATGGATCTTTTTACCTGCACATGGTGTCTCAACATCGAGCTGTGGTTAGTCAGGCACTTCCCAACATCACAGGAATAAATGAACGAAAGGAAGGAAGGGAGGAAGAAAGAAAGAAAGAAAGGTAGAAAGGTAGGTAGGTGGAGTGAAAGGTTACACACCCAGTCTACAACTGGGATGTACTCACATGAGGGGAGCGGAATGGAAAGGGAGGCAGAGAAAGGGTAATGACTTGAAAGACAGTGCTGCTGCCAGTGCACTCTGAAGTACGCAGAGGAATTGCAGACCCTCGGGTCCTCAGATCTGGGCTAGCCAGTGACGGTCTAGGTGAAGGAAGCAATCACTGGTTCTTCCCAGTTACTCTCTGTTCAGGGAAAATCATTCCCACATGGCCATTTAGTATACATATATGGATACATATTCAGAGACCCGCTCCTCAGGATAAAATACAGAGTAGAGCATTTCAAATGTATACATTGAATAGTGTCATATTTAGTAACTTGGGCAAAGGTTTACTTTAAAAAAAAATCAGCCTTAAGAATAACAAATGGGATGGCTGGGGGCGGGGAGGAGTTGGTGATCATTGGGTCCAACGCTTGAGGCATTGATTCGGTAGTATGGGATGCAACTGGAGGAGAAAGAAGCCAAGCACACAGGCCAAGTGCACATGATGTGCTGCTGCGGGGAGTGTCAACAACAGAGATCTCACAGAAGTTAAAAACATGACAGCAGTTACTAGAGGCTAGGCAGGGAGGGATGCCTGGGATGCCTGGGAAAGGTTGGCTCACAGGTACCACAGCTGTAGAAAGCAAGGAGTAAGACATTGTGGGGTTCCGTTGTCCACCAGGGTAACTTCTGGCTAATGATAATGTGCTGTGTATCTCTGCACTAAAAACAGTAGAAGATACCCTCAGAGATGCTTTCATCACAAAGAAAAGTGACGGCACCTGAGGAGATGCGTGGTTTATTTACCCTGACCGGACATGACATGATGCGCATTGTGCATCAAGGCATCAAACACTATGTACTACTTTACAGTTGTTACATTTGTTTCAGGGGCCAGTGACATGTCATAGCCGGCTAAGCCTCTGCTGGCAGCTGCAGTATTCCATACACTCTTTCACAATACCGTCCAGTGTTTTAGCAAGTGCGTGGAGGCTGCCTTTAACAGAAGCTTGGCTGGTGAGCAGCATCAGGAGCCTAAGAGGAAGGCATCTGACAGCAGGAGCTCGGCATGCAGTGCGGACTCCATATGCTTGGTCCGACTCATCCCCGTGGTTATGGCAGTCCCTCCCTTCTGCACCATCTACAGCCTTGTCCGTCAAGCCCTTACTCACACTGCACATCCTGGGACCTGGGACCGTTCTCAGATCCACCTGCTTCAGCTCTTACAGCTGAGTTGCACACCAACCAGCAGCCGGCTGTGGTTCTGTTCCCCGGGCTGCTTTTTCTTCCAATTTATAGTTGTTATTCTAACTGCAGAGCGTAATGAAATGAATAGCGGTCCCCTCTTGTCTGGGAGCTTCCCATTCTGACAAGAGATGGAAAATTCCAGAAGTCAACCAATTCACACGTTTTAAGTTACTGCTGTTGCAATATATTGTTCCAAGTGTCCTCTTTCATTAGCATCATTGGTACTACCTTACTGTTCCTAACTGACAAATGGAATTATGCCGTAAGTACATGTGTCTAGGATCAATCATAAAGCCTAGGCTGCGGAATGAGGTTTTGGCTACAACACAGTGGCCTTGTAACATCCTGTCGCTTAGTGACTCAAAGACATCCTTGCTTGTGCAGGCACATGCTCTAAGTGTGCAACGACAAAGCAGTGTGATTACACGTTTCCTAGTATGTGTTCCTGTTTGAAATGCCTGGCAGGACCACGTAGGGTTCCACAGTTCCACAGCATTGCCCATGGCTTCAGGCATCTGTTGGGGTCTTGTAACATATGCCCTGCAGATAAGGAGGCACCACAGCAACTGATAAGGTGTGCCTGGGAAAAGTTACGGTGGGGTTTTTTTTTCTTTATGAAAGCATGAAAAATAACAAGTTTCAGGAACCTCAAAAAAGCAACTTATTGAAAAACAATCATACTGTGGAAAATGATTAATATCCAGGATTTCCATGGTTGGATTTCATCTATATGTTTGGAACTAAGAAATTAAAACTGATGTATTAATAAGACACTTTTATCATCTAAGAAACGTGGCAGAAAATTAATTCTCTAAGGACACGTTGGTTCTGAAGCTACACACACGGTTCCAGGCATGGGCCAGCTTCTGAGACCTACTCTGAGAGACGCACACACACAGATCAACAGCTACCACCTCTCTATGATGCCTGGCACTGGCAGCACTCGGCCAGAGGCTCAGTCTGGTGGCAGTGCCAGGAGTCCTGGCCAGCCATCACAGTCTGCTCCTCTGCCTGTTTCAGCAGGGCTTCCGCTGGACGGAGTGATCAGCCCTCTCTTGCTATTCATAATTGTTCCAAGTTTTCCCGCAGGCTCCACTGTTCACAGCTTCATTTAAGTATGGGCCGAACTACAGCCACTCTTGCAGATGACACCTGTCTACTGAATTTGTCAGAAAAGCATTTTTTCAAAGTATCATGCATAAAGTTTTTACTGTCAGAGCTCGTGTTAATGTACTATAAAGGTCTCTATTTAAAAAACAGAAGACAAGATTTTGGATGCTTCAACCCTAAAGAAATGCCAAACGCTGGAAAGGATAAATATGTTTGCCCTGAGTGCACATTACACAATGAACATATTTAATGAAGCATCACTGAGCACCCCATAAATACACACCACTCTTGTATGTCTGTTAAAAAGTATCACAAGAAATGAAAACTGTATATGCTCTGCATTTCGGGTGTTTGTCTTTGTCCTGTTTAACTCATTACCAGCTGATGCAATGATAAGAATTAGTGTGTACAGAAGCCTGCCCATCAAAACAGATTGAGCAAAATAATAAAAACAGAAAGGGGGAAGGAGGAAAGGAAGGAATGGAAGGGACAAGAGGGAGGGGGAGAGAGAAAGAGGGAGAGAAAAGGAGGGAGGGAGGGAGAGGGAGGGGAGAGCTGGCTATTCACAGGCTAGGGAGTGGTTGCACAAGCAGCAGGAAGAACCTGAAGAGAAATCAGCATGGAACCGCAAATGGAAATATGTTTGAAATAAGAAAAATAACATTATTTCACTAATGAAATTTTTCACAATAAGTCATAGGTGTCACTAAAAAGAAGCACAACATCCTTGATGCACATGCTCAGGGACAGGGTGGGCTCTGTGGGGGCTGGAGCCTTTTCTGTCCTTAACTGGTTCAAAGGGTCCATGACGAGTCTCCGGGGCTCCCAAGGCACAAAGGCAAACCCCAGATCATCAGAGAGTCATTCACAAAAAGGAAAGAAAGACTGGCAAAATCCATGCTGTGAAGTACTTAGAGTTCAGCCATTTGAAAGCTACAAAGACAGGTGCGCCTTCTGCGGGCTGGCCACGGCATGGGCGGGGGACCTCACACTGTGTCCTAAACAGATGGGCTCCCCGAGTGCACATCAAAATCAACACCACGGAGAACACGCAGGCTGCATCAGAACTGGGGGGCAAAACATGTCAACTTGTTAGATCCAATAACTTTGGCCGTGGCCCTGATCCAAGCAGAAGTGTCTGATGTTCCCAGACCTGCCAGGGTCACGGGAGTGTTGGCTGGGAGGCAAAGCTTCTCTTCTTCACTCTATTATTTATACCATGCAAAAAAAAAAATTCATGTTAGCAGAACAATTTCTGAGCTTTGCTGTGGGAACATTCCAGATCTTTCCATTGTACAAAAATATTATGTGCAGTGGCAGCAAGTGTCCTGGAATTTTAAATGCTGACTTGGGAACAATTAAACATCGAGGCAGAAACAAATATCGCATCATAAAACGCTAAAAGGCACTTCTGGGAAACAGGAAAGTGTGCCGCTCTTCATTTTTTATGCCCTCAACATAAAGGGGCGCTTGAAAAGCAAACAGGCGCTCTTGCACAAGGGGTGGTCAGGTTTTCTGTGATATTATTTTCTACCACTATGGAATACGAGTTAATTCACCAGGAACAGAAATAAGTGGCATTAGCAGAAATGGAAATTGCTGGAATATATACGCATAGTGATACCACGTTCCTACTTTACATTTTCTGTGCCTTTCCCGACTTTGTCCAGCCCAAATCACCACAATCTTAGATCTGGCCTTCAAAACTGTAAGCAACTTCATTACTACAGGGGAATAGACTGGCGTATCTTACATCTCAAGTTAATCCTGAAAATTTAAGTTTGTGATTTAAACACAAGATAAAAAAAAAAACACTCCATAAACAAACTTAGTGTTTGCTGGCTTAACTCTGGCTGTTGAAGACACAGTGGTGGCTTTTCAGAATGCCAGTAACTGAACTAATCAGATTATCCAACACAGGGCATACTGAGGTTGTTCGCAACACCATGTCCAACATTAGATCCATGCTGGTAATAGTCCATGATCTCTGCCAATGTCATCTGACAGAGAAGATCTGTTGTCACCTACAAGAAAGTCTATTTTGGAGAAGTAATAGCCTTTAATCTGCCCACCTGCTTTTCTCTCTACACTGTCAGTTTATAACTCTGACTGCTGTTTCTATGGGACCTATGAGCGATGCCCCTGAATAGTATTAAATCAAATAACCTCTGACTTTTAAAATGTTCAAATTACTTTATGATGAAAGGCATCCTGAAATAGGAAATTTTTTACTTTATTTTATTTTATTTTATTACAACACATGAACACCCGGGACCGGGCCTTCCAGGTTCGGGATTTCTCGGTATTCAGGATTAGGGTTGTGGCGGTACTATGAGAAACGGAAAATGGGAGAAAAAAGCACCGTCAGAGCCAGGAGTTGGGAGCCCTGCACAGGCTGTCATTAGGGTGGAGACAGCCTACACCTTAATAGGTCATCAGTGAAACGAAGGGCAAACACACCACAAAACTCTCTTAAAGTGATGTTAAAGGGAGGAATGATGAAAGCTGTTTCCTCTGGGGTGGGAGGAGAAACAGCTCTCTCATCCCAGTTCAGAGAGGTTTCTGTTCTCTGGAAACCCAGGCTTGTCACCTATGACCCGGAGCCAGTCCATTGACCTTTGTTAGCCAACAATATGACAGTGAGGTAGATGCTAACTCATAGGAATGTCCTGAGTGCTAAAATGATGGTCTCCCTTAGGGACCCAGCCCCTGGAAGCACTCAGTCTGTTGGCTATCATTACCAAGCTTCTCATTTGCAAATACCTAAGAAAGAAAGAAGGAAATCAACAAAGAACTCAAGGATTCTTTAATTTATACTTTAGACATGATTTCTCTTAATTTTGCTGCTCAGTGTATTTATCTTGGAGCCCATGCAGTTTTCTGTAACAGTGTAGTTTAACGGACTTTCTAAAGATGCCTCACAGGCATAAATTTCAGTGTTTTGCACAAAAATAAATTTTTAAAATTCCATTTCCTCCAGGCCTTTCTAAGTGTGGTGTATCATTCACCCTCTGTATCAGCTCTAAGACATAAGTCTCAAGTTTGCTCTTCTGTGTGTGGCACAGGGGAGGTGATAGGAAATGGAGGTCCCCTCGACGTCCCGGAAGTTAGGAGAAGCATAAAGAAAACGAGGCACCAACCACGGGAAATTGTCCTCTTCTCCGACACAACACTCCTCATAGCACTTGGAAGTGTGAAAGATCAACACACAACTCCTTCAGACAACAGAACGCCTTCGAAGCAAAATGCTCCCACCATGACCAAGTAATTACGTATGGCATTAAAAAAAAAGTTTTCATTTTGAATGAATAATTTTGTCAAGCGGATGTGGGCAGCTGAACCATCTTGGAAAAACTTACATTTTTCACAAAAGGTTTTATTTCTCTTTCCTCTAATTAGATAGCACAGCACAATCTTATCTAAGCTTTTCTATGCCTGCAAGAATAGTTTTCTTGAATTCAAGACCATAATTCTCACAGTTACGTAATTTCATCAGAGTGTAACCTGAATTTGGTTTTTCAAATTTTGTTTTGAACTTTACTGATTTGGGAGGGGAGAGACACAGTGCTTTCCTTCCCTGGTTCACGCCTCACACAGCTCCCAGGGCCACAGCTCGGCCAGCCTGAGCCAGGCGCTAAGACCTCAGCCCAGCTTTCCCACATGGAACCTCAATTTAAGGGAGGAAAAAAGTATTTTTAAAGCTCAGAAGCTACTTCACAGTCTGAGTTTTTTTTTTCATTTAAACCAATTTCTAAATTACATTTTACAGTCAATTTCATAAAGTGGAAACAGAACTCTGTATATACATATATACTTCACGTTTTTACATTCAAAATCATGTATCGGTAGATTTTTAGCCTATCAGTTAGGAGTCCAACCCCCTACTTGAGTCTGTTCGCCAGCTCCAATTCCTGCCCTGGGTTTTCTGCTAACGCACGTGGCGGGCCAGAGCAGTGAGGGATCGCGTGGTTGGGTTCCGGCCACTCCTGTGGTCCACCTGCCCTTGGTCCCCAGCTCTGGTGTCCAGCCGCGGCCACCACGGGCATGTGGGGAGTCAATCAGCACATGAAGGACAGTGCTCCTTTCTCTCCGTTCTCCAATATATAAAAAATTTTTAATAAACAACAGACCTCAAATCCAAAGATCGATGTCACTTTTTAAAAGTGATGCAAGATTTCTTCTGTTAATTAAATATTATCATCCTGCTGTTAGGTCATTAAAAACTAGGAAAACTAATTTATAAGTGAACTTGGTGGGAGTTAAACTGTGCATTTTCTCTGTTTCTAAGATTGCTTCTCAAATTTTAAATTATCAGCGGGTTTTAAGAGTTTCACAAATCTCAATGAAGTCCTCACAACTTACTTTGCAAGTGGTATCTCTATTACCAGTGTTTATGCCTCTAGACCCACTACTAAATGCATCTGGTTCATCTGCTGTTATTTTTTGACATGTCTGTAACAAACACTCAGGCAGATGCAGGAGGAGCTATAAAGAAGGGAAGACTTGTGCATTTGTCACACTTCTGCACTTGTCACAAGAGAAAAGCACACACACACAACCAGCTGCAGTGCAAACAACGCTGCAAAAGATCAAAGACAGAGGTGTTTCCAGGGATAGGAAGCCACGTCATGAATTCAGAGAGGAAAGACAGGTCCTGCAAGATCCGGAGATCTGGCTGAGGTCCCATGCCAGCCCTGAATGCTCATCCCAGACCTAACGGAAACAGAGGGAAGGAGCCCAGAAGGCTAAGCGTCTGGGGTCCAAGGAAGCTGTGCTAAAGACTAACCACCTGGAACAGTGGCCCACATGATAGATGAAGTCTACTTTCCTTGTGGATTTATACACCCAGAGAAGAGACATGTGGCTTATTCATCTCCACATGACCTCTCAATTAAGTTAATAAATATTTACTAAGAGGAATACAAAATGCATGTGGTCTTGGGGTTACAGGAAGAATGCTGATGGCACCTGTTCTCCCTTAATTATTCATAGTGTAGTCATGTGATTCCAAAGAAAGACTGCAAAGTGAGCCAAAGGTGTCCCTTGCCCTCAGGCCACCCTCCTGATCACGGCTCCCCACAAAGTGCTCAGCCACCCAGCAGGGCAGTGCTGAGCAGAAAGAGACGGCTGATGGAAGCTGTTCTTCACACACATCCGCTGGTGGCCCTGGCCGCTGCGTCAGTTACCCACCTCTCCTATGGGGACCATTTCCAGGTCCAGCTGCTCTGCTCAGGAGAGCAGCGGAAGAAGTGCGTGTGCCCCAGCATTAGCCACGCTCGTGAGGGACCCAGACGCAGTTCTTGGCTCCTGTCTACAGCTTGGCCCAGCCCTGGTGTTACAGCCAAATGGGGAGTGAATCAGTGGATGGAGCATATCACCCCCGCATACTGCCACAGGGAACTCAACAGTTGGTCAGTGGGAAAGACCCGGTGAAAACGCTGAATGAATGCATGCATGATTTCTCAGTGTTATGGTTTTGGTTTGGGGGTCTCCTTGGCAAAATGCTCCCCATTTTCCAGAGCAGAGCTGTTCATTGCACTACAGGCATGAGCTTTTTTTTTTTTTTTTTTTTTTTAACACTCAAGCATCCTCCTACTGAGGGAGCAAGTTTCTGCGTAACCAGAAATGGCTTCTTGTCTTTCACAGTTCATGGACAGCTTTTCAAATCTAGGTTAACGTTGCTAAGAGTGAGGATCCATGAGCAATTATATTGAAATGTCTTGTTTAGCATTTTAGGGTTGTTGTCTTTCTGCAGGAGAATCACATTTTGGTGTAAGAGCTTCTTTGCACACTGCCATTATGGAAAATTACAGGCTTAGGTTGGGCTCCTGCTAGGAAAACCACAAAAACCTGGCATCTAGTGCTTCATATTCTAATGGGGCTAATGGTAGCAATAAACTAAGGCGACCTGAGTTTAATCTAGTTGCTTAATTCTGAGAAATGAAAATACAACCCGTGTATGAGCAACTCAGAGGAAAAAAATGCTTCAAAGCTACTGAAGCATTAAAAATATAATAGAAGCAAGGAATTTGAGAGCCTATTTGTTGGGAAAAGGAGACCTCTACGCTTTTTTTTAAACTACAGCAAAGAAAGCCATGTGTACTAACTACACCAATGCGAGGCAGAAAACAGCAACTGTTTTAATTAAATATATCAATTTTAGGGGAAAATTGCAAGCAACAACATTAAAACGCAATCCTTGGAGAAAATGTAACCGACAGGAGATAAAAATGAATCTTCTGGAAGCCCAAGAGAATGCAGGCACTTACTGAAAACCTCCACAAGGGTGCTCCTGGGTGAGCTGTTGTCTTGGAAACTGAGAAAAGCGGAGATTTATTCTAGGATTCCCTTTGGTTTTTTTCACAAGTAGGTCCTTGGGAGCCCTCCACGCTGGGGTCAGGAGAGGCACAAACAGGGAACCGCCTCTAGAAAGACGCATATGAGCTCCCCTCCCTGCAGGTGGAAGTCCGCATCCTTCATCCCCATGGCACTGAATGTGCCGGGGCTCTGCACTGCTGTGCTCCAGTGGTGCCGGCTGAGACCCCAGCAGCAGCCACTGGCGCCACCTAAGTCCAACAGGCTTATGTGTTTTCACATCTTGGCATCTCCTCCTCTTTGCAAACTTTCAGCTTCCCATCACCCCTATCCTTGCCATCTATCTAACCTGTTGAGCCTAATCACACAGGACCCTCATGTTCTCTGCACATCCTCAGGCTCCGCTGTCATTAAGTTCATTCTGTTCCCCTTGGTCTTCAGTAACTTCCCTAATGACACCCTCAAAGATGCTGGGTATGCTACATTCCTCTTGAATAATTAAAGTACTAATGGCTTTTCAATGTTTCGTTATATTCCAAGTGCCACAGAAAAGTTACATTTTGTCTTTTAGGACAGAAGACCCAGCTGAGCATTTAACAATAAAACATTCACAGGCTGGTCATGAGGGGTTTAGAAAGCATTATTCTTTAACAGCCCTTGTACTATTTAATTTTGACATAATTACCGAAGGTCTCAAGTCACAGGCAGAATTCCTTCGGAAACAATTAGCCACTGTCACCTGGGCAGGTGAGGTTTTGGTGCTATATCCATTACTTTAAAGTGCTTCAGAGTAGGGTCTCATTTCCAACAGCAAGGTACTGGGCTCTACCAACCCATGTGTCCAAGCTGCGTCCCGTTAGGAAGGGAACACAAGCCCGAGGAGGGCTCTCTCGCCAGTGAGAGGTCCACCAAAGTCACAGTGGCTACTTTTTCCTCTCACATCACCCATAACAAAACCCAGTGGGCTGTCTGCTTGTTAGCCACTCCCGGGGGACTCTTCTCAGCCCCACTAACACAGAAGTTGAGGCTGGGAGCCACTTCAGGAAGTACTTCTGCCTCTTTTGATCCAGTCCAAGTTTGAGGACCCATTACTCTGCGTTACACACAGCTTGCTAAGTGGATACACATGCTTTTCACACAGTTGGATGGTTATGCTATGAAGCTTCAAAAAGGTCTGAAACTCCCCACAGCCACAGGCTGAGTCCGGTCCCCCAACACCACCAAACAAGTCCAGGAGAACCAGCCAAGAAGAGGCTCAAGCTGAGGGAGTGGACAGTGGAGAGCTGGTATCTCTCACCAGCCACTTGGGTTTGACCTTCAACTTTGAAACTTAACACTTATGCAAATGTAAAACAATTTACTTATTTTCCACACCTAGACTTCTCCCTCTGAATAATGAATCCACAAAGTCAGATCGATTTAGGGCCACACATGTAAAGCAGCTGAAAGATCTCACATGCTCAAGCCGTCCCTGTTAGGTCCAGCAACGCTAAGACTTGCTTCCAACCTAAACATGGGGGGCTATTTAACCTTTTCCACCACGAAATCTAATGACACTCAGTGTTAAACAAAAACAACTCTACCAGATAGAAACAGTTTAAAATTAATTGCTGCCTCCTGAAAATAAACCTTTTATGAATCAGGCCAGGTGGGTTGGTGTTCCGTCACATTTTAACACAAGGAGGTTTTCAGCAAGGCATGAGGACAGAACAGACTTCTTCAGTGTCTACGGTGGAAATAAGAGATTCCTTCAGGGCAGTCCAAACAGTGATCCCACAGGCTCCCAGAGGATAAACACATGGAGACAACCGGACCTTCAGCTCAGACTCCTGTGTCCCCGTGCCTTTCCGCATGCCTGTGGCCTCCCGGGACTGGAGGGCAGGCTGCCAGGGGACCTGCCCTTGCAGGGGGCACAGCGAGGTTCCATCAGTGCTAATGGTTGCATGAGAGGCAGCGTGTGACTCTAACTTACCGGCAGCCTTCCCCAGAGGCGGGTGGCATAAACAATGCTGATGATATTTGGATGGGGTTAGATTCTGGTTCTCAAGGGGAGCTCTGCTGAGGGTGTTTACAGTGTAGGAGGAAAGTGAGAGCCAGAAGCTGAAAGAGACAGGCATGCAGAGGGCTAGGTCCTTCAGTCCCGAGTGCCAGGCGGCAAGATACGCCATCCACTGGCTGCCTCACTGGTGATGGCAAGACATAGAAACAGGAAACCAGGGTAAACTTGCCACAAATGTCATCCTGTAAACTGTAAAACCAGAGGTTCTGAATTACATATATATATCTACATATGTATGTATGTATGTATGTATGTATATATTTTTTTCTGGACAATGATCAGTGGCTATTTTCAATCCATGCATCTTCTCAATACATCACTCTTACATGCTACAAAAACAACAGGTAATATTCACAAAAGGCAGAAAGCAGCTGACCACAAGGTATTTAAAAAACCTCAACTCTTGAGGCAGGCACATGATACAGTAAGCTAATCTTGCACCCTGCATTGCCATCGTCCCATATGGGCACTAATTTGTATTCTGGCTGCTCTGTTTTCACCCCAGCTCTCTACTTACAGACCAAGAAAGCAGTGGAGGATAGCCAAAGCCTTGAGTCCTTACACGATGCGTGGGAGACCCAGAAGTTCCTGGCTCCTGCCTTTGGATTAGGTTAGCTTTGGTCGTTGCAGCCATTTTGAGAGTGAACCAGTGAATGGAAGACCTCATCTGTCTTTCCTACTTTCTACATAAAATCTGCCTATGTCTGTCTTTTAAATAAATATAAAGAAATCTAAAAAAAACAAAAACCTTAACAACTCCTTTTTTCCTTCTATTTTATACACCTTAACTCTTGTACATGCAAATTGGAGAAAGTGAGCCGGTCATCCCACTATTTTGTTTACACCCAAAGGAGTTGAACAGAATGGACCAGAAAGACACCTGCACAGCCATATTTATGGCAGCACTGTTCACAATGGCCAGAATTCGGAATCACCCAAGATGTCTGTCACTGGATGGATGAAGGAACTGTGGGGTATATACGCAATAGCATAGGATTCAGTCACACAAAAAGATGGACTAGGCTGGAAGACACACCGAGGGGGATAAACCAGACCCAGAAAGACGGACTCTGCATCTTTTCCCTTATATGTGCGAGCTGAAAACTACAGGAAAAAGGATTGTCTGTAGTATCAGGTCCCTGTAAAGGTATGGCTTGCCAACTTGGCTTTGTAACTTCGTCAGGTAGTTAAGGGTGTTATACAACTACAGTTTTAATCAACATGTGAGTGCTTTTCACTCAGAGTACAGGGGTGAAACATTTTTCTATTCATTTTCTCTACAGAGCCATTGTCTGTGCCCCTAGCAAACTGGCGTTTTGCTTTTATTTGTTAAACTTCTTATGCAGTGAAGTATTAAGCCTTTCACTAAGGTGTATTTCTATAGGATGTTATCTCAAAAAAATAAAGAGCGTGAGCGAGAGGGGGTAAAGGGGAAGGGGAATGCCATTGTGTTTTCAAAACTGTCTAATCTGGCAAATATTAATTAAAAATTTAAAAAGCAGAGATTTCCTCTTGGACAACATGCAAAGGAAGAACAATGAAAAGGCTTTTGATAGGAGAGTGGATGAAGAATTATTCACTAAGAGGTCTGTTTACTAGCAGATGTTCAAGTTGCCTTAACATAATTCCTATTCCTTGTAAGTCTTTCAATTCTGCATTTTGGGTACTTTGTATGTCTTCAGCATGTTTGCCTGGGTGAGAGTCACAAGTTCCAGAAGCCAACAACAGATGAGGTACTTAAAAAAATTTATGGAAACTGGGATTAAAAGATAAATTTTTTTCAGTGCAAAACATTTTAAAATCTATGCATAGCTTTGCATAATACATATTTTCTGTCAACATTCTGAAGCCCTCTCCCACTGGAATTTTAAAACAGTTTCATTTTTTTAAATAATATGAGAGGAAGAAGATATGTTTATATTCAATATTTTGGGAGTTTTTCCAAACTCATATGGTGTGATTATGATAACAAACTTCTGAAAGGTGCAAGAAGTCAAGTCTGGTTTTTTTTTTTTTTTGATATTTCAGGAATGTGAATGGGATGGGAAGAGATAAAATCTGTGATATTTGCGGTACTGGGTTTGCTAACCAATCCCTTGGCAAATATGTCATAAATGAAATCCCATACCCATGCAATGCTGCTTTATAAGAAATGGTTTGCTGTGATCACAGAGAACCTGGGGTTTACAGTGGTCCCTGAGTTTCCCAAGTGGGAAAGTCATTCCCCGGTACACAGACCCATCACACACATCTGTTGGTGGGTGCTTGGAGGGTACAATGCCAGTGGGTGGCTCATTGTCTAACAGATGTTGAGAGGGAGCCGGGTATTTGGGGCATCCTCCGTGCCACTGATTGCAGTGTGCCTTCTGTACGGAGACAGACACAGTTTGGTGCAAGATCCCCTCTGCCATTAGCCACACCCCCACACTGGACCAACACAGTTTTCAAGAAAGTAGACACGCATCAGGCATAATTCCCACTCTCAACTTGCTTAGGGAAGGAGAGGAAAAGGCCAGAAAGGACTCCAGAGCACTGTTAGAATGGAAACATGTTCTCAGCAGGAGAGAAGGATGTGGCAGGGAAGGAGTGTGGTCATTTGTATCTTTGGACACAAAAGGCCAGGTGTCCAGGAATTACTTCACAAAGAAAGTACTCAGGAGGCTGAACGTCAAGTAAGCGGGCAGGTGCTCAGTGCAGGGACCATCATGTAGTGCCCACGGACAACAACACTACAGCTGGATGGATGCCAGAAAGAGCAAGTGTGGGTCCATGGGTCTGTGAGCGCTGAGAGTTGTGGAAGAAAACGGTAGAAAGCGGTAGAAGAGTTTCCCCAAGCAGCTTTGTGCACATTACAGCCCAAATCACAGATTCCAGAGCTCACAGGCCTGGAGGTGCAAAACACACCTGGAAGAGCTAAATACACAAGCAGTCTGCACTCACACCTGTCCACATCTGGTAAATGATCAAATAATGGGAGACCAAACATACTCTCTCAACAGAGAACTACGGAGCCATTTTCACTTAATTCAGAGCACCTTTCTAAAAATTCACAAAGTGACTCTCCTTTTTGTCTTAGCACTCCATGGTATGGTGACAGCTCACTTCTAATAAACAACTTACATGGAAACAGTAATTTCCCACCTGGGACCAGTTTTGAAAAAAAATATTACTGGAAGAAACAATATATCAATGCCCAGATATAACTCACTTAAGAGAGGAATTTGGTGTGGGCAGATGTGTACCTGCGAATATAGTGTTTTTCTTTTTTTGAGGGGGTGGGGGAAGACCTAAGCAGTTCCATGTGAAACAGGAAGTTGAAAACATGGGTTAGATTCTAAGTCAGGGTGTGTAACTAGGAAGTAACCTGAGGAAAAAAAAAGCAAAACTCTACCTCTGAAATTCCGAGCTTTTATAAACATCCAGACTCTCACTACACAGACATCTGAAAACGGAGCAGGTGACCAGCTCCTTTCTTCCGGTGGTATTCTCCATCCCTGCTAACAAGAATATTGATGTGCGGGTTTGCTGCCCAGAAACTCGACACACAGCTTTTGCACACCTAATTCTGTTGCAGGGCCATGTCTTCTTAACTAGTATTTTGTTGAACATGGAGGAGCCACATGTGCATTTGTTTTTGAATGACTGAAGTTTGGTAACAGACAGGCATCTAGCAGGCAGTTGGGTCATCAAGGATGGCGTGCCCCGTGGCTGACGCCTGGTGCACACACGGAACCACAGCTAACACTGGGGGCGCTGCTGAGCACCCGAGGCAGCGCCCCCTCTCTTGCCGCACAGGTGTTCCCAGTATTAACCTCTCCTTCCATGCCATGCACTCATCCTTAGCTGTACTTCCAACAGACACCCAGATCCTCAAGACTGAGAGAATCTTTGTCTTTTCAACGTCACTCAGGCAGCAGAAAAGCAAGCTGACAAGCAATGAGGCACAGTTATTACTACGCAGTCTGAGAACAATGTGTACCAGCTGTGTGGAACAATCCAGAAATCCTCCCCCTTTTTTTAACCACCCCACTGACCTGTGATCACCTGTGCACAGCTGAGTCTGAAAAGGAACGAAGCATCTCTTCTCACAAGCGCTACAGTACACACACACACACACACACACACACACACACACACACACGGGTGTGAGGATGACCCCCAGTTTCTGAAAGGTCCTGAGTTGTTTTTACAGAGACATCACCGCTAATTGTTTCTCACTGATAAAACACCACAGTGGAGCAACTACTGGCAAATGAATAACCAAGGGAAAAGGCATGGATGGCATCACTTTAGGAGACCAGCCAGCCATAGTTACACCATGCCAAAGTGCAATCAGAATGCTTCTCTTTGGAGTCTGTAAATATCACCTTAAAGAGGTTATTGAGTTTCATCAAAGTCCTACGGAAAACAAGATGCTAGGCTCTGGCAGAACATGGACCTGGCCACATGGGCTATATTCCGCTTGTCCCTTTCGCCTATACTCAGAGCCTCCTGAGGGCGACTGTGGTTTTTGCTTTGTTTTGTTTTCTAATGCCCGGCAGAGAGGGCAGGATGAAAGACAACGTAGACATTCATTCAGGAAATATTTCTTGAACAGATGAATAAATGGCTGGAAAGTCGATGTAAATGCAACCCAAATTACTTTAAAATTATTTCACATATCTTAAAAAACCACACAGGCTGTAGGATAAGTATCTTTAAAAACAAGCAGGAAATACGCATCCTGGCAAACCTTACTTGGTTAGTCTAGCCCATGTAAGTTTTATATTTTTATATGAGACAATCAGAGACATTTTCATGATCACGCAAAGATGCTATTTCCTGAAAAATATTTTTGGTTGACACATAAATGTTACACATACTGGGATCTGCATGTGTTGGATCACACATGGTGCTGGCTCATTTCCCGGCTGCTCCACTTCCCATCCATCTCCCTGCTTGAGGCCTGGGAAAGCAGCAGAGGATGGCCCAGTTGTTGGGTCACTGCACCTGTGTAGGAGATCCAGAAGAGATGTGTCTCCCACCTTTGGACAGGCCCAACTCTGGCCATTGAGACCATTTGGAGATGGAGCCAGGAGATGGAAGATCGCACTCTGTCTCTGTATTTATCATTTGTTGTTGTCAACACCCAAATTTCTTGTAAGGGATTTTGAAATAAACAACATGCCAACATAAGCTATAGTTATCTTGTGCAGCATCACAGCAGGATTTTCCTGATCTAAGCATCTACTGACCAACGTTTTCCTGCCCATCCCCGGCTCTGCCCTCCTCGAGCCCCTGGCAACCACTATTCCACCTTCCACTCCATGAGATCAGCTAGATCCCACACGTGATTGTGACCACATCCTTCTGTGCAGACGGCATTCAACACGACGTCTTTCACTACCATCATGTTATCACAAATGACAAGAGCTGTATCCTCTTGTATTGGCAGACAAGGACACAGACATCTAACTGTTGTGTCCAGCCGTGGCCACTGTGAAAAGTGCTGCAAGAAACCTGAGAGCTGAGAGGTTCCTGTCACAGACTGATTCACATCCCGGGTATGCTAGCCACAGCGAGCTTGCTGGATCATATGGAAGACCTGCCTCTCTTCTTGGAGAGAGAAACGTCTATGCTGTATTCTGTAATGACTGAACTAATTTACACTCTGCCCAGCAGTGTCTAAGAGTTCTCTTTTGTCCTTTTAATACTAGACATTCAAATGGGATGGACATGGTACCTCACTGTGGTTGGGAGTCCCTGTTTCTAACACATCAGTCAGAGAAAGAAATGGAAGGTCTAGGATGATGAAGAAGTGATGTTTAATGCAGTGTTAATTTGATCATGGGGTAAAATTGAAGCAAAGAAAAAACTTTCATAAAGAAAAACTAAGTTCTTGTTTAGCTGCATTTACTCTATTAATTCGCTCAATCCAGAACCAACCCTGGGCATCGGGGTGCTGTCAATAATTGCATTCCGAGTGTGCAAATATGAAATGCCAATTTCAATGTTCATTTCGAGAAAAAGAAGAAAATTAAATTGAATACTAATTAATGCATGAGTGTCATACTTCTGCAAGATTAGTGGAATACTGTGCTTATTATAAGTGTATTGAAGCAAAGTACTTAGATGTTTCAATTGAAAGGCTGAATATAAATAAGAGTTAAGTGACAAGAGCTATTAATAGTGAGTGTTCAAGCACATGAAATTCAGTACTTGATTAGTCTACCTAGAGTCTCTGAAACCGGATTTCACTCCAAGAAATTGATAACTTTTTTTAAAAGAAAATAACTTGTATATAACTAACAAACACGTGTTTTGAACACAACTGATAGGAATTTACCGAATAGCAGTGGTGAGGATTTAGTTGTAACTGGCCTATGTGGGATCTCCATTTCCTATAAAATGTTTTACTCTTTTTGCCTAAGAATTCATTACCATCTTCAGACTGAAACATGACAAATGTCATTACCGTCCTACTGTTCTTGGCAGTTAAAGTGGCTACGTACTCAAGAGGAAGAAAACCGTGCTTCATGTACATTTCTCCAAACCGACCACTGTCCTGTCCCACTGGGGTTATTTATACTCGTGATCACAGAGGTGGTGAGACCTTAGAGTATGTACTTAGAAGGCAGACTGATCATCTGCTAACACAAAATGGAAAAGCAGGACAAGAATTCTTTCAATAATTTCTACATTTCTGTCATGATGGCAATTCTACAAATGTGTTTCAGGATAGCCCACTATGGAATATTTAAAAAAAAATTCTCTGGAAGGATCATCAGCGAACGTACAGGCACTGATTATTCTGCAAGCATGTTAAACTTTGGGTCAGCAATACTCTGTGCCGAAAACTTTACAGAGGAGTTAATCACACTATTTGCATATATATCATATATGCATATAACGTCTGTAGATTGAAAAATTCAGGTAAATTTTGGGGTCTAATAACTTAGTAGTCTGTTTTCCCTTTCTAAATGAAGTATTTAATTAATTAGGCAGAGAGAGATATCTCCGTCAGCTGTCAAATGCTGCTGTGGCCTCAGCTGGGCTGGGTGACAGTCAGCAGTCAGACATTCAACCTGGGTCTCCCACGCGAGTGACAAGAATGGAGAGTGTGTCACGGGGAAGCTGGGGACTGAGCAAAGCCAGACTCAGACACAGACCTGCTGAAACAGCGGGCAGGCAACCCAATCGGCATGGTAACTGCTGGGCCAGAAGCCAGTCCTCAAACAGAATGGAGAATCATTTATGCAGAAACATACATTTATAAAGCCAATGAGAACCTCAGCTAATGACAAACAATTGCTTAAATTAAAAAAAAACCTATTACAAGCATAAAAATTCCCTGTAAAAGACTCAACAATGGTGGTATATGAAGGAGATTTGGGCCCTGCTCCTTGGCCAGAAACTGCTTTTAATTAATTACCTGCAAATAAGCTTTCAGGTACTGTATCTACTAATGATAAACATAGGACAGGTCAGCTAACTAAACTAGTCAGAAGTCTTTCTCTTAAAGACTTGTTCTTCTGTGTAAGTTTAATTAGTGTTTTTGCAAAGGCAGAATTACAAAGGTAAGGTGAGACAGAAAAATCTTCCATTCACTGGTTCACTCCCTAATTGGTAACAGTGGCCAGAGCTGAACCAATCCAAAGCCAGGAGCCAGAAGCCTCCTTTGGGTCTCCCACATGGGTGCTGGGTTCCAGGCTTTGGGCCATTCTCCTCTGCTTCCCCAAGACATAAGCAGGGAGCTGAAAGGGAAACGGAGCATCTGGAACACAAACTGACATCTATTTAAGGTCTCAGCACTTGAAGGGGGAGGATTAGCCAACTCAGCCATTGCACTGGGTCAGATTTCTTTACTTGATCCTTTGAGAGAGTAGCAGAAGTAGAGGAAGACAGAAAGAAACACACACACACACACACACACACACACACACACACACACACCAAGAGAGAAAATGTTCCATCTGCCAATTTACTCCCCACACGCCCAGAACAGCCAGGGCCAGACTCAACCAGGAGCCAGAAACTCCACTCTCTTACATGAACAGCAGGGACCCAAATACTTGAGTTAATTTCTGCGGCTTTCCCATGTTATCAGTGGGATGCTCAATCACCAGTACAACCAACTGTGCCACAACATCGGTCCCTAAACCGGGCAAAACTCCAGGCTAGCTCTCCAGTGAAATGAAGTCCAAAGCCTTCAGCAGGAATCCTGGTGTGCAGAGCACTCACACACGAGATGTGCGACACTCTCTTCCTGTCACGGTTCTCATCTAGCGTCTAGGATCATCTGTGTCCTGGACATCTGGTCTCCAGGGAAAGCTGACTTCCGAGACGCAGCTGGAAAGTATCCTCCCAGATCACCTTCTCAGGGTATTTCCTCCTGCCTTTGGCCTCATGCCGTACTGGATGCTTCTTCAGCACGCAGCAATGATGCATCAGAGACTTATTTGTGGGTTCCTCACAACAGAAAGGTATTCCTTCCCAAAGTGTTCTCACTGGACTCAGTCCGCAGTCTCACATTGCACGCTCAAAAAGCATTTAAATGCATCGAGGAGCCGGTGCTGCCATTACTACGACCTGAGCCACCTCTGGGAATCCACTCAGGGCTCAGAACTGTCTGCTGGTTTGCACAACAGATGCACAAGGAGCATAAAGCACACTACAAGCTGCAACACTCTCAGGTATGCAGAGCAGGTGTTGCAGGCCAGTGCAACGCTGCTATCCAAATCCAGGGTCTATTTTATTTTAACAAATGTAGAGTTGTGACACTGAGATGGAGAAGAAATTAATGTGACTCGTATTTTTCTGGAGGTGGTCCTAAGTCATTGACATGAACAGCTTGTACTGGAGAAAGTCTCCTGTTTGAAAGACTCCTCCAAAGAACATTTTTAGACTCCCGGGGGTCAGCTGGGACTCTGAGCCTCAAGCAAAGGAACTTGGGGAGTTTTTGCTGGTGTGTTTTCTGAAATGATCGCAGCACTGTGGGCCTCCTCCACCTTGCCCCATCCCACTTGGTACCTGAATCCACGGCCACCTGTCGTTTTCTGCAGCCGTCCAGGCGTTTATCAGCCCCTTCTTGTTGAGCCGTGCATAGTAGGGGTACCATTTCTGGAGTCCAAACAGGGCTCGGTGAGTGGACGAAGCTGTGATCTGCTGGTTTGATATGATCCCGCCTTCGATTCCCAAAGGGCCCGAGCACTCTGTGAACAGAGGAGCAAGACAGGTCAGAGGACTAGGAGTGACACACAGGTGGCGAGATGAAGCTGTGAGAGGTGATGGGAAGCGTTCTCTAAGGAGTTATTGAGCCAGTGCCCGCGAGGCTCTTGCTCCCTGGGACCCTGAGCGAGCACTCCCCACCTCACAGATCTTTCCTTAGTGTGCTGTCATCTCTTTCACTGTGGATCATTTCCACAAACGCACAATGCCCTCATCAGGCCTGCCTCTGCTCAGTTACAAAGCGTCTTTAGTACAAGAGTGATGGACTTGTGAGCACTGAGAGACTAAACTGTTGTTACAATGGAAGGGAGAGCGGCGCAGTGGGGGAGCAGCAGGGGCTGGTGGAAGGGGAGAGCCCTGAGCCTAAGGCACTGTAGCATGAAAAATTATGAATTACAAACCAACTGACCAGTGAGGTGGTTATTGGAATACTGCTATCGTGCATTTCTCTAGAAAAAGAAAAAAAAAACTTCCCTAGGATAGGATTTTAAATGTTTTCACCATAAAGAAATGTTAAATGTTGGAAAAAGATATAGTTACACTGACATATAGATACATATAGTTACACTGACTGGATCAATGTAAATATTGTGAAATGTCCAAGCCATTGAGGACACTCCATAAGATGAGTGATTTTTTTTACATGTCTGCTGCAAAGATTCTTAAGCCACAAACCTCTTTCACATTAGCACGTCTTGTCAATCACAGACTTCTGCAGTATCTGTTGATTCTTTCCTTTTGTCTTTCTGCTTACGGCACATCTGAGTTTCAGGTCAAAATTGTTTCTCCACTTCCTATTTTTTATAACATTTAGTTTTTAGGCTTAGGTTATTCTGACCACCACCAGGTACACCTTCACCAAAGGGCAATGTGGAAATCTGTCCACATTTACCAACCTCATCACAGTCCTCTTAGGTATGTTAAAAACTGTAGAAAATCTGTAAACAGGTAGTGAGGGGATCAGGTAAACTGAGAGCTTTTGCATGCGACTGACTGCACCATCAGCCAAGCCGGACATGAAAACAGACATCTTTCTAATTATTTTTAGGTCAAAATTCACAATTCTATGGTTGGATGTTGTCCCTTCATCTTAAGTGCTTCTTATTTTTTCTTGAAATTTGTGACTTGAAAGCAAACTTCCTAATAAAAATTCAAAATGATAAAGTATAACATGCTCAAAAGATATATCCCGAGATACCAAGTATGTTCAGATTTGCAAACCAGAAGGAGGCAAATTTATCTAAATATTTTATGCATGTATATTTATACTACCTTTCTACAGTTACACAGATATTTCAGTTTCTTAATTATTTCACAAGATTTTACTAGCACTGTAACTTTAAATTCGGGTTTGGAAATTCAGAATAAGGATTGTGATACGATGCAAAGGAATATGAGATTTTTCTTCATTCCATTACAAATTCATATACTATATTCAACTTCTTATAAAATGGGATTTAGAAAATAACCATGACAATCCTGTGAAGATACCACAATATTCTATCAGAATGCCTAATATCACAAAAGGACCACATTGTCAGCAGAGGTAACTCAACTTGATCGTACGTGCCACTATGTTTTGGAGTCTAATCACTATTCACAGCCTAGCACTCCCAGTAACACAGTTTGTACATTGATCTTGAGATGGCAAACATCAAGGGAAGAATTCTGAATTCTAATATTAGGAGAGATCATGAAATATTTCTTCTTGGTAACCATGTGTCTTTTTCTGTTCCATGCTAGGAGTCAGTACCTCTAAGCATGTGACAACCATTTCCCAAACAGCTTTAAAACCTTTACACATTCCTTTGTTTACAAGACGAAGATACGTGGTTAAGTAGCACCATAATCAGACTCCAATAGTAAAGATGACATTAACATGGGAAACATTGCCTCTGTACAACTGTCAACTTGAAAAAATCGTCTACTTGATAGATTTGTTCTAGACAACGAGGTCTTCTGGAACACGCAAGCAGCACTGTTGAACACGTCAGCAGGGCACATGGTACCACCTGGCAGTTCTTCCATGAAGCAGGCATTCATTGCCGCATCAGGAGCCGCACATGAAACTCTCTTTGTCAACGCACAGAAACACAAGTGTTGATCCTCTGGATTCTTGTTTTGTTTCCTTTTATTAGGATAAATAAATTTCATTTTTACTTCAAAGGCAGATTTACAGAGAAAGAAGTAGAGACAGAGAGAAGAATCTTCCATCTGCTGGTTCATTCCCCAAGTGGCTGCAATGGCCAGAGCTGGGCAGTCCAAAAGCAGAAGCCAAAAGCTTCTCCTGGGTCTCGCAAGGAGCAGCAGGAGTCCAAGTCCTTGTGCCGTGTTCCTTTGGATTCCCTGGTCATCAGCAGGAAGCTGGATTGGAAGTGGCACAGCCTGGATGCAAATTGGGGTTCATTTGGGATGCTGGGGCCACAGGCTATAACTTGACCTTCCTATGCCACAGCACTGTCCCCAGTTTTCTGTTGGAAAGCTCCTCATCTCTCCAGACTCTCTGCAAGTACCAGACAATTTTCACTATGGCATTCTGTTTGATGCCAAGCAGAGCAGGAACCTGGCTTTTCCAGAATACTATCATTAAAGGCGCCTCAAACTCCTGGCCTTGATTTGTGCTACATTAATATGGAAAAAGCACAGCTGGCAGTGTGCTCATTTACTGCACAGCACTCAAGAACTGGGCAGAGCTGGGCAGAGTTGGGGAGCAGGCCTGGCTTGACTAAGTGTCATGACACCCTGTGTGGTGACCCTAGGCTATTTAGTCCCATACTCCTAAAGATGTTCCGCTGAACTGGACATCCACAAGGAAACTGTAATCATTGTGAAACAGTCTAGATCTCAACCCACACTATTCAATCAGAACTTTGTCCAAATCGCCCATTTACAACCTTCCCTCGTTAGCATTTCAGCAAGCACCGTGTTTTCAAACATTGTGTCATCCTATAATGCAAGTACCAATGAATGGTTTGTAAAAACATAATCCTGGGGCTGAAGCTGTGGCAGAGTGGGTAAAGCTGCCACCTACAGCACCACCTTCTTCCATGGGTACTGTTTCAAGTCCCCGACTGCTAGCTCTGGTTCTGATCCTGCTCCCTGCTAATGTGCCTGGGAAAGCAGCAGAGGACAGCTACCCTCCCATGCAGCCACACTGGAGAACTAGAAAATGCTCCAAACTCCTGGTTTTAGACTGGATTAGCTCCAGCTACTGCAGACATTTGGGCAAATAAACCAGTAGATGAAAACCCGTCTCTCCTTTTCTTTCTCTGAAACTCTACCTTTGAAATAAATAAATAAACCTTAAAAATTTGCATAGTTTACCATAAGCTCTAGTCTTTTCATACCCTCAGGCACAGGTATTCTTAAATTAAAATGTTGAGTTTTCTGGACATGCTGTATTTATACAGAGGGTCTCATGGTATATGAAGTATATTTACTAAAGGCTGAGTTGTTCCTTGTGGCGAAGTCAAATTTACAAGCACTTCTTTCCAGTATTCAATTTCACTTTTTTGGAATATTTTTTTTACAACACCCATATATAAACTCTGCTACTTGCACATACACTCAGAAAAACGCCACCAAAGGAAACATGCCTGTGGCAAGAGTTCTGCAGTGACATGCGTTAAGTCGGCGAGTTTTCAAATTACTCCCTTGTCGTTTAGTGATCCTGGGTATTTCTTCTTTTCTTTTCATTTCGTTTCTTTCTTTCTTTCCTTCCTTCCTTCCTTTCTCTTTCTTTCTTAAGAGTTATGATGACGCCCAATTCTCCAGTAAGGCAGCAGCAAAAGGGAAAAGGGGCTTTGCCTTCGTAACTGTGCCGTCCACTAACCCGATATTCTTTTAATGTTAGATAAACCAATGTGGGCAGAGCACTTTGAAATGCAAATGATTATACAAGTAAGGTTGTGTGGCCTTTTGCAATTATCAAAAAGATTCTTAAAGATACAGAGTGATACACTTTGCTCCCCCTTTCACTAAGGAGGCGGGGGCTGTGCAACAGTAATTAATGAAACAATCAGGTGAGAGCCTTGAATTTTCAAAAGTTCATGTTCATCTCACTTCATCCTCAAAATATTGTTTATACTTCAAGGAAAGGGAGGTGTTGCACTGATCTCATCAATGAGGAAGCTTGCGAGACAGAAATGAAAATTGTAAAATGAGTCTGGACTTCAGAGAAGAAAGATTTACTAATTCTTCAAAGGGGGGATCTGAGGTTTCCCTTCTGCTGTGACTTTGTGAGGGGCGTGTGTGCCTACACATACTTGGAAGACGACAGGACAACGAGGAGGAAGTGAGCACGTGGAAGGCCACAAGGACCTGAGGGCGCCAACATCTGGGAGCCTCGGGAGCCTACGACAGATTCAGCAGGCCATGAGTCACAGCAGGAAACACTGAGGGTCTGCCAAGGTCAGCCGCCCTCGGGGTGTCAGGACATAATTCCATACCATCGCTGGCGTCTGCACTGCATGTCCCACAGGCACCAGCTCCTTCCATGTTGGCCAAGTTACTGATCCCGTTAAGGCATTCACTCACTCACCGCTCAGTCTTTCTTTTTACTCATTCCCCCATTCATTTAATTCAGTAATAAAAATGCATCCTTTCTGAAAACCTTGGTATATAGTTAAGGGCTTTTCCAGACAATGATGTTCTCAGAGGTCTTGTCCCAATGATGAGACAAATTATAAACAAATGCGAGGAGCTCTGGGTTCACTAGACAAAAAGCATTTGGCCTTCCAACTCAGAATTACTTAGTAAAAATAAACAAAAAGGTAAAGAAACTAAAAACTGTAGGCAGCAAGGTAGCATTTGTTTGGCATAATTTTAAAATAAAAAAAAAAACCACAATGTTTTCATCCACATTATTTTAAGGGTCCATGAGTACCAAGGCCTTCTTTACAGCTTTTTCCTGTTTTGCTGAGTGATGGGAAGACACATCACCACTTTCCTAAGTCAAAAAAGGTGCGGGGGTGGTGGGAGGAACATTAGCACATGGGTCTCTTCGTTCAACAAGCACACACGGCACACATAAGCATTCCTGACACTGTCAGTGGTCAGCCCGGCATGGCGGCAAGCAGTAGGTCAACCTAGACTGATTAGAGACACGGGCCACAGCATAGGCATGTGGCAGCAGCTTCCATCATTGCAATTTCCTGGCAAGGAGTAGTGTGTCTATGCAGCTCTAGTAGCATGCTTGCTTTTGTCAAGTGTAACAATAATCACCCACTTAACGAGTCCAGCCATCACACAGAGCTCTTGCGGCCATCATTTGCTCAGCACCTGGACTGTCACAGTGGCCTAGAAGTGTCTTCTGACCCAACACAAAGCTGCTCAGAAGAACACAGCTGCCCAGCAGAGATGCTGCGTGATGGCCAAGGACAGAGCGGCTGGGCTGGTGGGGCTCCGCCTCGGACTGTTCTCCCCAGGGCGGCTCTGGATAGAAACCCAACAGCTTCAAAGTGAAGTCCTCCTCTGTCTATGGTACAAACTCACTCCGGGGAGTGTGGCACAGGACCATGCCTGCGTTGGATCTCACAGCCATGTTTCAGGATGCCTCACATCTCACTCTGGAGCAGGCCTTTCAAATGAGTGAAATTGCTGACGAAGGCACTGCATTCCCTGGCTCTCGCTCCGTTTCCTTCACCTTCCATCATCTCCATCCCCTGTTCCCGCCCCCAAGCAGTCCTCTGCTGTGCTTAGGAGGTCATGTGAGCTGTGCTGAGCACGGCATCAGCAGGTCAATTACCGGTGACCTCCAACACTGCAGAAATGAATGCTTAGGCAGATGCCAGCCCCCTCTGTGCCATTTGGACCATGGGCCTCTGGGCCTCCCGGGCTTGGGTATCTCGAGACCAAGCTATGAGTGGGTGAGGGCAAGACCAGGGCCACTGTTTCTCCCACTGTGGTCTCCTGTTACCACTGGGCACCATAGCCCCTAAGCACTGCAGCTGACTTCTTCCTAGGCCATCAGTCTTCTGCCAGAGGAGGCAGCAGGCACCACACAGCCCCGCAGAGCAGCTCTGCTTGCAGGCCCGCTGGCAACCATCACTTCACGGGACCTCGTGGTGCTTCATGTTGGCGATACTGGACGGCGCCCATACCTGGACACTGTTTCCTTGCATCAGTGGCCTTGTTGAGGGACATTACTGTGAAGTCATCAAAACTGTTTTCTGAAACCAGTGAAGCTTATTTGGATTGCAGCTAAAAAGCAAATACACGAGCATTTCAGAGAACAGGCAAAGATGGGCTTCTTAGCTTAGACAAATGCTTACTTTCTTCATAATCGAACAAAAATATGATTCCGGACAGCAGCACCATGGCTCAACAGGCTGAGCCTATACACTCTGGGTTGACATTCATATGGGCACCAATTCGTGTTCTGACTGCTCTGCTTCCAGTCCAGCTCCGTGCTTTGGCCTGGGAAAAGAGAGGAGGACAGCCCAGGCCCTTGGGACTCCACACCTACGTAGCGGACTGAGAAGAGGCTCCTGGCACCCAGGTTCAGATCAGTTCTGCTCTGGCCACTGCAGCCACTGGGAAATGAAGCAGTGGATCGAAGGGCACCTCTCTCCTCTCCTCCCTTCTTTCTTTCTGCTCTTCTAAATTTGCCTTTCAAATAAAAATAAATAAACCTTGAAAAAAAATCAACTATCAGTCTGCAATATCTGGCCACAAAAGCATTTTCCACATCCTATCAGGGGCTGAGTTCTACTGTCTTTTCCATACCAGAAATCTTAACAACTGTCCAGGCTAAATGAAAGGGAGCAACGATGTTTGCACTTATATTTTCCTCATATATTAGAAAATATCTTAAAGGAAAAAAATCATGCATTTTGCAGTATTGCTGTTTCTAAGGCTATTGACATTGCAGGCTACATTAAAACCAACCATAGCTTTGTGAAACTGCTAATGTCCCTTGTTTGAAACAACTAATCTTCTGAATGTAAAGATGCTATCATTCTAAGAATTGAACATACTGAATGGGAGTTAAAATCAGAAGTGCTTTCCTGGTATACCTGAAAACATACAAGCATCAAGTCTTGGAGGGAAAACATAATATTTGGAATGAATACAGCATTCATAAGGCTACAAATTAAATTATCAACCATCTACTACTTTGAGAAAATGTATTTGTGCTTTGCTTCACACTGTTATCTGAAGCCAATTATGATATATTATCAGTTTAAACTAATTGTTTTGAATTACAGAAAAGCTGAAGCCATGAGTAAGTGTCAGGCTCATAGAAAACTGTCCATTAACACTTCCCCAAGCTGATTTGTGAACACACTGGTGCAGGCAGACAGTACTGTTTCCGCAGTACAGCCCACGAATTCTGGTCCTAAAGGCCAGAATTCTTGTTGACTTAATTCACAGAATTCAATAAGCTTTAATGAGATTATCATCCTTCCATAACAAGGAGTGTTGCTTTAGGACAGCAAGAGAGTATTACAGTTCGCCTAAGAAGCATGCTGTCAAAACAGAAACACAAGTTATTCTCTTTTGCATCGAGGCACGTCTTTGACAATTTGTTTCAGGATTCCACCACTTACACAACACAGCTCATCTCTTACCAACACAAAGACAGCGGCATGGCTTTCTGCCTGCTCGGAAGCCCTGGGCTTCTTCAAAAAGTAGCTCTTTAAAAACCTACCCCTGCCTGTCAACAAAACATGCATCCGCACAGGAAGGAGCTGGGAGAATCCTGCCACAGTCAAACCCAGGAAGAGCTTCTGCTGCTTCAAGAAACACAAGCTGAATGATGTCAACGTTCAAATGGCCCTATGCAGAAGACATGTGGCCCCGCTTCCTGGCCATTTCTGTCTTCTAGGGTTTTTTGGCCAGTGCTGCATGACACCGCCTCTGGCATTCTGTTCTAAGGCAACAGTGCTGATGTGTCAGACACTCATTTTTCTTTGGGAGACAAATCAGAATCCAAAATCCAGTCACCACGTGGTTCTTCCTTTTCCTCTGGATGATAATACTTTTCATGCTGGATTTTATCCCAGGACAAGTATGGACTATGAGAGCTCCCAAGGTCATGGGAAACCCAGCAGATGAAACAGCCCAGAGTCTACAGGTGGAAAATGGCCCCCAAATGAGCTCTCTCCAAGGAGAACCTGCTGGGAAGCTGTGGAAGGAACGGCAGCGACCACAGTGAATGGAGCCTAAGAATGCACACTGGGTGACTGGCTCATTGCAATCTTAGACACACTCACAGTATGTGTTCACGCACAAAAACACAAAAACCGAAGGCAGTGTTTGCCATGTAGAAGACGGATAGTTTGTACCTGAGAGTGGTGTGATCTGAGAAGTACTTGGGGCTGGGACAGGAAACGAAACTTCTTGCAAATGAATTTTAAGTAAGCCCTGTAATCACCACCACCTAAGCTCTGCTGTCTTTCTTGATCCCAAGTTCTATATTTTGGTGGTATCTCCAGTCCATGGTTGGGACACAGACACAATCTTCATAATATACACTGATTAACCAAACATCCCTAAACACAGAAGCCCCAAACAAAGATTTCCATGTTATAGTTAGAGTGGCTTTGCTGGTCTTGCAAGAGGTTAGTTAAGCAGCACAACATTCTAAAGAAGAATAAACCACTCAAGTAGAGAATGCTTTACCAAATCTACAAGACGACAATTCTTGGAGGATTTAAGAGAGTAACAATTTTATTACAAACTTACAGCCTCTTAGACAGTACTCATTCCATAAAGGTTCCTATCAGATCTGGCGTACAATGTGATAAACATGGACCTGTCCAGAGAAATGGGAAATTTTACTTTTGCTTCTTCTGAGAGTTAGTTGCTATCTAAATTTAAAGAAAACCCTGAGTTATGGGGCATCACGGCTCAATATTTACTTCTTGTGGGACTGTATGCACAGCCAAGAAGGAAAACCTCTAGAATTTGGATCAGGACTACCTGCTGATACACATAATACATTTTAAACAAGTAAAGGTATTTAAGAGTCTTAAACCTAAACTTCAAATCTCCTACAGCTAAAGTAAGTCTGAAACATCAGTTATGTTCAACAAACTATTCACAATGGGATAACCTGCTATTTTCAGGAATATTGCAACAGAATGCATTATTCCTGTGCAGTTCAGTGTAACCATGAAGCAAATAAATATACTTCTTACAAAGATACATCTAAAAATGAATGATGCAGCAATAAATGATGCCTAAATACTTCTGGGACTTTGGGAGGAAAGCAGTTTCACATTTCTCTCTCTCTTTGGAATTAGAATAAAAGACCAGGTTCTCTAGCAACATTTGTTACGGATATTGGATAGCTCACCATCGCCCACCTCCCACCCCAGGTGTGTCTTTTCACAGGATTTACCAGGAAGCAGATAAAATCACAAACATCAAATAACATATGGTCCTTGATCCCAAAATGAAGACAGCATAATTGATTTCTTAAAAATCCTATAAACTAAGTGATTAACTTTTCTTAGCAATCATGTTTTTTTTTTTCTTGACAAATGTTTCAGAAAATACTAAAACATGATTTTCTAACTAAAGGACATAGTGGAGTCACTCGTTTTAAAAGTAAATAAATAAAAACACTGAACCAGGGAGGCCAATTTAACCTTACATTAGTAAGAAAAATATATCCTTAGTTGAAAATGTTTCATTAATCACCAAAATCCTGTTTAACTACAGAAAAACAAAAAAAGGACTACCTGTGCAAGCTATCGATTACTCAGACAGGGTTTTCTGATAATACATACTCGCTATCAATACAATTCAGCTAAATCAAAATTGCAACGACAGAAAGGAGATAGGAACACTCTGTTTCCTGCTTATGGATCTAACACTATGTTGCTTCACCAGATGATACAACATGCGAATGTGGGCCATCACTAACGTGACAACTCCTTACAGCACAGTGGTCATCTGTGATGTGTGCAGGGCACCTTATCAATGTCGGACAGTTTTCTATTACACCAGCTCCACTGTAATCTGTGTTATGGGTGTGGAGACAGAATGCTGGGAGACCAGGTCTGGGGCCTGCTGTGGACCGGGTGGCAGATGTGATGGCTGTGAATTATCCCAGGAGAGGAGTTTGTGCACGTGTGGGCTGGAGGACCACAGAGAAAGTACACAGAGGACACAGAGAAAGACGAAGAATGACTTCCAGATGACTTCCAGGTACTGGGATACTGCATTTACAGGACAGGTAAACCACGGGGTTAAGATTGGCTGGTTTGGAGGTGGGGAAGACAGGGGACATGACTGGGTCAGACCAGGACATATGCCCATGTGAGAGACCTGGGCTGGGCTAGCCAACATTGATCATAGCCCACTGGTACATAAGTAAGGTACAGGTGGATGGCCTGTCCAGCAGGTCTAGACCACAGCACGTGCCAGTGAGTGTTGGGGCGAGGGTGGGCCATGACACTAGGTGGTACACAAGAGACCTGGGTCTGAGGGCAGGCACACCCAGGAGTCACGTCTTGGGTCA
Source organism: Ochotona princeps (assembly GCF_030435755.1). Classification (NCBI taxonomy): domain Eukaryota; kingdom Metazoa; phylum Chordata; class Mammalia; order Lagomorpha; family Ochotonidae; genus Ochotona; species Ochotona princeps. Next base: position 4,475,737 of record NC_080859.1, read on the forward strand.
CCTAGGTGAGGTTTCTTGGGGGATTCCCCCCCAACTGAGCACTGCACTCAAAACTCCAACCATGGAGGAAAAAAAATCACAGGATCTGGTCTGACCATGAAGTGCATGTGTCAGAACTGGGCTTCCTTAATTGCTGAAACCTGTGCAGTGGATGGCATGTCCAGATACACATGGGGGACATGACAGCTCACTGAGGCCTGCAGAGGACACCTAATGCCGTGGCAGAGGATGCATAACTCTCTGGCCAAGCTTTGACAGCAAGAGAGACTCTGAGGTGGACCATGTCAGCCAATGGACCTTGGGAGGAATTCCTCAACCTTGGAGCAATGAAATCAACAGCATCTCAGAGCTCTTGGAACCACTTGAGCAGCAACCTCGGAGCCTGCTCCACACTGGGGAGCCCAGGATGACATCGAGGGGCTGTGCCCCATACCGGGTACTGATACGATTAGACTCTTCTTCCCTCCCTTCTTTCCCCAGAAAAACTAATGGAAGCATTTGTCTGTCTCATCTACTTTTCCCCATAACTCAACTTTCCCCACCCTAACTAGTGCTTCACACAGGCATATGTCCTTCTCAACAACGTAAAAACCATCAAAAATAAAATAAATTTATGTAAAAAATGGTATGGAGGCAAATGCAGACCTAAGGGTCCCCACCCTGAACAGAGCTCATTAGAGCCAGCAGGAGCCCCAGCACTTGGGCCATCATCTGCTGACCCCCATCCTCCAGCTGGGAGCTGGATGGCAAGCAGAGCAGCCAGCACTCAAACACGGGATGGTGGTATTGCAGAAGGCGGCTTTGCCTGCTGAATCACAATGCCACTTCCTGGGTCTGAATTCTTACACCACCCACCACTTACCAGCCATATGGCCTTAGTGAAATCTGCTTCAATCTTCCAGCAGTTCTTTATTAATCCAGTTTCTGAATTTTTCTGTACGGTAGGGTGAAAAAAATGCCAATGCTAACCCAATATATTTGCCAGTTAAACAACAGTATCTCTAGGTTGGAGTCAGATAACTGTGTCTTGTAAAGCTCCAGGCTGAGAGCCACTGTGAGCCAAGGCTGAGCGCTGCGGGGGGATGGGAGGAAGCCTACACCACAGGGAGAATAGAGCTCAACCTACGTGCTTGTTCTGTAGGCTGGAGAAAACACGTGCTGAAGGCACTGTCAGGAATATGGGAACCCACAGCCTAGGAAGGACCTGTTAGCTCTGACATGGGAGTAGGAAACAAAGCTGAAGAATAAACATTCACGTACAGGATAGATTCATCTACACGGTGACTGCCTAGAGACCCAAGCCTTCGCCATGAGCCTGCAGTTCAGACAAGTTGGACGAGCATTTGTTTTTTGTTAAAGGGGTGGGAAGAGCACAGCAGCTGCTCACATTTCTCATGTAAAATGTCCTTCAAGCACAACTACCAACACGCACATTAGCACAATTATTAATCATGCACAGTCGCTGAAAACCATTCAAACTATGTCACTTGGCGTTTCTTTAATACTCATTCATTATCAGATATTTCTGTCACAGAAGCATTCAAATTGTCAGATAAAACTCCCTGCCTGGGGGAAATATAAACCATGGCTTCTTGTAATGAATGAAAATAAAATGATTCCCCATAGCAAATACTGCCAGACTCTCTGGAAATAAAATGACTAATTAAATAATCTTTTAAAAGATGCCTGTGTCTGGCAGGTACTTTTGTCATTGTGGCAAAAAATGGGGATCTCTTATTTAAAAATTTTTTTTTCTCATGATCATACTTTTATAAGCCAGGTAGGATCTTGGAAATGCATCTTTATAGTCGAGCCGTCCCCCTCTAGCAGCTGAGTATCTGCACAATCTTGTCTTCGGAACAAACTCAAGCGAGGGTGTAGGTGCTGCTCACTGTGATATCACAGACACCTCATGTCATAATCAAGAATCAGTACCAAACCATCCACCCCAACCCCACACACACCAAGTGGACAGCCTGTAGTTCCCCTACCCCTGGCACATCCTTCTGTGTGTCATCTTGACCTATTTTCAACCAAACATGGCACGTTTGCAAGAGGAGTGCCAGTGTTCACTTCCTGCAGACTTCCATGGGTGTTAAGGATAGCGTCAGGGAAGCAAGCATGGCATGCCCCTTGGCACCCAGCCAGCTTATTTTCATGACCTGATGTTTAAGATACATGAAAACCGGGTACAGAGACGGATTCTCAGGAAGTACCATAGAAGGAAGGCAAAATCAAAAGGCGTTTCCAGAAACAGACAAACAAAAATAGGAATGCTTTTAAGAGATGTGCACCTTTGCCCAGGGGTTGTTAAAATCACAGGCTGAAAACATTTAGTAGAGATTGCAACATGACTTCTTGGTTGACCTGGGCCTTTCATGTTGATCCAGATGCCAATGGTATGACAAATATACACCCAAGATCTCTTAAGAGCCCAGAGGTCACTCTTCTGAAACGATCAACCGCAGCTCTCAGGGCCTGGCTGACCACTGGTTGGGAATGTGATGCAAGGAAGATCTTCCATTACAACACTTCTCAATATAATGCCCAGAGATTGGGGCTCTGGAGCGAAGTAAAGTGAGGGAGAGAAAAAGGGAGAGAGATAGGGAGAGTGGGAGGGATGGAGAGAGGCATAGAGAGGGAGAGAGAAAGAAAGAGAGGCAGAAAGAAAGAGAGGCAGAGAGAAAGAGAGAGATGCCATCCATGCAGCTCTTTATAATGAAGAGATGTATAATCCTTCATGAACAGGTCTGACTATCCTGACAGCTGCTGCAGATAAAATATACTAAACACTAGATTAAAAATAACATAAGACATCAGTATCGGAATAAAGTTGGTACTGGGCAGCTTATTTCCACAAAGCCTGTGATTTCGGTGCAAAGATTCCCAGGGGGTTCTTTCATTATTTCTACAGAGACCATGGGGAGGGGAGCTGCCAGGGCCTCACAGGTCACTGAAGCTGTTTTAAAAATGCAGAATCCACATTCTGATAGTCTTATGGATGTCATCTGTGTACGTAAAGCTTACTGAAGGGGGGCGCTGTTCCATGCTGTGCACTCCAGTGCGTCCTTGCTGGACAAGTCCTCACCTGAGAGTCTGGGTCTGCTCTCTGTAATGTGCTTGTTCCCTTACTGTCTTACTGGCTGGCAAAAGTAAAACAAAACAAAAAAACAAATAGGCGCTGATAAGCGATCCAGAAGTTTCTGTCTCAAAAACTACAGAGCAACACAGTATTTTGAAGTCAAGCTACAAACTAACGCTATCGTCATGAAACCTGCTGCCGAAGTGTTTCTCCCTTTTCATCCTCCTGGTACAGCCACAGCTTAGAACCGTAATGCCTGTACTACTGCCTCCTGTTTCTCCACCAGTCCCTCTCCCCGCCCGATCTCATCCATACAACCCAGAAACAAATCAAAAGGAAAAAAAAGTTCTCAGAAAATCCTACAATTTCACTCTCCTGATTACGAATATACTATAAAGATTCCTCCCGGTTGCCTGAAACTCCCTTCCGCCCGAGCAGTTCACAGCCACGCATGAAACGCTGTGGGCTCTCATCCCTCTCACACTCCTTCCCCTTGCAGAAGTCATCCTGTCTGTTCTGGTGTCCAAACAGAGGCTTAGCCTGCTGGTGCCCCACACAGCACTGCAGGCGCGTGTGGATACATACAGCCTTTCCCCCTCATTAGGATCTAAGTTCTTCCAGAACAAAGTTCTCTTCCCTGCCTCCTTGCCCTGCATCTTGAAGAGACCAGCACGGGCTTCCCGACTCGACGCCTTCTATAGCTTTATTGTTCCTCTCTCTTGCTGTTTCGTGTGTCTCTTCAGGGTAAGAAGCATGTCCACACCACCTCTGACTAGAAGGCCCGTTGTGCCACAGAGTGCCTTCTTTATGTAACAATCTTCAGGTAGACTGCGCAAGCAGAGGTGTCAACATCCTCAAATGTGAGGTTACCATTTCAAGAAGTATCATACCATAAATTGAGCAGTATAAAATGGCTCAAATTCCAAGGCAACTTTCAGCATTTTTCCCTGTTACTCCATCCGGTGCCTTGTGTCCTAACCCTGCATTGTATTGACACTGGTTGCAATCTGGTTCTCCACAGCCTTTTAAGCATGCAACAGTCCACAGATTGAGCACAGAGCAGCAACTCAATATTCACTTGCACATAAACTTACATCTTCCTAGTGTGTTTCTCTTGGCTATATAGTTCCAAGGTTCATTATCTGTCTCAACAGAACAAAAGGCAAATGTGAATGAAATGAATTGATAATATTTATTCTGCACACCTTGCAGGCATTATAAAAAGTTATGTTTCACTTTGCATTTCCCATAAACATGGCTAATTAATAACAGGAATTATTGTTAAATGTAATTCTTATATGTTTAAGCTTCTATCTCTTTGTTAGGCTTGAGGTGAAATATTAATAAAAAGGAAAATTGCTTGAGCTGGTAATGCAAGCAGCCTTATAGACAATTTACTTGGCTAGCCAGCTTCTGAAATTTAAAAAAACTGTGTGTGCTGTGATATTCTGGGGAGTTGGGGAACTGTGACGAGAATGTAAAACAGCATCCCTGTTTTAGTTATATGCTGTTTAAAGGCATACGCCAATAATATAATGCTTTTTTCATTTTTTCCCTCTGTTCAAGTTCAGTTTTAACTTCAGTTCAATGTGTCCAGTTGTCTGTCCATTGCATGTAAATTGTGATGGCCCATTTTCTTTTGTTACATCAATTAAAACAGAGGAAGGCCACTTGCTATCTCAAATTCCCAGCAAACTCAGATCTTAGCTGCCTAACTGCCCGAGTATGTCGACTGTCAATTTCCCCTTGTAAATATCTGACAGATGTTACAGAGACAAGGACATTAAACACACCAAAGGGATCATGTCTCTTTACAAGAAACTTCAGTCCCGAAAAGGCATTTGGCCAAGCAAACATGACACCAAGACATGTTCCAGAAAGAATGAGGCCACCACAAAGGGTCAAGGCCATGTGAGAAGACTTGGGTGGTATGTTGCATGAGCTAATTTGATTCTGTTTTGAGCAGCCAGTCAAAACATGAGCTTCCACGTATACACACCCACATACAACTTCTCTAGCTAGGAAAAGGTGTTTGATACTAAGAGTCACTCAAAACAAATGAAATGCCATCGGTTTTCCAAATGGAGACTCACAGATGAGATTCCCCTTGGGAAATGACGTAGAGACACTTGGCAGAAATTATCTGCAGGCTAATGGGGTGTCAGAGAGCAATTTTTCTCCCTATTAGATTAAACTGACAAATTCTATTGAGTGGAATTTTATGCATTCCTTTGCAACATCTGCAGGCTAATCACGCCACGCTTGTTGTTGTTGCTGCTGTGTTTTGTTTTCACTCTGAGGTACAGCATGTAACATGCAGGTTTAGAATCAGTTAGGATGCGTCAGCTGGAGTTCCAGCTAAGCCACCAGTTCCAGCGTCCAGCTAATGTGCATCCCGCGAGGGTAGTGATGAGTCCAGGAGCTGGGCCACCTCAGCCACACCGAGCATCTGGACGGAGTTCCTGGTTCCCAGCCTCAGCCTGGCTCAGCCCCGAGCACTCCGCGTATCTGGGCAGTGAGCCTGCCAACGGTACCTGCTCTTTTTTTATCCCCAGTCTTTTGCTTGCTGTCTCTCTGCTTCACAACTAAACCGATGGCATTTCATTTGTTTTGAGTGACTCTTAGTATCAAACACCTTTTCCTAGCTAGAGAAGTTGTATGTGGGTGTGTGTATACGTGGAAGCTCATGTTTTGACTGGCTGCTCAAACAAACTAAAACAAACAAAAAACCCCAATTTTTAAAGATCATTTTAGCACATGCAATTCCACCTATTTTAGGGGTTCCATAGGTTTCAATACATTGTGTGATGTATATATAAAGGTAAACACTGCTATTTCCTTGAATATTTAGCACTGCTTTAAAGTAAAAAAAAAAATTCAAATTCCTATATTCTAGTCTTTCTCTTTTTAGAAAAAAAAAGTTTTATTTATTTGAAATGCAGAGTTACATAGACAGAGATCTTCCTCTGCTGGCTCACTCCCCCATGGCAACAACAGCCAGAGGTGGCCTGGGCCGGGCCAAAGCTGGGAGCCAGGAAGTTTGTCCAAGTCTATCATGTGGTTGGTAGGGGCCCAAGTCAGGGGCGGCATGCTGCCTTCCCAAGCACATTAGCAAAGACTTGGATTGGAAGTGGAACAAGTGGGACTTGAACCAGCAGATGGGATGTTGAAGTCACAGCTGCTAGCTTAACGAACTACATCATAATGCCAACCTCTGATTTCGTTCTGATACAGAAATATACTTTATTACCTCTCTTCATACTGCTGAGCAACAGAGCACCAGACCTTCTTATCCCTGTCTAATGGTATCTTCTCAGCCACCGATCAATCTTTCCCGGCCACCCTTTGTCCCATGCCCCGTGAGCCTCTAGGAATCACTCTTTTTTAAACAACTGGAATTTCTGGGTTTATAGCAAACAGCACAAGACCACTCAATAGCTTTGCGGGAGCTTTGTGCAATGTTTTGCATAATGAATGAATTCACCAAAGTTTCTCCTACAAAATCTGACTAATCGAAAGGTTAAATATGTATAAAAAGCAAGTCATTTCCAATGCTAGAGAGAGGAGTTAAGACTGGATGTATAGGCTTTCTTCTCGGGCACAGTTAGACACGGGCTGCTGCCTGTGAGTTCCAGGAAATCTTTTCAAGCACATTTTTTAAGCACATCTACTTCACTATTTGTTGTTCATTAAGAAGGCCACCTCTGGTGAGTACTATTGTAACTGAGAAGTAGCATGACATTCGGCAGTGCCATTCCAACAGACAAGCAAGCAGAGTAAAAGGATCTGGAGCAGCACAGGTGGAACACGGGGATTCAATGTTTTCTCATCAATACAGATTCTTAACAGTCACCTCTTCACCTAGGCAGGCAGAATGGGTCTCTTCGGAGTGATATCCCAAAGGTCTCAGTATTAAGGGCCAGGTTTTAATGTATTTTGACATGCTACAGATATGGTCCAAAAACCACACAGGGTTGGATAAATACTTGTTTCCTCTTGTTTTATTCCAGTTGTAATGCCCAGGGGTTTTTGCAAACGTAACTGTCTTGGGGGAAAGAAGGGCAAGTCACTGAGGGAATCCTATGGGCTTGGGCTGAAGTCACGGCTGAGAGTAACTCTAGGGATGAGAGAATTCCGATAATTAAAAGAACTAATTCAGCAGTAGTGCTAGTTACATGTTTAGGGAGTCACCTGATGCTTTGAAACTGATGTGCACATCAACCTAAACCATCACCACGCTAACAGGTGAACAACTCCGGCCTTGGGCGGACTGAGTGCTCAGCATCACTTTATGTGCGGGGAGCTGATTCGGGGCAGTGGGCACCTGCTATTCATCTATATACCAGCTGATCTGGGGCAGTAGGAACCTGCTGGTTAACATGTGTCCCAGCTGTATTATTCCAAATCCATCTGTGGATAAGCCCACGGAAAACCAAATAACTAGCATGAATACAAACTTCTCCACAGACAATTCATTTCTTGAAACAACTGAAAAGGTCCTGGTGAAAGGTGGACTTTTGCTGTACAGGGCCTTTATTCAAGCAGATTGAGTCCACAGATGCTGGGCACAGTGACACTTTGTAACGCATGAAACAAAAAGCTAAGAAATGCAAGGAACAGGTCAAAAATTTTAAAATACACAATGAACCAACATATGGACTTATCTCTTCATATATTAAATATAGGTAGTGGCAGGTATACACTGTAAACTCACATTCAGGAGAAATGCAAATAAGTTTTCTAGATATTTGCGATAAAAATCTGAATTGAAAATATCTGCTTTTTCTTCCAATTGGACAGCAAGTGGCACCACTAATATTATGATTAGTTTTACATATATTTGCAATTTGTAAAAATTCTAAATTTTAGGCAGTCATATACAAAGAAAATGATTTTTTCTTTCTTCTAAAGGATGCAGACAGCTCTGTCCCCACTGCTCTGGGCATTCTGTTCCCAGAGTTTGAAACCGTCCACTGCAGTTACAGAGCAGACAGACAGGCACCCTGGTGTGCGAGTGCTCCACGGAGCTGACGCAGGAGTGGACTTAGAAATTTATTGTGGTTCAAAAAGAATTTAACTTCTGGTGTAGCTTTGTCCATGTATTTATTCTTACAGCTCGCATTTCCATCAAGTTTTTGAAAAACCTTTAAAACCTGTATTAATCCTTGCAGGAGAGTTAAACTGAAAACCATGAACATGGGTGGAATCCAAGAATAATTCTACTGCAAAATGAAGTGGCGTTATTAAGTTACTGCTGCGTGGCTACACGAGGCAGTATTTGGACACCAGTCATTTTATGGATACTTAAAACGCTGTGTGTCTGCTCATTGGGACAGCAGAAAATATAAAGTGGATTTTATTTTGAACCAACTACCACAAATAACTCTGGGCTTCTCAGAGCTAAAAACTGCAGTTTCAATTTCTTGGCATTTTGTAGCTAGATAATAGTTCTGTGTATTTATGGGCTTCCTTATATAACTGTAATTCTATCCATTTTTTCTTGTCAGTAGAGTTTATTTTCTGTCCCTGCCCCTGTTTTTCCTTGAGTTTTAGTATTGGATTAACAGACTTCGCCCTAGCTCTACTTCTTTTTATAGAACCATATTCCTCAAGTTCAATTTATTTTTAAGTTGGCTACTTTATGTGTCCATTCCCTTTAGAACTCTAAAAAGAAGGTGTATTATTGACCAGATAAAGCAATTAGGGTAACTTTTGTAAAATGTCTTAGGTCCTTGGTCCCCTCCATGGGCCTTTGGGGTTTAACACACGCTGCAAATGGAGCACACCACCACCTGGGAGGGGCAGCCCCGGCCTTTTCTCCTCACCTTGGCACCTGCTCAACTGCGAGCTCTTGCCATATACCACCTACCACAGTTGTGGAAGAGCCATTAACAGTTTGTGCCTCTGAATCTAGAAAAATCTTTCCTTAGGCCTCCATTTTCTTGGACAGCTCCCATTCCAGAAGTACTTATTATTTCTCAGTCTTTATCCATCTCCTATTTTCTGAGTTATTTCATTTTACCTTTTGCGCCTCTGCCAATGGGACACCCTTTGCACCTGCAGTATTCACACCCATTCTTCTCTTTACTGTCTCCCTCGGCAATGCCATCCAGCCTACCATGACCGGTTTTCATCTAACCTGTCAGATTAAACCTGAATGGATGCTTCTCTGAACTTCAATCCGCATTCCAGAAACTGGCTGTACCACTTTATCACAATGTCCCAACTGGATCTACACCTCAGTGCGCCCAAGCAGGAGAGAAACCTGCATCGCCCTGTCAGGTGGAGGAGATCGCCTTGAAGGTGGAAACTCAACAGCTGCAGCTGGCTCCTTGTCTAGCATGCTGCTCATGCTGCCACTTCCAAGTGGGCTGTGGAGTGCAGGAGCGGCGCGGCGTCATAAGCAGTTCTTGCTGTTATGAGCGGACTTAGCTCTGTAGCTGTCAGTCCATTTCACTACACCTCTGTGACTTCCTCCAGTGGTTGGGGATGCCAGTACACTTCACCAAAGTGTTTCTCAACAGTTTGGGAAATCATGCCAACATTTGGGAAACTTTGCACGCTTGGTGAAAGAAAGATCAGGAACCATCTACGGCCTTCTGCCTTCCTGCTCAGCAGTGTGATGATAGCAGGGGTCACCATGCCACGTGTCTGTGATGCTCCATCTTTAAACAACCACACACTACGGTAAACCCCAAGATTTCCTGAGTAACCAAAGTGGGCCATGCCCACGTGTGAAGGATGTTCACTTGTCCCAACACCATACGTTAAGCATGTTCAAATTTCCAGTCCTAGAACGACTTCTAGCTTTGGCCAAAGGTATTTTTTTTTTCCTTCTGATTTCTTATATTGAATATAATTCACTAGGAAATCTCTTCCTTTTGTACAAAGGCAAATGCTCAGAGACGATTGAAAAGACTAACATTTTCAATCTGAGAAAAATATAGTATTTTCAATCATTCACTACATTTTACGAGCACTAAATTGAGTTGCACTGCTCCCAAGCTATTCTCATCTTCCAGAGCTTCTTTTTTGTCTTTGAGTAGGGAAATGACAGTGGGATTTTTAGTTTTAGTTTAGGGAACAAATGCACGACTATTTTATAACCCATGCACTTATATATTTTAGCACATAATACCTATATCGACATGACCTGTACATCAGGAAGACCTTACTGGACTTTTCAGCAATTATTTGTAATCAAATATGAAACTGCCCGGCAAGGTGAATCTGATTCCATATTTAGAAGTGTTTAACAAGTGCTAAGGGGGTCTTTGTGAGCATTTTGGAGATATTTCTCTCCTTTTCCTTTATTCCAACATCATGTTCAGCTGCAGTAGGTGAAGTCTGCTCAAAACTAGCGGGAAACATTTGGAAAAACATTCCCAGAAGCAACTGCCTGTAGATGCTACTTCAGTGTCAGGCAATCAAAACCGAGTTGCCACTGAGTCAACTTTTTTTGCGTTTCTCGTGGCATAGATTTCATCCTACAGAGTGTGTTACTCATTCTCACCTTGAGTGCTCTATTTTAAAAATTTTTTTAAACTACTGTCACATCTTTAAAGCAGTGTAAGAAAGTTAAAATAATTATTCATATTTAAGTAGATATGGCTGTGGTCATTTACATTCATATTTTTACATGTTCCTGGATATATCTGAAATACTATGTGTCTTAGATTTTATATTAGAGTATTGATACTATAAAACTTACATGAAACTGAGCAGATTTATTCATTTTTCCTTATGTGCACAAACGATGCCAGTCTGAGGCAAACTATCTCCCTGCTTTAGACAATGGACATTTTAATGTGTTTCAAGTAGAGTAAAATATCTTACATTAAGCGGTGTTTTCAGACAAAAATCTTATTATTCACATGTGTCTAAAACAGAATAAAACTAGAAGTAGAGTTAAATTCCTATCCTTGTTTCCCTTGCACTTATTACAGCCTTTAAAGAAAGTCTAATTTCCGCTTAAAAAGTCCACTATGGTTGCACAAAAGCAGTTTATAGGATGAGTTTTAACATACGGAATCTCATTTGCCACGAACTGCTCAGAACCTCAAAGTAGAGCATGTTGGCTCCATGTTGTATATGCCTTGAAGGTAAATGCCCATCTTAAAGTTGGCACTACAAGATGACTAAACAGCCATCTTAACTCCCCGGGAGACATTAAGATTTAATCTTACAGGGGGGGCCTGTGTATCCTTCAGGATCCTGTGCCGCTCTTCCGAGATGCTCTTAGCTCCTCCTTTCTTCTTGCTCAGGGAGCCACTACACCGTGGCTCTGAGCTCCGGGGTCACTTCCCTCAACTAGGCGAGCACAACAGGTGCCCCCTCAGAATTCTCTCTTCCTCCCTTGTGGCACTCCTGGTGCCCTGTAATTAGATACCAAGTAATCCTTGCTTTTCCTGGGAGAGTGACACTAAATTCATTTTGCTTACTACTGGTGAATAAAAGGATTCATTTTAATAAGCCCTTAAAAATTTGGAAATACATATGCTAAGAAAAAGACTCAAATTTGTGGCAAGTTTATTTGATCGTGATTCAACCGACTAATTATAATATTGAAGTCCATATTTTTCCCACATTTTTTTCTTATTAAGCTCCTAGGTATTTCTTGTTTTCACTTCTTTGTAAATACCTCTGACCTAAACATCCTGTTTTCTATGGGGACTTCTTTCTTTTCTGCACTTGGGTCTCAGCGGTAGCTGCACCACCTAGTATAAAGCTGTCACCTGGGTGTCTTGTTCATGCACAGTGGGCTAAGCCACTGCTCATAATGCTAGCATCCCCTACCAGGGAAAGCCCTGGCTGCTCTGCTTCTGATCCAGTTCCCTTAGCGCACACCTGACAAGGCAGCAGGTGGTGGAGAGTAGCTGGGAACTCGCTACCCAAACGGGAGACCCAGGCCTGGCTATGACAGCCATTCAGGGAATGAGCCATAGATAACAAGCTCGCTTTCTCTGTCTCTGTCTCCCTACCTTTCCCTTCTCGTTTCCTGTTCTCTCCCTTCTTTTCGGCCAGTTTGCCTTTATGTTAAATAAATATTTAAAAACCTCAACTCTGATGATCTCTATAGGATAAAAAAGAAAAGATACTGGAATTACCCACTATTCCACTATCTGCTCCCGTTTGCAACTTAGTAAAATACTGATCAAGTAATACTGACAGCTTACAATAATCAGAAACATACAAGCACAGATAAAGAGAGGAAAGTAGGTTTTCATGGGCTCAGAAATATAGTATCACAGTTAAAATGAAAAACCTACAGTAGCCCCTTTCTCCTATTTGATATCAGTAGGATAGAGAATGTTTGTTTGAACTTAAGTTGATGCCCTTATGTTTATGACGTGAAAGGCACTATTGCTCACGGGTTTGCTACTGTTCTCAAACATACACAATGAGTTTTGGATGATGGGGAGGGTTGCTTGAGCATCTAATGAAATTTAAAAATACACAAAATGAAAAGTGGGGTACACTTCTATTAACTTTTCAAGTAACTCAAAATACATGTGCCTATTTGTGTAAAATTTACCAACAAATAGAACTCTGATGGCTTTATCGATCCCATTTATGGAGGAACAACCTGAGGAGGAGACGGCACAACTAACGCGCCAAAGACATAAAGCTGCCAACAGATCCGAACAAGCATCCCTTCCCCCCAGTGCAAGGGTTTTCTGGGGTTACACCACCTGACACAGCCTGCCACGGCAGGCTCCTTGTTAGTACTACGGGTTCTGCAGCTGTGCCGTCTGGGATTAAGACTCTACTTTAGGGTTCACTTGCGTCCGGAGGCGACGCCTGTGACTCATGACTCAACCACTCAGCAGCTCTGAGTTCCCTTTTGATGTAATCAGAAACAAACTGCACCCACGACACTGGGAGCAGAGGGGATTAAAACATGTGAACGTTAAAGGAAATTTAGGACAGTGCTCATCACACGATAAAATCCAAAATTAAAATCAACACTACTGAAAAGCTTGCAACTATTTGAAACTCAACCCTTACAAAGGCAACAGTTAAAATGTCGAGCATGTAAAAACATTCATGACAGTGTTTATTTCACTACAAAATGTTTTAGCCAGTCTCCCTCATACAGCCTGCACTTAGGTAGATACGCTCAGCGCCACACACTGGCATCAGAACATATATGTAAACCTATGTACTGTATCCGCACTGTATGCAGTATCCTACGCCGGTTCATAATGAAAGCTTAAAGAATTCTGGCTGAGCTCCAAAAGGAAGAGCTGGAAAGAGTTAATTTTCACTATGTATTCGGATGTTATCCCCTTTTGCCCTAATTACTTCAAACCCAGAATTCTTAAAGGGCTGTGCCTGTATCTAAGTGATCTTTAAAACAAAAACAACTTGGATACTGTAACATTTGGCAACCTCATTTTATCCTCAGCTGCAGATTCTCCTTCTTATTTTTAACAAACCCTCTGAAACCACCCAAGTCTTCATTCTTTCTGGCTAACAGTGTGGGGATGCTGCAGGATAAGAGGTCCCTTGGTAACTATCTTAATTTCCAGAAGTAGTATCAGTGATGAAAATGAATTTGAGTGCCATTTCTGAAATTTAATCATGTCACATTTAAACACCCAAGAGGCAAATAGATATGGTTGTTGTGGGTCCCATAAGTGAAAACAGTCCTAGTTATGTTCAGATTAGTTCATTCAAGTGCCATCCATTTCTATTGCATTCATTTTAGTTTAAACATCATGTTCTGAGAAGCATACGTGGAAAAGCATATCTTATCTTTTGAGAACAGCTCTCTCCTTGCAGGTCAGCATCCTTTCCCTTCCCAAGATGTTTATGAAAACGGCTGTCCACTCAGGGGACGTCCACTTAAAAGTAACAGGAGGGTTTTGGGGACAGGAATGGGGGCCCCTGTAGAGCTGCTGAAGGTGCTTGCTACATCCCATACTGGTACCTGTGCATGTCCCAGCTGCCCCACCTCCAATCCAGCTCCCTGCTAGAGGGCAGTAGGGGATGGCCCAAGTGCCTGGGTCTCTGGTACCCACAGAGGGTGAAGTTCCTGGCTTTGGCCTACGCTGTTGCGGCCATCTGCAGAGCTGACCTGTGACTGGAAGTTTTCTGCCTCCTTTCTCCATAACTCTATCAAGTAAGCCACTCTTCAAAAAACATGTTTTAAATAAAAGCAGCATGAGAATCCAAATTTCGATCTTCATTACGAGAAGCGATGTAATGCTACGACGAATTCAGCAATAACAGCAAAGAATGCTCACATATCCATCAAAAGTAAAATACATTTAAAGTAAAAATGGTAAAATTTCATCAAGCCTCCTATAATAAATGAAACATACAATTAAAAAATAATTGAGCCGGCTAAAATAAGTAGTTGTATGACTAATATCTAGAAATTAAAGTTGGAAATATATTTTAATCACAGGTATTATTGATTTGAAGTATCTTTAAACACAATTAGAAAATAATTAATGGGAAATTATGGGTAAATTTCTTGCCAGGTATGAAGAGATTCATTATTAGCATTTAAAATATGATGTTGCCTTTGAAATGGTCATGGCTGATTGATCTGTATAATTTGGACCCCAATTGTGCATCAGATAACACAAAATTAGATATATATTCTTCATAAAATAAAAGTGCATATTAAAGACATAAAGAACTGTTCATTTTGGAATATTTATTAAAGCAAAATCTCAGTTAAATATCTTGCTTTTAGTTCTTTAACTGAAAGGAATATACATATTGAAGGTTTTCAAACTGTGCTGCATCAGTAATATCCAAAATGTCGTCCACTCCTATTGGATGACCAGCTTAAAATTTCAAGGCTAGTAAATCATGAAGGAAAAGCAAAAAGGGGATTGGAACCTAGATGAGCAAATCCACCTGTGCAGCAGAAAAACATTATTAGCCAAATCATGGCTTTTAAGTGTTGCAGACCTGTTAGCAATGGCAGCTGCCCATGTGACAACATCCCTATGTGCTGCTGGTCACTGGAAATGGACCCGACCAGGAAGGGAAGGCAAATGGGGTTGGAGAGTGTGCAAGGACACCGCTTCCTGCTCTGCGGCCTGAACGGTTCCCTCTTGGGCTCCTCAACCCAAGCTCTCAACTGAATGCCCAATCTTCCATCCCCTGTGGCTGTGCACCAGGTTCCCTCCCAGGAGGCCTACACATGTAAACATCAGTTCTTCCTGAACTACCCCCAAAATATGACTCATCCCCAAACAGACGCCTCACAACATAGGGCCTAACCTCTAAGAATTCCCCTGTGAGTTGCATCTCCAGCCACGGATCCTGAGGGTCAGAGTGGGCCTGACTATGTCAGCTTTCCTCTGGGCTTTGTGTCATGTCAAAGCTCCAACCCAGGCGTTGTGATAAGCTTTGCCAGAGTTCCAGGGTTTCCTGGAAGAGTTGATTCCCAGACCTGTTTTTGCTGCATGTTTGACTAATAGACACTGGCACTCGTTTTGTTTTGATCACATTAACAGGATGTTCATTTGCAGACATCTTGCAGGTGCTTGTAGTAACACAACTTTTAGGTCTGCTTGGGAAGCCACTTTCAAATTCACAGGATATGCAAATGCATGCTGCAAATGTTGAGCCCAGGATGCAGCTGGGCAGGGAGAGCTGAGCCTGACTTGGAGCTCACTTGGTGAAGCGGAAGCGCAATGCTTCATGGGCAGGTGGCCTCAAGGACCCGTCTGCAGCTCCTTTCTGCTGCTTGGGGCAGGAGGGGCCTGTGTTCTCTTGGCTTCTACGACTTGCTCCTTTCCACACACATGTTTCTTGAAGCTTTCTTCGTCTAGTCATGTCACTGAGCTTTGCCAATTACTCAAAGCCTAAAACGTGCCTTTCCCCACCCAAGATTTGTTTCTGATATTCAGACTCTGGCTATTTTAATGCAATGTTGCAGGGTTAGGGTGATCAGTATGCTGTTTTGAGGCTATAACACATACATATACATATATATTTAAATAAATTATATATATATATATATATGTATATATATATATATATATATATATATATATATATATATTAATGTAACAGCAAAATTCTCAATTTTAAGACCAGGACTAAAGAGAAAGGAAGAGGGGACCCATAAGGATACAACTGGTACTATGACTTAACTAAAAGGGAGGGACTGAGTGTATGTGTTTGAGACAGAGACGAGCATGGCGAGGGAGAGAGGATGGTGGCACGTGTTCATTGCCATCTGAACTCTTAGAGGGAAGCATTCTGGCTCAAGAACACCTGCATTCCTCCTGGCTCTCCTTCGGTCCCTCTTCTGCGAGAGCTTCGGCCGACCACGTCCCACAGGTGTCCTACTTTCCACAACTAGATCCTCATGTGTATGTGTGTTTTGAATTTGCATGATGCTGTGATGTTCAGAGTGTATCCCGTGCATCGAAGTTGAGGCCTAGGAAGCAGTTTCCACAGCGCCCAGCAATCATGGGGTTCTATCCTTAGTGTTCTCAATAGCAGGTGCTTCAGCCTCGTTTGGGCTCCATCCAACAACTCAGGTCCTGTTAACTGCTTGCTCAATCTTGTTTACTTTTTTTTTTAAAGACTTATTCATTTTATTACAGCCAGATATACACAGAGGAGGAGAGACAGAGAGGAAGATCCTCCGTCCGATGATTCACTCCCCAAGTGAGCCGCAACGGGCCGACACGCGCCGATCCGAAGCCGGGAACCCGGAACCTCCTCCGGGTCTCCCACAAGGGTGCAGTGTCCCAATGCATTGAGCCGTCCCCAACCGCATTCCCAGGCCACAAGCAGGGAGCTGGATGGGAAGTGGAGCCGCCGGGACCAGAACCGGCACCCATATGGGATCCCGGGGCCCTCAAGGCGAGGACCCCAGCCGCTAGGCCACGCCGCCGGGCCCAATCTTGCTTACTTTTAAAGGGTCTAGCTTTATGCTTCTGCGCCAACACTTCAGGTTAGTCATTGCTCTATTGTTCCATCCCACCTGGAAAGATGTCTATGCATGTATGTCACAATAGTCCCCATTTATTTTTTAAATATCATAGTTGAAGGGAAAGCGAAAGAGGGGAACTGATTCTCAGGTTCCCAAGAAGACAGAGCGACAAGTTCCTGCTGACAGGTAGGTGAGATCAGCTGCACCCTCCATCATCACCACCTTTGATCTGGGACCCATGATCTCTGACTCCTATGTCCTGTTGACTCCAAATAGCTCACCTGGTGGTGTGAGTGGAAGTCACACACATACTCAAATGCAAGCAACAGCTTCACGGGAGACCTTGGGCTAGGACACTTGAAGACCCCACAGCATGCATTGACACCAATGACACCAGACACGCTGTAACCTTCTCATCAGTCGCACAGTCCGGACGCAACTGGAGTTGACTTTGGCCAGGATTCCTCAGTAAGTGGAGGGGACAGGGATACAATGACAGGTGTGTGGAAGTACTTACTATATTGGCAATTCCTTCCCATGAATTCACCCGGACACTCGCAGGAGTAGTTGGCCACGAGGTCTGTGCAGATGCCACCATTTCTGCAAGGCTCAGCTTCACATTCATTGATGTCTGAGGAAGAAGGAAAACAGGACGACGACTGTTGATTTACAAAGTTTAGACGCTGGAAGTTTTGGAGCATTTCAAATTAAAAAAATTCAAATGTCATTCCGTATCATGCACGGGCATCTGTGTGTGTACCAAAGAAATAATTGCTTAGAGCCAACTACTTACAAATGATTAAAGTAAGTTCTAATAAAACTGAGGATCCAGATGAAAGACCAACAGAACAAAACCAGTTTTCAGTTCTGAAAACACATATGGCTAGTTTGGAAAATATACAGTGTATCCTTAGAGTTTAATCAAATTAACCCTGAGAGAGAGATGAATTGGTTTCACTTACACATTCTAGAAACCTTGCCACAGCACCAACTGCCAATTAGCACATCTCATTTAATCTTAATTCATTAAAATTCTGACAACGATGTTTTAGTTTCTAAATACTTCGTCTTTGATGAATACGATGAGAAGCAAATTAGTTAATCGTTAATGCTCGTTACATGCAAAGTATAATAAATGCAAATGATGATCACTTCTTAATCACTTTCAAGGGTTTCTAAAGTTAGGATGACTAAGGGGACATACCTTTGATTTACCACCATTATACCTGATTCAAAATCATATGAAATAGAAAACATTCAGGAAAGTATACTTAATTCCCATTATAACCTTGGACAACAGAGAAAATGCACATGGTTTTGAATGCAGAAAGAAGCAATGACTAGTTCAGTCGGCGTTCACCACTGATGTTGGAAACGGCTGCTTGTAAGCACTGCACCACATGAAGTTCCATGGGAGCCCTTGAAGCTACCTACTGGAGAACATTCTTTGGTCCCATCTCTCTATCATTCAACCTGCCAAACTCCTTATCTACTCTGAATTCCATAACTCAACGTGATGCTGCATTTCTGTTTCGGAGCATCTCACCCAAGGCGCTGACTGGCACCTGTTTATCTGTGAGACTGCCCCTATCTCACCTGGTCCAGTGGTGAGACCCCAGGGGCAGCTCTGGCCCGGACTATTTTATTTGCTCCTATAGATGTCATGCTCGATTTGGAAGACCCATGGTGCCTGGTGTCTCCTGACAGATGTTTCACTCAAGCATAGAGAAGAGTGATGTCTACAACCTAAAACACTATCCATCTAGAAACATGTTCTCTAGTATGCTACAATGGATCAAAAGGTGTTTCTGAAGTCCCGGGGCACCCACCACTATTGCCTCTAGCAATATGAATGATCATTAAACCATCCTCTGAAGAAAAAAGTGGAAACTCTGTAATTTGACCTTTCTCTTAATTTGTTCTTCTCAGCAACTTTCCCTCCTGCGGGCAGACTTGGTCACTCCATCATTCCAACTCTGCTGTAGAGGTCTAGTCTAAGTTTCTCCAGGCAAGAGATTACTTTCTGTGAAGTCAGTGGTTTGGGGGCAAGTTTTGGTTAAACTAGCCCAGCTTGAGCGCAGGCAGAAATCATGCTTACCGTTTATCAGGAATCTAAATAGTCCCCACTGGGTCCTGTCAAAACCAGCCTGAATTGGGATATGATGATCTCTAATAATTATGTGGTATAGATTATGATAAACTCCCAAAGGAAGAAAAGAAAGAAAAGAAAGAAGGAATGGAATGTGGGAAGGAGGAGAGAAAGGGAAGAGAGTTTAATGGAAAGGAGGAGAGAAAGAAAGTGGACAGGAAAAATAAACAGGGAAGACATAATGAAGCAAAAAAAAAAAAAGCCAGCCGCAGGTCTTTTCTGACCTTTTAGAATCCGATTAAATATTCAGCTTTTTGCGATCTTATTAAAAGCTTCACTTAGTCTTCATTTCAATAGGATTCACATAAACATTTTCATTAAGTTTTATAAGTGGCTGTTTGTTCTGCTGTCAAGTCAATGTAATGGGGATCACTGGGCTACTCTGCACTCCACAACTTCATATCTGTGACATGGGTTGATGGTTAGGTCATGTCAACATTCCACAGATAAAAAAAGCACTACCACATTTTATAAGTTAGACGTAAAAGTTACTCCTTTATGTATTTATTGAGAAGACACATTAGTATTGACAACTGCAGAGCAAATACAGGAAATAAAATGGGATCTTGGACTCAGAGGAGAGGCCGAATTAAAATCAGCAAGGGCAGGATGGAGAAGTGGTGTATTCCCAAGCAGGCAGCCCCAATGTGTTGGCAGCTCTGCGGAAGTGTTCTTGGCCGGAGGGTGTACTGAATATACCAGTGGCCCCCCGTGCAGCAGAGTGAGGCGAGGGCTGTGACCCCCAGCCTGCGAAGTTCGAAAGCACCAAGCCAGGATGCTGCTGGAGCTGGGCGTTATCACTTGGCACTCTGGGGCAGGCTGTGAAGGTGCCCTTTTGCTCCTCTGACTGAAACAGGACCCGGGGAAGCTCCGTGAGGGGTCAACTCGAGAAATACAATGAGAGGCAGACAGAGACTCCTATGTACACAGTTTCGTGTGAACAGGTACAACACACTCAGCCCAGCAGCCCTGTGGATTTCTCACTTCAAGGAAGAAATATGTCAGGTGTAGCATCAAGCCTAGCTTGTGCTGCTCTGAAATGCTGACAGAAGAAAGTTTACATACTCAGTCACAGGAGAACAGATGAGTTATCTGAAAGGCAGGGCTGAGAGAGAGAGCTAAGTATTTCCTCCACTGGCTCACTCCCCAAATGACAGCAACAACCAAGGTTGTGCTGCACTGAGGCCAGGATCCGAGAGCTTCCCCTGGTCTCCTTTGTGGGCAGGGCCATCATTTGCCGCCTTTCGCAGATCACTAGCTGTTAACTGCATCAGAAGTAGAGCAGCTAGGACATAAACCAGCATCCATGTGTGATGCTGGCATTGCCACTGGGAGCTTTATCCACTAACCACAATGCCAGCTCCTCACTGCTCTCTTAAACCCTCCAAATAGCGCCTACAACCTGTGCCTGCAAATCAAATGGAAACAACGTGAATTTTAGCTCTTCCATACATTGGGCCATATATACCATCAGCAACAAAGCAAGCCACAATAAATGATCTCAAAGAGAAGACCAGTTAACACCTTTACCGAGACGTTAACATGAGACGGAACAAGTCGAAATTGTATCTGTTGCAGTGGAAATGTTTTGCACACAACACTCGATTTGTGATCATATTTCCCTTATTAAAATGTGGAACATCTTTATACTGAAAACTAGTTAAGCTTAAGTTTTACAGAGATGGCCAATTTAAATTGCCCCTGTTCTTGCACACAGCAACAAAGTTGCACATATAGTTTACTTATAATAATAGCAATAATGATAATTGCACCTCTCGTTTGGGGTCTCGGCTTTTATGACAGTCTTATGAGAACTGTTTGCATAAAACGGCATCTTTACAAACACGACTTAACGACGAAGGCAGCCCTCTGAGACTTGTGCACAGTGTGTGTGCATGCTCAGGGACCCCAGAAGCAGGTGCACTGCCCAGTGGTCAACTCCAGAGCTAGCCAGATTTCCACAGAGATGTCCTCTGGCGTTATTTTGGGTTCTTTCTTGGGTGAAAAGAGGTTTATGAAAAGTTGTTTGTGTTTTTAATCTGAACTGTATTTCCAAGTTGTGTATTTGTGTCTTCAAACCTCAATGGTGGAGTGGGAGGGATTTGGCCCAGTGTTGAAGATAAGCCTTAGAATCCCAGATTCCAAACCTAAATGCCTAGGTTCAAGTCCCAGCTGCGCTGAGGCTATTGCCTTCCTGCTCCTGCAGCCTGTGAGGGCACCAGTGATGGCTCGGACCATTGGCCGTCTGGTCCGGGAGACCTGGGCTGGGAATCCAGCTCCCGCCTTCGCCCAGCCCAGCCCTACCCACTGTGGGCGAGGCAGGAGTAACTCAGCAAGCACGATCTCCCCATCTCTGTGTCCTTCCCATGCAAATAAACCCAACAAAAAACACAAAATGATGCATTTTCTGTGAATGATTTCTAGTAACAGTCACCAACTCATTACTCAGTAAAGTAGACCTGAATGTTCAGTGATGTCATGCTCCATCATACACACTCCATCAATAGGCAGGAGATGAAGAAATCTTACGTCTAATTTCTTGGCACTTACTCTGGAGACATTCACATTTAATTGAGTAATTAATTAGCTCATTAATTAGTGGCTCCCACTTGCATTTTGCATGGTAGGAATCAGAGCAGTTTGCATTCTTGGGTCACTGTTATCCGAGCTGACGCCTGGCTTCCTTGGAACACCTGGGTTTGTTACCCTGCCCCCAACGGTTTAGGTACATTTACTTAATCGTCGTGGTTCACAGTTATGTTGGATGCTGACTGCCATGTAGCCCGGAACATAATTCCTCTGGGAACAGAATGACACGCAACCTTCTGCTTAGCAAAGAGACACAAGCCGATTCAATCATCAACTGGCCTCCTTTCCATCCACAAGAACATGAGGGGCCCGTAAGCATCACAGGACATCACTGGTCCTTCGCCTGAACACTCTTATCTCCAAGTATTAGGGGAAAAAACTCAGTGATAAAGTTTCTTATTTTCTTTGCAAAGACAAAATTTCTTGGCTTCCTCTCATTCCTTTCCCTGGGGCTATCTTTCCTCTTTGCAAAATTGTTACTGACTGCTAATTAGACAGAAGGAGCTGATTTTCAAGCACCACTATTTTTGATCCTTAACAACACATCTTCCCTGGACTCCCCATTAGCAATTAAATATTCTCTAGACCTTTCGTGACAGATTGCATTTTAAAATTTGACTTTTCTTTCTCTTCCCCCCCACATCTGCAGACTATCTTGTGGGCTTTTTTTAAACGTTTCTTAAGTCTGAATGAGTTTAGGATGAATTTCTCAGATTTTTGCTTTCCTTCTTATTGTGGAATATCATGATGTCATGAGCGGAATTATCTAGAGAATTTCCCATTCATTTCTGGGTCCAGTTCAATACACTTTTAATCTTGTGTGTGAATTTGGTATGATCTCCTGGTATATTATCATTAATTTTAGAGTAGCAAATTAACGTCAGCATTCTTTAAAAAAGAACACATCATACATAAATCTTTCATATGGCTTGTTGATAAAACCTCTATTTCTTGGGAACAACAGTAATGAAAGCCCAGATCTAACAGGTATTTCCTTACCACCTCTCTCCCGAACAAGCATCATATTCTCTGCCCAATTCTATACTGTAATCCTAGCTTCTGTTTTAAGAGCTCAATTTGATAGCAAGTATCTTTGCTAGTGGTATCCTGGCACTACATACCTCAATTTTCTGGGATGTTTCCATGTAAAATTATTCCAGGCAGGCTTAATTTACCTTTAATCAGATATTTGGCTAGTAGGATGAGACAGCTATTCCAAAGTACCTATAAAGCCCAAACCAGGAGGAGTGGGTAGCATGGAGGTTAAGGGAGGAATAATTAAGAGGGTGCTGTGACTCTATAACTCAGTTATTCAATGACTCAGAAAAGGCATCAATAAAAACCACAGGAAAAACACTCACTAGAAATCACAAAGAGCAGAGGCTTCCTTTGGCAGAAAGCATCTCGAAACGGCAACCCAAAGGATGTGCCCTGGTGCCAGGCGGCGTGGCCACTGGCCTGCAGTAAGTGCATGCGGATTGGGAGAACAGGGGGTATCAGAGAGACAGCAGCGCTGCAAATGTGAGCCCCTCGATCAGAACCAAGTCATCCAGCCATTTCTATAGGCAGGAAGAGACTTAGTGCAGGATGACAGACTTACTGAGCTGGAATTCCTTTGTAGTTTACTGTACATGGGTGAAGCGGTCACTTTTTAAAATCCAGTTACTGTTCACTAACAGTATTTTTGCTTTTTACTTGATAATCTGCTAAGCTGGGGAAGCACTAAGCCTTTTATTGTGTAAATCTACAATATGTCATTTTTTTTCTTCTAAAACAAATAGAGAGGAAGAGACATGGAAAGGAGGGGGAAGGAAAGAGTGGAGGATGGGGCCACTGTGTTTTAGATTAATATCCAGCAGCCACATTGACTCTGTTAAGTACTGATTACAAACTTAAAATCACCAATGAAAAACTACGACAAAGCTTAAACGAACTGAGGCTCTTAGGGCAGCACAGCAGAGCTGAGGTCCTGCAGCAGAGATGCTGACTTCATGGCGTTGAGGGGACGGAGGCAGGGGTACTGCACGGACAGGGTCAGAGGATTCCCCAGAGCAGCCAGGGCTAGCCAGCACTGGGCACAGTCTCTGCCTACGAACCTCACTGCCCTTCCTCCTCCATCATCCATGCATCCGTTCTTAGTTGACCCACTCAGCCCTGGTTTCGTGCTAGGTGCTCAGAAGGCAAAGATAAAAGGAAGGGACTGTTGCTTTTATCAGCGCTTTTACAGCAGCATGCACAGACTGGATGACAGACAGTTATGTTCAGCGTGGCAAGTACTACAGCAGGAAAATGCAGTTTCCCAAGGGAATTCCTGATCTCACAGACTAAGTCCGTCCGGCAGGCTAGCAGGCTAGCAGACCAGTGGAAACATCTTTTGAGTTTTAGGAGAGCTGCAGATATCTCATCCTTTCTACATTAACAGGTATCTGCTATTTGTACACCCAAGAGTGACTCTTCACTATTTTGCTGTACAACATTCACATAAGTCGTGTTTTCTGTGTTATGATCTACATATGCCTGTATGCAAATGTTCTACCCAAAATTACCCATTCTAAATTGCCAACCACTTGTCCAATCAGTTCCGTCCACAGCTATCCTTAGTTTTCGCAGTCAGCCCTGATGATCTCCTGTTTTGTATTTTTCTGTATAGGATTCTTAGAAAATCATAACACTGTGGGTAAGATAGGGTTCCTGGCATACAAACAGCTGTGACTCATGGTTTTCCATCTCTTATTCACTCATCTGCCCATCCATGAGAATTCTAATGAAGACGTTGTAGGACTTGGGCTTTCAACTACACAAACACATCCATGCTTACAGACACTTCCTGTTCCCTAAGAGATCTCAGCTTCTATTTTTCCTCCCACTCAGAGAGAGAATTGCAACACAACACAGAGAAATCATGCTTTGTAGCACTGTGAACCAAATATGCTGTGATTTAGAAGAGGCAGTAGTTATGCCTACAGGAGATGCGGAAGATTGCCTAAGCAATAATTTTGATTTGTGCTAAAAGAAAGAGCAGGAGTTTTTTTTATTTTTTAAATTGGTAAGAAACAAAGGAACATAATGCTTTCAGAGACAACTGAACACCCTAGGAGTCTGCAGAGGGATGGAATATGGGGGCCCACTGGGGACTGTGGTTACTAAGCAGTGTGGGACCTGATTTTTATGATCATATAAATTCAGTTAAGGAGTTTGAACTTTACTCCGGTGGATACTGGGAATTGAAGCATACAAAATGTGTGGAAGGGGTCACAGCATTAAACAGGTCTGTGTTTTAGAAAGCTTACACACTCCAGAATTTCATAATCAGTAACGTTTTGGAAAAGTTACTCAAAAAGAAGGAAAATGTACCTTGAGCCCGTGTCAACCAGAGTACGCATACAGTGGCAATGGCCACATGACTTTAAACAGGTGCCTTGGCTTGCAATGCACTTAGACTTTCTGGTATTCAGGGTTGCCAGATGTGACAAAACTAAAATTATAGAATTCCCACAAAATATTGGGTACACGCATCAATCTATACCCAAATAGTCAGCATGTAACTTCTTTAATTTCTTTTCTTTCCCTTTCTTGAAGGACTTTACTTTCCAGCAGTTGGTCTTGCGTCCCATTTCATAGACACATCACAATCCCAGAATCCCTGCCTGCAGTGGGAAAGCATCACCGGCAAAGAGAACAGCTTTGCTTCTTCTTCACACTCCTGCTCACCTGCTACAGAGGGGTTCATAACATTGGGGTGGATGTCTACATAATCTTTAATAAGGCAAGTGTGGTCCATCCGTCCATCAGGATGACAGCAGATGGGTGATGACATATTTTAAAAGGAGCAAATCTACTGAGTTGACAGATCACTGAGATTGATACTGGATAGACATACATCAATGTGAGTAAATACAAAAAGGACTCTCTTACACACACACACACACACACACACACACACACAGACTAGATGTTTTTGTCCCTGCCAGGTATGGGAACTGGATAGCTAGGGTTACTCATGCCAGAATCTCATCCCCATGACTCTAAGGATAGTTCACGGGTTCCTGGCAGAGCTGGAAGCCACAAGACACCTGCCACATCTAAGGCCACCATGGGAAGAATCTGTTTCTAACAAGTCCCGAGCTATTGTTCAGTTCTCAAAAGTTGCTGCCTACTAGCTGTTGTTTTCCTATTTTTCCCCCATACTTCTTACTGAGCATGCCAAACTGGCATATTTTCTTCATTCAGAGTGATAAATGATCTGACTCAAGACAGCACTGCTTCTGGTATACCAAAGGTGAACAGTTTTCAGATAGATCCTCCTGAAATAACCAAAACAAAATAGTTAACTACAGCAGTTCATTAACTTACTAACTGTAAGTACTAGCAACGGCCAAGTTCAATGCCTGTATTGGGATTCCAGAACACAGCACGAGCAGGCAGAGCCTTGGTGGAGACTGGCAGCCTCTCTGAGTTACAACTACATAAGGAGGCTCAGGAGTCCAGAGAGCCCAGGGAGGCTGTAGCTCGCAGGACAGAATGCTGAGGCCAACCACATCCACTGGACCTGTCCTGCACTCTGCAGTGCCCTCTGGTGTACAAGGCAGCACCCTGAGCAGAGCTGGATGTGAGCAAACAGCCATTCCAAGAACCATCTGAAGGGAACAGAGCGAGTGACTGGCCTCCACCCTGTAGGGCCGGAACCACCAACAGTTCCCACCAGTTAGTATGGAAAGTAAACTACTTGAGGCATTGGGCAGAGAACTTGGAAGGGTCTTGACTGAGCAGTGAGGAGCAGTCCTGGACTGACCATCTGATTGCTACTGCCCAACAAACCTTTTAGCAAAGACCCAGAAGAACTGAACTATTGCCAGGTTAGGTGGCTATGTGAGAAACTGAGCTCAAATTATACAGTATTGCAAAGTATCTAGCACTCAAAAAGGGGGGGCAATCTATGTCCAAAATTGAGAGCAACAAAGAGAAAACCAGCAACAAGGGTCTTCAGAAGTTCATGGAGATGTTCTACATTACAGGAAAACTGAGCAGAAATTTCATATCATTTTGCACCAGGAAGAATTTACCTTTTTAATTCCATTTCCATGAACTTGAAGTATCCTTGGGTACGTTAGAATTAACAAGCCCAGGATATTGAAAATAGTTATAAAGACAACCCATAGATTGAAAATGCCAAATAGGCCCATAGAAAATATAAAATGAGAGCAATTGAGCTTCTACAGATGAAAGCCACAATGCGTGGGATGGAAGCACAGGGGGGATGAATAACAGCAGATGAGATGCCACAGAAGGAAAGGTCAGGGGATATTTAAGGCATACTAATAGGAACAGACAGAATAAAGCACAGAGGCAGGGCAGCGGGGAAACTGGCCATCGGTGAATTGGGAGATGGGATAAGAAATGAGACTGGAGACTTTGGAAAGCAAGTAGAGAAAGTACCTGAATAATGTTTAGAAATATTTCAAATAGGATGGAAACCATAGCTCCCCACGCAGGCAGCCTAATGACACCCAAATGAACTGGAAACCTGAAGACAGTCCCACTGAGCCACCCCATGGTTACTGAAGATGTGCAAGTCAACCAACAGGTAAATGTAGCCTTTCAACAAATGATGCTGGGAAAAGTGGGTATCTACAAACAAAACTAACAATATTGATCTCAAATCAGATATAATTCATTCCTAATGGACTCTGGATCAAAAAGTAAAACAAAAAAAAATCCTTTTTCAAAAGAGAAACCTGTGGGCTGTGAGAAAAAAAATTGGGGGGAGATGGGGCTCAATTTAGGCAAATATTTCTTAGGTTCCAATATAAGAACCACATGCCATTAAACACCAACACACTAAACCTTATCAAAATTATAAACTTAGGTCCATCAAAAATCAATCATATGAGAATTAGAAGATTCAAAAGATGGAGGGAACATATTTACAAATTAAATATCTGTGAAAGTGTTTTTATTAATAATATATAGAAAAATCTCACCAAAAAAAGCTCAAGGTAAACTGACCAAAATATTTAAATTAGCACTCTTTAAAAGGCTCGATGTAAAAAAGGCAAAACTTTTTCATTTATTTTGCAAAAATAAGCATATATAAAGTATGCTTAAATAGAAATGGGAAAAGATGTTCAGTAGAATTTGTCATTAGGGATCTACATATTAAAATCAAAGTGAAAATGTTGTTACACAGCTGTAATAATGGTTAAAGTTCAAAACCATACCAAGTGGTGCTGAGATGTGAAAAGCTGAGTTCTGACCTCCTGTTGGTCCAATAACCACCCCGCCCCAGATGCTCCCACACACAATCTGTTTAGAAAACAATTTAAACAAACTGGCACTTCCTTGAATATTTAAGCAGATAACTATTACAGTCCTGCAGTCCCCTCTCGGCTACTTCCTGTAGGGCAATGAAAGACAGAAGCTTGAGTAGCTGGCAACTCAAGACGACTCAAGTGCATCCCAACTAGTAAACAGATAAACAAATCGTGGCATTTTCGCGTCACTGAGTGCTACTCGACCATGAAAAAAAATGAACTACTGACACAAGCAACAGAATACAAGGATTTCACAGTAATTTTAACGAGTGAAAAAAGAAACAAGGCAAAGAGTACATGTTATGGAATTTCGTTTATATATGGTGGGAAAAATGCAGTTGGCCTACGGTAGCACAAAGTTGGCCAGTGGCGGATGAGGCGACAGGTGCAGAGGGAGGTAGCAAGGTGGCAACGCACGGCAGCACAGCCACAGGTGCGCGCAGTCAGAACAAACCCTGCCGTCCATCTGTCCATTCCAGCTCAACAAAGCCGATCCTAAAATGGGATGATGTCAAGATTGTTTTTAAAAGTCAATTACGGGCTGGATCACAGGGACATGCCCACAAGAATAATGAGCAACATCAGCCTTCTCAAATCCACATCAGAGACGGCTTTTTGTTGTTGTTGTTGTCTTTCTAGTGTACTTTTAACCCAGAACCTGCAACCCAAATGACATGAAGCAGGCTCTGCTGGGGAAGGAGTAGTGTAATAAAACATACCAAAAGGAGGATTTGTATTCATAAAAATCCCAAAGATGCTAATCTTACCAAGGGAGCTAACCTCCTGCTTCGCAGGTCATTCCCATCACTCCAGTAATGTTTTCCAGGACACCATAAATGAAGATGAAAGACAACATAACTGCCAGGCTTCCCACTGCTCTTGTATTGTGGGTTTTGGATTGAATTTATTTCTGATACAGTTGACTCTCAAATCTGAAGCACATGACTGGGGTTTCTCACACCGTCTTGAACAATTCCTATCTCTAAAAAATTCATTGAGCACATTGATTTGTGTGTGTGTGTTTCCAGTATGGGGTTGATATATTGAAAATGTGGTAATTTTCATATATGAGGCTTAAAATAATACTCTCTTTACTCCTGAAAAAGATATAGAGGGTACTGCAATCATATGCAATGAACAAGTAGCACATCATGTTTATCTACCTGCTATATGTATGCAGGCACAGTCCTGTGTTTGGGACACTTTGCTTTGAGCTATCTGCTACATGTATGTGCACACACAGATACAAAATCCTCTGGGAACCTTAATGTTTTTATTTATTTTCTTCACTACTTAGATCAATCATATTATGAATGACAACATGACCCTACCTCCGTCTCCTTTACTGCTACCCCACCCGGACTTTGCTGTATGTTTATTTGAGACCTATCACTTTTGCTTTTAGAGCCTTACATACTGCATTTAAACCTGCTGATCACTTGTCAGCAACAGACACTGAAGTTCTGTCACTCTTCCTATTTTCTTTCCGGCCACTGAGTTTCTACTACCTTTCATTCCTATTGTCAGCAAGTTTACAACACCCAGTTTTACAGTTGTAAAAGTGTCCACCCCAGCTACTGTTAGTTCGTGTAACAGTGACAAATCTTCCGAGATCTATGACGCTAAGCACGTGCCTGTGACCCAAGCAGCTGAGTGTCAGTGACAGATGACGCCTTGGACACAGTGTGGAGCCCTGGGGCTGAGACACCTGCTGGCTTAGCTCCTTGCTGAGGTTTTGGCTCTGGTCTGCTCCCAGCAGGATCCTTCTGAGAACCAACCTGCTGGGGACCCTTCACCAGCACAACAGGAGTCCAAAGAGCAAGACCCCTGAGGACTCAGGGTCAGAAGTGACGTAACAGTGACTGCACGCCATTCAGTGACCAAAGTGGTCCACATCTCCAAACCCAACAGAACAGAGAAGCAGGTTTCTCTTCTACACATTATAAGGTGATAGGAAAATGTCAGGATGAAAGGAGAAGGGGTGGGGCGAGGAGAACTGGACAGTCAAGCCACGAGCATTCATTTCCACCTTCTCCATGAATAAGCGCGAAACTCAGAAAATGGATATATTATGTCAATTAGTTCCATAATGTTGTAAATTGTCATTGATGTTATACTGTGGCTTTAAATTGATTGGGATGATATTTTGCCAGCTCTACCTTCAGACCAGAGATGGTCTCCCCAAGAAACTGTTGAATTTACCTGGACAATAAGATGCTGGACTCTATGCTTGGTATACGCTTGCAATGAAAGAATCTTGACTGAATTTGAAATGTAATACTGCAACAAGGCGGAGGAATCCACCATGGGGGGAGGGTAAGGGGAGGGGTTGGGGGATTCCGAGAGCCTATGAAACTG
This sequence comes from Ochotona princeps, assembly GCF_030435755.1. NCBI lineage: Eukaryota > Metazoa > Chordata > Mammalia > Lagomorpha > Ochotonidae > Ochotona > Ochotona princeps. The sequence continues at coordinate 4,506,138 of NC_080859.1, forward strand.
TGTCACATAATGAATGTAATTAATAAAAAACTACATATTAATAAAACAAGAAAATGGATATATTAAGAACACTAGGGAGACAGAACTACTACTCACTATAGAACTCTGGGGAAACCTGTTATTGCACCCCACACCATGAGGCTGCTGTAGTATCAGAGTCAGTGGATTTTTATCTAAGTTATGACCCATTTACGCACTTCACACTTGGAGGGTTTTGTGAACTATCTTTTCTGTTTCTTTTGGGAGGATTAGTCTAAGCACTTTCCCCCTTTGCTCCCACTCCCATTCCGGCTGATGTCCATTCCGAATTCCCTTTTCCCGGAGCCCTCCCACTTCCTGACCAGAGCTGCTGACTTCCCGGGCCTGCTGCAGCCACAGCCTGGGATTCAGCTTGCTGCCACAGCATATCCTACACCTTCCTGGGTTCTAGGCTGCTGCTTTCTCACGTCCTCATTTCAGTTGCCAAGGATATGTTATTTCGATTCAGTTTTTAAGACCTATGTTAGGTCTTAAAAACTGCCAGCATGTTTGAAGACAATAAACTTAACAAATTTGGATGCATTACATACTCATCAATTCTTTCTCAATACAACTTGTTTCACCAATATCATACTTTGTGATCCAAATTAAGGGGTTCTGGAGAGAGTCCTCTGCCTCTTGCTTTGGTTACTTTATGTGTTCATTCTAGAGCTTCTTTTGCAGTTTACCTTAAATGTCAAGTGAATTTGATTGCTAGCTTACATAAATAAAGGGTCAGCTGGATCGATCTATTTTACCAGCATAGCTTCTTGAGTGTTTTCCTCAGAGAGTGGACAGCGAGGTTATCCTTGGCTTGAAAAAAAAAATCAAGTATTACTCAGTGTTATCAACTTTCAGATCAGGAACCCAAGCGTTATGCCCAAGGAAAGCCTTGAAATTTTTTGGCCCCAGTTTTCCGCTTGTAGCCTGAAAATGCTACTTTGTGTGCAGGCAGAATATGCAGGGCAGAAGGCATGCACAAGGGGCTGCTCTTCCAGAAAGTTCATTAACTGGACCCGTCCCTGTACAGCAGGAGCAGCCCCTGCCTTGCTGTGGGACACTTCTGGGACAGGGGTGTAGGCATGGGGTCCCCTTTGGCAGCAAAAAGCCTGCCTCCCAGACCCTTCCTTTGGAAATGTCAAAATTCACTGGGGTGTGAACGGTCCTTTTGTTTTTAGGCTGTCAAAACCTTACTTTAGTCAGCCTTCATGGTTGCTGCAGGGAGACTGGACAATAAAGGACAGTAAATACGCACGTGTGTGTGTCACCTTGAAAGGCTCAACTTCCAATCTACAAAGAGATCCAAAGATCCAAAAGGCTCATGGAAATGTGGGAATCAGGGTTTGAAATCTATCAACATTTTGTAATACTCACTTTCTGAACTTTCTGAAGACTCCTCATAGGTAGGAATTTCAAAAATCCTATGCAGCAAAACAACTGTATCTTTTAATTCAATTCCCATGACCTTTTCAAGCTATCTTTACACGTACATGTGTCTGTGCATGTTCTACATGAAGACACATTGGAGAAAATCCCCAAGAACATTTGATTTCTAAGTAACTGAACTGCAGTTTTAGTCTTTACTCCAAAGTCAGTGATGCCAAGGTCTTCGCAGCACTTGGAACCCAGCCTCCAGTGCGCTGCCAGGAAGGACGCCATGGACGTGCAACACACACCTTTCCACCCGACTCTGGGTCAGCAGAGCACGCTCTGACAGCAGCACACTTGCTGCAGAAATTGTTCAGGAAACTCTTCTTCCAGCCTTAGCATCTACTACATGGGATCTTTCTCCATCATACCCTTTTCAGACGCAAAAGCAAAAAGTGCATCAGCCAAGATCATTGAAACAGACAGGGGAAACAAGAAGGGAGTCAAGCTGGGCGTTCCTTCTTCTAGGGCCATCTTTCTCCAAACAGGCATGCCAGAAGTTAGTCATGCCCACGCATTTCTATAGTGACCGTAACAAGAAAAGGAGAATGAATTCCTAATAAAGCTCGAAGGATATTTTTAACCATTCTGTTCCTATGCAACCCTACGTGACCTTTTGGTTCTTTAAGAAAGTAGGGAATACACACAGCATCACTGATGGTGCAGTGTTTCACATACAGCCCAAACGAGAGATAAGGAGCATGTTAAACATGGAACTACTAATAGGAATCAAGAACATGGAAGGGTTTTGGGATCATGCAATGAACAGTCTCACAATCACCATAAAGAACCAAGGTGAAGACAGAACTTGAGGTCTTAGGGTAGAGAACAAAGTTTTTTGACTGAATTCTGTAATGCATGTGTTCCTCCGTGTGCATGTACATGTGTGTGTCATCTGTAACTGAACATCCAATACATTTTCTTCCAAAATTGTCACATCTATTTCTCTGTTTTCCCCCCCAAAATCAATACTTCGGACCTGTTCCACTGTGTCCACACAACACAACTACGCTGTTGTCAGGCACACCGAGTTATCAATCAGTGTGATCTCTGTAGAAAGCCTGACGGGGGAAGGTTGTATACCAAAGCGATCAGGAAATTTAATCCGTCCGCGTTCCTTCCGGTAGATTTGCTGCTTCTCCTTGGTAATTACTCTTACCGACATGTATTATGAATTTCAAAAAAAAGGTACGCATATAGCTTTCTATATGCTAACTTACTGAATGCATAAATACATGGATGGGATAATTAAACAACACTTCAGCCTTAGAATACTGCATATCTTGGTGCCAATACATGAGAATGTTCTGAAATCTTCTAGACAATGGCAGCTAACATATACTACTGAACTAGAAATTGTTGCTGTAATGAACTCGCATTCTGTGTGTCAGTAAAGCATCAAAACAGTATACAGGCAAAAATCAGGCACAACAAGCTCCACGACACACGAGGAGTGGCTGCAAAGCACACGGCTGTAGAATCAGATGTTCTAGTGACACAGTAAAATTAAAATCTGGCTGGTTCATAAAACCATCAATTATACTGGACAGAGGTGAGCCACATTTTGACATTTTCATTTCTGTACTGTTCTCCAGTGATTCACAAATATAGGCAACCTTAAAAGTCATAACAATTTACCTCTTAACTCTGAAAATGAACACTGCTCTAGTAGTTAAAAGAACAGCTATCTACTGGAGGTGAATACTGAAAAAATAATTTATTCAGTTCCTAGTGGCAAACACACAAGACACACACGCCTGAATGCGTTACCTTTTTCTCAGAGACTTGCCCTGAATTATCCTACAAACAGAATGAGAGAAAAGAGCATTCAAGCTATTACACAAAAAACATTAACACGTAAATTGAATGCTTCCAGCACAGACAAGACATGCCCATATCCATAGTTGCGTAGCACTTAGTACTACCTTATTATCAAGTCAGCTTTGAATTTATTGATTATTCATCTCTCAGTTACACGGGGAAACAGGGTAAAGCAGAAGAGCATTATAAATAAAGGAATGGAGTTTTAGGCAGAGAACTTCTTTATCCTCAGATGCTGACAAAAGCACACACTGACTAAATACACAGGTGAGAATCCCTCATTTCCATACAGGGACGTTTGCAACCTTCAGGTCAAAGAACTCAGTGTTGTGATTCTACGCTTTAGCATCTCAGTTCCATCCTCCACATATGGGGTACTGATCTGATAACCACACTCCACTTCCTCACGTGTCTGTAGCCATCTTACGTGCCCTCCCCAAAACTCATTTGTTTTAAACGCATAAAATCACCCCTGTGGCGCCTATAATGAAAGAACAAACAGAACCATAAAAACAATGTGCTTTTTATTATATTTTAATGATATCCCCATTAACTGCACACGCACAAGCTAGGAGAAGCAGGTCAGTCACGGGCGTCCTCAACGCCCACTGGCTACCACTCTGCAACACAACCTAACGGGCAGAAACCTGCACTGGCCATCTATCAACACACACAAGCACACACCCCAAAACCACTCCAGTGCATCTTAAGGTAGCTCCTCCTAAGTCACCGTTTGCAAAGAAAGCCAGCACACAGACATCAAAGACGGGGCTCCCAAGGCTGCATAAGTGTTTCTGGTTCAGGTCTTAGATTATTTCATCATGCACCTATACCTCAGCAACAGCATATGCTGCCTTGAAAAAAATAATATACTTAGACATCCTCATTGATTCACTTCATAAATATTTATAGTACAGCTGCCATGCAACAGGTGCCTTGCTAGACATGCTTAAGGGATAACTGGTATGTCTAACAGCCACACAGCTGTGCCAGGTAAGGGCAGGAGCCCCAGCCGGTGCAGTGCACCTGAGAGGACAATGACAACTATCCCCCTTGTTTGCTCCAGGTTCTTATTTTAAAAAAATAAAACAAGCAGGTTCTTTCTTGCACTCTAACTACTTATTTATTCATCATGCATGTTTTCAGCACCTACTCTTCCCAAAGCACAAACCAAAGTTACAGTCAAGGTTATCAAGGGTGACGTGGGTAGAAAAGGCCTCTAAGTGACCTAGAGTGAAGGCAGGTAACACAAATACAAAACAAGGCAGAGAAACAGACAAATGACCAGGAGGCAAGTAGGGGGACCTCCCCTGACCTGAGGAAGGAGGGGAGTTCCCATGAATGTCCTGCAAAGCCTGGTGGACTACATACGAACTCAGCCAAATGCAAGACCCCTGCAACAAACTGTCCCCACAATTAGATGTCCCCTACCAATTAGATGGAGACACCTGTGTTAAACAAAGCACTCACATCTAGTGTGGTCAGGAGATGGGTGACTGCCACAGCCGTCACCTCTGGGGCACAATCACCTTCCACGGGGCTCACCTTGTAGATAGGACCACGGCTTGGGAGGCTCTTTCCTTGCCAAGGCAACTCTTGAGCTGCGTTCCTCTCCTCCCAGCTGCTAGCTGCTGCCTTACACCTTTGCTCTTGAAGGATTCGAACTGGAGTTCACAAAAAAGTCGCTGCTCCCTTGGTAGCGACGCAGCATGAAAGCACACACAAGTAGTGGAGGCAGCGGGTAAGGGACTGGAGGTCCCCAATGAAAAGGGACTCCAAGAAAACCAGCGGGCTGGATGTAAACCACCGAACAAAAAGCACAGTCAAGCAGCAAGTGGCTCTCCACTGGGTGCAGGGAGCCTGCCCACTACTCCTTCACCTCCCAAAGGAAGCCCCTGACCAGAGCAGGGCCCTGTTCACCGCCCCACTCTTCCTGGGCAAGCGTGCATGGGTGGCTGCTGCTCCTCCCAAGCGCTTGCCTTGTTACTCCCACCTGCGCAGAGGCACAGGAGCCCTGCATTAACCTTCAGTCTCGCTCCACCCCTGTCTCTCATGCATTTATCAGCCACTTAGAGGAACTCCCTGGTCTGCTTCCATCTGTACCTCACTGTGTCCACCTGGCCTCTATCCTTGGCAGCAGAATCAAACTCCCACTCCCATCTCTTCCAGGTCACTGAGTAAAACAATCATCAACATGCATTACAAGTTATCTCACAATGATTTATCCATCATGCTTTATAAACCAGGTCTGTTCAGAGACATCGATAAGCTATTGTGCACTGACAAGCCCCTCAAGATGGAGATAAGGAACAGCAGAAACCTATTTGGCCATGGGAGTTTGGTTAGATCAAATACTCTTTTTCCTCCAGGTTCATTTCATAAGCTCTTAAAGGCATCCTAAGAGTTTTACCTTTCTCCTGTTTCAAAGGGCATAACATAAACAAAAGCAGTTTGTAGAGAATGCAACAATGAACTTATTGGACCACAGACGAACAGTCCCCTCACTCATTTACTTACCTATTATGTGCTTGCTATGAGGTAGGCACTTTTAGGCAAAGAGAGTAAAGCAAGTCTTTATGCTACAATGGAAAGTCATTTACTAGTACGGAAAGTATTGCTAACGAGGGAGGGTAAGCTGAGCAAGTGGAGAGTTAGGGGGTGGAGGGATGTGTTGCCGAAGGCCGTGTTCCTTCACTGCCCTTCTTGTTCAGTAGCAGACAGGCACTCTGAGCATTATCTATTATCTGAGCCAAGATCTAAGAGGAGAAAACAAGGAAGTAAGTATTGTGGCACGAAGTCTAAGCAACTCGGCTCACAAAGGTTCTAGCAAAAA